>NW_004955541.1:1860433-1909861 GCF_000276665.1 Chinchilla lanigera | reverse complement strand
CGGGTCGCGGCGCGGCGCGGGCGGCAGCATGGTGGAGAAGCGCTGCCCGCTGCAGAGGGACGGCGTGTACCGCTGGTTTTCAGAGCTGCCGTCGCCGCAGCGCGTGGAGTTCCTGTGCGGCCTGCTGGACCTGTGCATCCCGCTGGAGCTGCGCTTCCTCGGCTCGTGCCTCGAAGACCTGGCGCGCAAGGACTACCACTCGCTGCGCGACTCGGAGATCAAGGCCAACAACCCTGCCGACCTGGGCAGCCTCACCAACCTGACGGACGAGGTGGTGCGCAGCAAGCTGCTGGTGTCGCTGGCGCTGCTGGGCTCGGAACAACGCGAGGCTGCGGGCGTGCTCTACCGCACGCTCACGCACATCGACTCCATCATCCACAACTACGGGCTGCAGCTCAACGAGGGCCGCACGGGCGATGAGTTCCTGCTGCTCTTTACCATGGCCTCCAACCACCCGGCCTTCAGCTTTCACCAGAAGCAGGTGCTGCGCCAGGAGCTCACGCAGATCCAGAGCAGCCTGAGCGGTGGCGGCGGAGGCCCCGGGGGCAAAGGCGCGCCGGGACCCACCTGCCCGGCCTGCCACAAGGTGGGTGCGCGTGCGCGTGCCGGCTGCGCGGAGGGTGGGGGAGGGCGCCCGGGGCTGCACCCCTCGCGCCAACCTCCGTCCCATGTCTGTACCCCAAGCTGTCACCCCAAGCCCGTGCCTGGGACCCACGGGTCTGCTCACCAGGCCGGCGCGGCACCCCTTGTCTGCTCCCTGGCCCGCACCCGGAACCGAGTCCTCACCCTCAGCCATGTGTGCACCCCTAGTCTCCACCGCACCCGACTCACCTGTAACACCCCAGTCTGTGCTCCAAGCCGCCCTGCACCCCATGTCTGTAAACTAGATCCGCACTCAGGACCTCAAGTCTGCATCCCAGCTCCAGGCCACCACCCTAAACCCAGATCCCAAGACCCCACCCCAAAGCCTCCGCCCCCGGCCCGCACCAGGAACTGGGCCCAGGTCTGACCCCCCAAACCCCTACCTCCAATTTCCCTCGGTTTCCCACGCTTCAAGACTGCACACCGGCCCCTGCCCCTCGCTGAGCCGGGCGGGGTGGCGCGTCTGCGGTCAGAGGTTGGGGCCCCTTTGTGTCCCTTGTCTCGCTGGAGAGACGATAAAGCCTTTGTCCCCATAATCGGGCTCTTGGGTGACAGATAACAGGTAAACACTGAGCCGCCTCGGTTTCCGCAAATCTGGTGTTTATTACCGGGAGAGGGAGTTGGGGCGAGCCCGGAGCCGGTGAGGTGGAACCGGGCAGGCGCCGGAGCCTCGGCCTTAGTGGCCGCCGCTGCCCGCGCAGGTGTCGCCGGCGGGCCGCGAGCGCGCGTGCGTGCCCGGAGTACGATGTGCGCGCGGACGCGTGTGCGTGTGTGCGTACATGTGTATACGAGAGCACTGTGTGCACGCTGTGAACGTGTGTCTGATTGTCTTAGGAAACGCTCTCGCCTCCGCTCAGGGCCGCGCAAGGTTTTGCTGACCACCGGCTGGCGGCGCGGGAGCGGCGAGCGGGCAGCGGGCGTGGGGACGGCGGTTAACTCTCGCATCCCCAGCTGCACACGTGAGCGGCAGGGGCGACGCCTTAGACCCTCCAGATGCGGGCTTTGTGCGGAGTGGCTGAGAGCTGTGTCACTCAGAGTGACCACGGCTCACAGCGTGTAACCGCTGCCCGGAGCCGGTTCGCAAAATTCTGCAAGAGAAAGGGTTTCTTTGACCGGGTGGTGCGCGCTTAGATCACACTCGGGAGTTCTTTGGAAAGTGGGGCGGGGGTGGTGGTGGTCGGTCTGGCAAGCACCTCTCTGCCCTGCCTTTGAGCTCTTTGGAGTTGAAACTCTGACCCCGCCTCACCTTTGTGGAGTGGCTGAGGAAACTGCTTAGCTGGTGGTTGAGTTGACTTTCTTTTTAAAAAAATTTTTCCGGCTCTCTTTGAACCCCAGGCTGTGGCTTTTCCCTTCAGAACACTTTCCTCTAAGAAGTGGTTGCGGTGTATAGGTCGGGTTTGAGTGATGCCTTATCTCTTTGGTGGCGTTTTCCCCCGTGGCTGTAGCTTTCTCTGTAAGTTCAGTTCCCATCCGGGAGTCCCTGTTGTGTGTTGCTCCTGCTGTAAGCCGAAGAAACGGCCCAGAACAGGCCCCTGTTGGCAGTACGCGGTGTTGGCCCCCGTGCCAGGGCACTGTCGCCTGTCTGGGATGTCCATCTGGTGGCCAGCTCTGCCTCGGAGCTGCACCCCAGTCACGCCCTGGCTGTGCACTGTGTTACCCTAAGGGGATGCCCATGGGGCGTGCAGATGCCTCACCTTATGCAGGAGGTGGTGATTGTTGTTTTGGTAGGGAGTGAAGGAAATGTAGAACAAGTGTTTTTTACAAGAGAGGCTTTCTGTCCAACAGAAATCCCTTGATAAGGTGAAGGTGCTAATCTGTGCCTCCTCTCCACCTCGGTGCCCCGCACTGAACTCACTGGCATATAACCCTGGCCAGGTGCTCCTGCTGCGCTCCTGCTGCCTGGTATCTCCCTGCTGCAGTGGGAGGACGCTTTTTCCCAAGGCGAAGAGCAGGTTGGTGCTCCTTGAGCACGCCTTCCTCCTCCCGGCTGCTCTGGCCCTTTCGGTTCATTCTTACAGTGGTGCGTTTTGGACTTGTGGACTGTTGTGTGTGGCAGAGGGGATTCTGGCTTCCTGTGCTGGTTTTTGAGCAGTTACTGGGCCTGGCGGAGTTCAGGGTCTTTGGGGTGTTGGAGATGCTCCCTGACCCTTCGTGAGGAGGGCTGTGGTGCTGAGTACCCAGGGCCATGTCGCTGGCTTCCCTCAGGCAGGGCTTCATCCTCTGTCACCGCTGCATGCATGTCAGTCACAGCCACAGCGCTGCCTGCCGCTGATAACGCTGGGTGCCGGGAGCAGGCGGCTCGGGGACCTCGCTCTGTAGCATCTGGCACCTCAGCTTTACAGCCCGCTGTCAGCGTAACCCTGAAAGCCTGTCCCTCGGACAGCATGTGGCTGTTTTGTCTTGAGCTCTCTGCCCTTACAGACTGTTTATTTTAGAGATAAAGATGTGAGTTGCTTTTTAGATTCTTTACCCTATTTAAACTTAATTGTTTTCTGAGACTGCTTATTTGCGATCATTCTTCCAGACCGTTTTTAAGCATCTGTATTGTTCCGCAGACCTCCGGAAGTGTAAAAACGTGGGCAGGGCAGTGTCCTATAGCAGTGTCCTGTAGCCATTCTCTTTCAGAAGGAAAATACTCGATCGCACAGCTGATGTCAGATGGAGCAGTCCTGAGACGCTCAGCTCCTGGAAGCCGCTGCCCATGAAGTAGAAAGCTGTGGTCTCGGGAACCCTAGAGTAAGACCTGTGCCCGCGGCCCTGTGCTGTGGTCTCAGGTAGAAAACAGGCACCGCGCAGCATTTTAAGTGCGCTGCACAGAGGTTTCAGTGGCGCCAGAGCCCAGCACCATTACCTCTGTTTATTTCTACATCACTTGGTTCACCCCAAACGCCTGCGACCCCTGAGCAGGTGCTGCCCACTCTCCTCGCCCTGGCCCTCGGCCCCCCAGCCCTGCTTTCTGTCTCGATTCTCTGCTGGTGCTCTCACAGAAGTGGACCCACGCAGCTCCTGCCCTGCTCTGTCCAGAGGCTCCTGTGGGTTGCCGTGTGTCTGGGCGCCTTCCCTGCTGTGACTGAGTGGCTGGACCCCCTGCATGCCGTCCCAGAGGGCATTTGGGTGGTTTCGAGTGCTGACTCTAGGTGTTCCTTGTGGTTCACTCCCTTACCCCCAATAGTCCACTGACCAGCCTCACGGCTGTCCTGAGGGAGCATCCTTCTGGCCTGCCCCAGGCAGACGCAGGCCTCAGCAGGTGTGTGAGCAGCCTGATGTGGGGAACAGTGGAGCTTCTACAGGGGCTTGATTCTATTTTTATTTTCTGAGGTCCCAGGGCTTGAACCAGGGCCCTGTGCCTACTCAGCAAGTGCTAACCACTGAGCTACAGCCACAGTCCTTTGTGTTTTGGGCCAGGGCCTCCCTAAGTTGCCCAGCCTGGCCCCGATCCTACGCTCCTCCTGCCCTGGCACCCTGAGCAGCTGGATGCAGGCGTGTTCCTGCACGTCCGGGCTGAGCGTTTCTCAAGGGTACTGACCTGGGGTTCCCGAAGTGCTGCTGCGGGAGTGTGGTGGTGGGGGTTTGCTCGGAGCATGAGTCCTTGTGGCACAGTCCTGGCCCTGTCCCTGTGGCCTCCAGCGTGTGCCTGGGTGAGCGGATAGCCGCTGCCTCGCACAGGTGCCAAGAGGGAGCCGCTCGGTCAGTGCCTCCGGCATCTGTGTGCACACGAACGAACACACACACACCTGCTGGCCGCAGTGCTGCTGTTCAGAGGTGAAGCTCAGGCTGCCCTGTGGCTATCACGTGAGGCAAGTACCAACTGGCTGTGGTTTCTCCTTGAACCCCACCCATGCCAGCTGACAGCCACCTGACCCAGCATCCCTTGGGTGGACTTTGCCTGCCTGCTGTGGCGGGGGGGGGGGGCGCAGTCCCTGCTCCTTTGGTGACACCACAGGAGGGAACACTGATGCGTACTGGAGGGGGCCGCTTTGGAAGTCAGGACGCCAGTCCTGCGTCCCTAGTGATGTCCCCAGCATAGGCGCCCGACATCCTCCACGCAGCTGTGAGGGCCTGCAGAAGCCTTGTGGGGGCAGGGACCGTGTGGCCCTTGAGTTGTCGTGTGCCCTCACATGGAGCAAAGGCCGCCGACTCCCTCAGGAGGGCCTCACTGTCCCGTTTCTGTGTGCTCTGGAGACCGGGGGGTTTGTGTTACAGTGGGTGTGAAGGGGGTGTGGTGCTCACGTGTGTGCACGTCAGCAGACAGTTGGAGCTGGGCACCCACGGGCGCAGGGTTGGTTGCTGCAGTTTTGAGCCCGTTGATTGCAGAGGCTTTGTTTTGCCCCTTTCCTTTCCTTTTGGACGGAGGGTATTCTTGGAGTCGTAGTTTTGCAGCAAACCTCCGTGCGTACTGTATGGCTTCAGAGCGAACCTGCTAGAAGGCCCTGTGCTGGTGCGTGGGGTGTGTGTGTGAAGAGACTGTGGAGACCCTGAAACGAAAAATAATTCCTGCGTTTTAGTCCCCCTGGCGGGTTCAGATCTTAGGGGAAAACCCCTCTGGGCAGTCTCCAGCTGGCGCAGAGGAGGTGCTGTGGGGGGTGCTGAGCTCCCCAGCTTCCTCAGGGGCTGAGCTAGGCCTGCAGCCCGACTCACACAGGCTGGATTTCCTCCTAGCAGCTGCTCTCCTCTCTGGCTCCGGCATGTGCCAGTTGTGGTGAACCTTGACACACTGGAAATATCCCCCAGCCAAAGTCGGTAATCAGGAACTGACAGAATACCAGTACCGGACAGTTGCTGTGCTGTGCTGAGCTAGAAGGCCTGAAGTTATTCAGAGGGAGGGCAGGATTAAGGAAAGACAGCATCTGCCGCGATCAGTATCCTGGCAGCTGCAGGGTGCCTGACGGGGTAAGGGTAAGGAGCAGGAGCCGGACAAGGCGCTCCAGCTGGTCTGGGTCCCAGGCAGGTACTGCGCAGGCTCTCAGAAGAACCCCTGCCCTGAAGCGTCTTCTCTAGCCCTCGAGTCCATCGCTGACTCTGTGTTTGGTTTTTTTTTTTTTGGTACTGGGAATCAAACTCAGGACCTTGCACTTGCCAGGCAGGCGCTGTGCCGCTGAGCTGTGTCCCCAGTCCTTGACTGTTTGGGTCTGTGCTCTTCCTGTCTTCTCCAGCCCTCAAGGCCCATCCTTGACTCTGTTTGTGTCTGTGCTCTTCCTCAGAGCTGGGAGGTCAGGGGTCTGAACCCTGCTATTTCCTGTCTCCGCCTCCACCCCCTCGCTGATCTTTGACCGCCACTGTTTTTCTGCTTGGCCCAGAAACATGTCCATGGTTCTCTGATTGGCTTTTTAAACAAAACAGAGCCTTTGCTGCACAGTCTGCCTCAGCCAGCTCCTCCTCTTCCTTCTCCTCCTTTTTTTCTTTTAAATTATTTTTGGTACTGGCATTGGAGCCCATAGGGGGCTCTACCCCTGAGCTGTACTTCAGCCCTTTTTAGTTTTTATTCTGAGGCAGGATCTTGCTAAGTTTCCCAGCCTGTGCCTCTGCGTAACTTAGAGGACTTGGACGTGCACCGTGGCCTCCGAGTGGCCAGGCTTCCCGTGATGTGGTGACCTCGTCGCCCGTCTGTTCGCAAGGAGGTTGCTGTCTCGCCCGCACATTCCGACGCGTGTTGGGTAAATGTTTACAGTCGGCTCCTTTAGTCACCTTACGCACATTCTGAATACAAACAGGATCTTTGCTCACCCTCGTCTCGCTGTAATTGGGAGTGTGCTTCCGAGCGTCAGCACCTGCCTCTGTGATTCCCCGCACACTGTTCCCGGCCTCCTGTGACCTCCCTTTGGCCTCTAAACTCTGATTAAAATCTTTCTATTAAAAAGAATTCAGTAATTTCTTGAGTCAAGCAAACCTTGAAGTAGGTAAGTGTAACCAGAGGCAAGAAATTGAAAAGCTGCAAGAGGACCTGGGTAAACAGTGCGTCTGCCCCATGCCAGCCCGGGCGGGGCACGGGGCACTTGAGGGTCAGGTGGTATCCTGTGATTTTTCACTTAAAAACCAAGGCCCTCACCCTCTCACCAGCCATCCAGGTCCCCATGTGTGTAACAGTTCTCTGTAGAATTTTCAGAGCCTGCTTACAGATAGGCAGCAGGGATCCCCTGTGCGCGTGGCCGCCCACCTCGGGGTCGGGGCCCTGTGTCATTGTGGAGGAGTGTCCCTGCCCTGTGCTTCACTGTCCTGTCCTGGGTGTCCAGTAGTCCGTCACGTCAGTGGCTTCCTTCTTCCCATTTTACACCGTCAACAGTGTGCTGCCATTTACGTCACCAGCATGCCGCCTGCGTGTTACACATGGCAACAGTGGGCCTTTCCTGTTCGGCTGAGGACCTGTGGATGTCCATGGAATAGGAGTTGGGGGTGGGCTCAGGTTGCCTGGCCTGTGCTCGTGTCCCCATTGTCCTTGCTGTCCCCGTGCTGGTGATGGACGGCCACCCGCCTGGCCAGAAGACACCCTCCTCAGAGCTCCCGGCAGGGGCGGCAGGTGCTTTCTTGGGACTGTTTCCGTGGTTGTCGGCGAGCTTTTATGTCCCCACCATCAGTGCTGAGCTGTTCTTTCCTTCACACTTTAGAAGCTGTTTATGTTTAAGGAAATTTTCTTTAGTTGGAGATTCGAGTACTTGCTCTCCAGTTGTTAAAATCTTACCTTTTGACTTGGCGATGTAGTTTTTTTGGAAATCGCACGTCAGTCTGGTTAGCCTGACCTGCGGGTCTGAGCACAAGTAGACCTTCTTTCTACCTTGTACGTGTCTCCCATTATCATTTCGCAACGCACGCGTGAGTTCTGTGTGTGTTCTGTGAACGTAATGCAGCGCGTGCTCCGAGGACATTCCGCTGCCGCGTCTTCTGGTCTGGGGCCTGTGCAGTTTCTTTTTTTACATTAAACAGATCATCTGGAATTGATTTGGTGTAAGTAAGGTACAAAGCTAGCTAGATATTTTCCAGATGACAGTCCATTTGTCCCCGTGCCATCTGTTGAATAATCCGTCTCCCTCCCAGACCCGAGACCCCGTCTTTTATCGGGTGCCTATCCCCACGTGAGCTTGGGTTTGCTTCCGGGAGCTTCTGTGGTGAGCCCTGCTGGCTGGCGGAGTGTTGTCCTGTGGGTCAGCCCCGTGCGTGGCCTCCTCAGCCTCACTGGGCTTGCCTTGTGGTGCCCCCAGAGAGCTCCTGGGTTCGTTCTGCGTGGTGTGGTGCCCAGCTGGCCCCTGGGTGGCATGGGGTCCCTCCGGCTCCACTGGCCTCCCCGGCTTCTTTCCGTGTTTGCCGTCCTGTGCTGTGAACAGTGATATTCCTCAAACTCTCTTCTTCCTCTTTCTTCTTGCTTTGTAATTCATAATATTTTTGGCTGTGATTTTGCCAGTCTCACTGAGGAGCCCAAAGAGTCGTGCTTCTTTGGAGACAGATTTAGATTTGGGGTGACTTGCCGGGGAGTTAGGGCCTAGATGAAAACGGTTTCATGGGACAAGCCAAGCCTGACTAGCAAGCCCCGCCCCTCGGAGCACACAGGTGAGTGGGGCCCCTTGGGCTAAGCCTGTGTCCCACCCCACCGCTCCTCTGTACTGCGCTGAGCTGCATCCTTGTCTCCCCCTCCTTTGCATTTTTTTTTTTTTTTTGGTCTTTTTGAGACAGGGTCTCGCTATGCAGTTCAGGCTGACCTTGAGCTCACTTTGTAGCCCTGGCTGACCTCGAACTTGCAATGATCCTCCTGCCTCAGCCTCCCGAGTGCTGGGATTGCAGGCATGTGCCACCACACCTGGCTTCTTTGCAGTTTTTAAGAAGTTTTTTGTTTTGAGACAGGGTCCTGCTAAGTCCAAGCTTCTCAGGCTGGGCTCCACCTTGCCATCTCCCACCTCAGCCCTTCAGGGTGCTGGGAGTACAGGTACATTTTATTTTTAATGCAGCCGTCAGGAAACCTTGGTGCTCGACTCTCTTAGGTACCTGCCACACTGACTTCTTCTTCTTGGACCGTGCCCTGGGGCCTGTGTGGGTCTACGCTGTGGCCTCCTGCCGCCTAGGAGCTCAGCGTGGCGGGTGGATCTGCATACTTCCTGGGCTTGCTGGCCCGCTGGCCTCTGTGCTCCTGCCCTGAGCCTTTGCACACGCTGCCCGCTGCCCCAGAGCTGCGTCTTGACTCATGCCTGGCAGGTCTGTAGTGTCTTTAGCCTCCACCTTGGGCGCAGTGGGCTCTGCGTCCTGCTGCGAGACTGGGACCTGCTGGAGCAGAGACAGTGGCCCTGGTCGGGAGGGCCAGACCAGCAGGGGCACTGGGTGCCCTTGGTCCTGTCCAGCTCAGTGGTTTTTGTTTGTTTGGGTTTTTTTTGAGGTACAGTCTCACTGTGCAGTCCAGGCTGGCCTTCAACTCACTTTGTAGCCCAGGTTGGCCTCAAGCTGACAACGATCCTCCTGCCTCAGCTTCCTGAGTGCTGGGATTACAGGCTGGTGCCACCATGCCTGGCCGTTAGCTTGTGGTTTTTCACGGCTGCAAGAGACTGGTCTGACTGTGAGTCTCACGGCCATGGCTGACAGGCACTGTGTGCCAGGCCCCCTGTAGGAGCTCCCTTCCTGGCAGTCTGTGAGGAGTCGGGTTGGAGAGGCCTAGGGCCTGGTCCCCCAGCTCAGCCACAGGGCTTCATTCTGCCCTGTTCTTCACGTAGCTCCCTTGACCCTGCCCTGGTTCTCCCCAGGACTCCGCTGTGCACATGTCATCATCGTCGCCGCGTGCTGTGGGGCGAGGTCTGACCGGTCCGCAGTGCCTGTCGTCCTTGCGGCCTCCAAGGACCACGGCATGCGGTGGGAGCCGGACACGCTGTGCAGGGTAGTCCTTGACGCGGAAGCAAGAGCGAGGCATCTTAGCAGGCCGGTCCTGGGTCCGTCCTGGGCAGACCTGTGAGGGTGCCATTAGCCCCGTTACAGGGTCACCTCATGGAAGGAGACCCGAGTTCTGACCCCTGCAGTCCCCACAGGCCGTCTCCCCATGGGGCTCCCGGCTCTCAGGCGATGTGTCCTGTGCGTCCTGGGCCCGAGGGCCGCCGTCCCAGGCTCCTAGGAGCCGTGCTGCCTGACGTGGCTGCCCCGGAGAAGCCTGCTCCGCTTGTGCTGCAGGCTGCGTCTGCCTTGTCAGGATTTTGAGCACTCATCGTTTTTTTACTTTCTTTTCTTTCGCTTATTTTTTAATGGGCAGAGCTCTAGGGTAAGGAATAATAAAAGGAATGTTTTTACGCAGAAAATGTTTTTTTGGTTAGTGTTGGCTTTCACTTGGCCTAAGTCAGCAAATAGCTTTCACTATTAAACTATCTATTTTCTTGTTCTGGTTTTTAGAGACACATAATGACTGTTTTAGTAAAATGCTTGCAAATCAGTTTTCTTTTTTAATTTTATGGTTTCTTTTTTTTAAACATGGACTTAAACGTCTCTAACAGATGTTGCCCCTTCCTGTCTGGGGCTGGGCTGCTTGGAGAGTAGACAGAGGCGAGTGGCTGCGTGGTGGGCAGGGCTGAGTGTGGCGGCTGCAGCTCCACGTTTGCCAGCGTGCTGCCCGCCAGCTCCTGTGGCTCCCGGCTCTGTGTTCCCTGTCGTTTGTGCCACAGTGGCCCTGATCTCAGGGCTCAGCTCTCCCGCACCCCAAGAGCAGGGCTCTGTAGGTCACGTAGGAGCTCAGTCCCACCACCCTGACTGCCTTGGAGAGCTGCTGTGCGAAGATGGTAGAGATGCGGGGCGGGGGAGGCTTTCCAAACCCTTCCTAACAGACGTGGAAGCTTCATGTTTAAACTTAATCTTCAATTTGTTTCCCGATTCTAAACGTAGTGGCTGTTCCTTATAGACAAACTGGAAAGCGAAAACACAAAATAAAAGTTACCTGGAGAGCCAGGCGTGGTGGCTTACACTTGTAACCCCAGCGCTCGGGAGGCTGAGGCAGGAGATCTCTGAGTTTGAGGCCAGCCTGGACTGCACAGCGAGACCCTGTCTCAACCCCCCACTCCAAAAAAAAGTTACTTGGAGGTGAGTGCTGTTGGTGTGCATTTGCAGGGGATGCTCTCGTCCCTGAGGTGCCTGGTACGTACACAGCGCCACGCCTTCTCCCTTCTCCCCGTCTTTGAGCACACCTGTGCCTTTTGTTTCCTGAAATTACTTTGGAAAGGCTGCATAATACTTGCTCCCGTGTTTGTAAATACATTTACATATCAGCTGTTAATGTTTCTCCAGAGGCTCGTGTTTATCCTCACCGCTTCCGAGGGAGGGTGTTGGGCTGGGGTGCAGGTACTTGCCTAACAGTAGGAGAGGCCAGGTTCGACCCCCAGCACCAGGAGGGGAGAGGAGATGTGTGTCTCCTGCCATGGCCCTGGGCTGCACCAGGGTCTCTATTTTTAGTCCCCCAGGCAGGCTTTAGGGGAGCCCTGGAGCACGAGTGTGCTGTGCCCTGCCTGCGGCTCTGGTCGGCATTGGATGGCAGACGAGGCCCTGTCCGTCGCCTTCTGAGCGCTGACTCGGAAGAGGGGCTGGCGTGGCTGTAGTTCAGATCCCTAAATAGTTTCTCCAGCTGCCACCCTCGTGTTAGTAGAATAGCCGAGTGCTTGTCGCGTGGCCCCACTTCTGTCTTTTGTTCTGTAGAGCCCAGTGCTGCTTATTTTGTTGAATTTTGAGTCAGGGTCTTTCTGAGTCACCCAGACTGGCGCTCTGGCCTCAGGCTCGCGCATGGCCATGATGCAGGTATGCACCTGTCCGGAGCTGTCGTGAGTGCGGTCTGTTGGAAGGGGAGAGAGACCCCGCACCCTGGGGCAGGACCACAGGAGCCTGGTAGCTTTTGAAGCCCTGGCCATTCCCCACCGTGCTGGGATCCGTGTCCCTGGGTGGGCAAGAGCCGTAGGGACAGCCACAGCCTTGCCTGCAGTTCTCCCAGAGCCAGTCCCTGTGGCACTGGAGTTAACGCGCGCTGCGAGCACCACACTGGCAGGGCTGGTAGCAAATAACAGCTTCCTGGGTACTGACTGTACCAGCTCTGCAGGTACGAAACACGTCCAGTTAACACTCTTGAAAGCCCTGTGTGGTAAGGGCGTCTCTTCTATCCCGGTAGAGGCGGAGGCGGGCCAAGGCCCCCTTGGTCTAGTCCGAGCGGACCCCCAGAGCCCTGCACCTGCAGCTGGAGGACGCTTGCGCTGCTCCGTGCTGGCCGCCTAGCTGTGCAGAAAGCCTTAGGAGTGAAGTCGTTCGCACATGGAGGTAATGATCTGCGTGGACAGCAGTTGCTGCGAGGATCGCACAGCCCGAAGCTAGCCATGTGCGGCTGATGATAGGGCCAGCAGGAAGTGTGGCCGTGCGCGCTGCCTCCCGTCCGCTCCTCCAGGGCACGCACCGTGTGCCGCTGGGCGCAGGCCTCAGTCTGCACCTGACTGGTAAATGTGTACCGTGGCCGTCTCCTGGCAGCAACGCCTGGCTCTGGCCCCTTCCCTTCTTTGCACAGCTGCGCCGGGTGCTGCACGTGTGGTGTTTGGTTTTGTTGCACCAGTCTCAGGCTGACGGTGCCATGCTGGCCTGCCTTGTCCACAGCAGGCTGGAAGGGCCTGGGCTGTCTGAGGGTCGAATCTGGCCCTTTGGATGTCATCGGTCACTGCACTTCTGAACCTGTCCCCAGCTGCCTGGAGAGCCGAAGCCTGTGGTGGCCGCTGTGTCCCTTTCTGGTATTTCCGTACAGGTGGCCCAGGCGTGCTGTGGCAGGGCCGGGCTTTGCTTGTGCAGATTCTAACTGTTGCTCCCCTGGGCCCTGTTCAGTCCTTCAGCGTCTCTGAGATGCTGCGCCCCCGCTGCCCACCGCCCTCTGCCAAGCGCTGCTCGGTGCTGGGGCGGCCGTGCGGAGGACACGGGGTCTCGGCGCATGTCTGCGTGCAGGTCCAGCGGGGCTCTGCGGTGGCCGGTGAGGGGAGCTCCTGCGGCACTGTGCCCGCCCCGCTGGTTGAGGGCTGTGGGGGACGCAGAGGTCGACCTGCCCGCCCGCCCAGGCTGCCCGGCCTGCGTATGGGGTGCCGGCAGGACCCTCATGGAGTTAGGATATGTGTCCTCCCAATAGGGCCGCAGGTGCCTCTCCCCGCGCTAAAGAGGGATGGAAGATAAGACTGTGTAAGGGAGGCGGAAAGACTGGAACTGTGGAGACGCGGCCCAGGGGTTTGAACCTGATGCACTTGTTGGCACGGAGCTCAGGGAGGCAGCAAACGCAAAGCACCGACCACACGGGATGGGGGCAGCAGGGTGCGCGCTGGCTGGATGAGTGCACGCGCGGTGTGACCCCCGCGAGGACGGCAGCCACTTCCCGGGACGGTGTGAGGGGAGGGGCCGTGAGGCTGGCGGAGGCAAGGCTGGGAGCCCACCACCTCCCTCTGGGTGGCGCTTGCTGTTGGTTTATCCTGAATACAATCAAATTTTGGTGACACGCTTATGCATTTTACAGCTACATTAGTGCCCGCTGCGTGGCGGGTACTGTGCTAACTGTAGGGAACCCACAGTGAACAAACCCTCACCTGGCTGAGCACCCAGAAGCCCTGCTGAGCTGGTGACAGCTGTCACTGCGGGGGCCGCAAAGGCCTTCTGAGCAGGTGCCGCTGCCCGGCGAGGGTGAGGACGGGAACGGGCTGCCTGGGAGAGGGGCGGTGGGGCCCACAGGCCACGCTGGTCGCTCACTGGGAATAAAGCACGTCGCACGAGTTACGGGCAGCCGGCGGTGGGACCGGGCAGGCCGGGCAGGGAATGCGGAAGGCGACATGTGGGACCCATCAGGCCTGTCTGCCGCGCGCGCGTCCGGCTGCTGACGGAGCCCCGCGCCGCGTGAGTCAGAGAGCATCTGAGTTGAGCTGCTGAGGTCACATGGGCAAATTAACCTAACCGAAAATAACCCCAAAACCAGCATTTCTGGGAAACGAAAGTGAAGGTAGCTTTCAATGTAAATAAACAAAGGCAGAAAGGAAGATAAAGGGTGGGCTAGAAAAAGTAAGCAGTTGGAAAACAAAAGAAAGTGCTTTGGGAAAGAATACTGAGGGGAAGACATTTCGCCCGCAGTGGCTGGTGTGAAGCATTTCCTCCCTGTTCTCACGGCAGGGGTGACACGTGTGTGTGCGGGGGCGGGGGGGGGGTGCGCACGTGGGCAGCCCTCCGTTCTTCCTGTTGATACACAGGAAGCGCTTCCTGCTGTCCTCCATGGGAATGGGTACTGTGAACCCGTTAACGCCTGGGCGGCTTTGGGCCACCCTGCTGCAGTGAGCCTCACCCACAGATCATGGACAGCCGGGTTTGTGGTGCACGCCTGTACTCCCAGCAGTCTGGAGGCTGAGGCAGGAGGGTCACCATGAGTTCAAGGTCAACCTGGGCTCCGTACTGAGACCCTGTCTCAAAAATCAAACAAAAAACAAATCATGAACATCTCCTCCAGAGGACCTGACCAAGCGTGCCTTTGGGCCTGGGGACTTCCCCTGTGCCCCTGGGCACCAGTGTGCAGTGTGGTTCATGGCCGAGCCCCCTCAGCCCTGGCCCCCTAGCCTGCGTTGACACCTGGATTTCTTGCATGGTGGCTGGGGTGGTGTGGAGTGGCCTGGAACCTCCCGCTCACTGGCACATCTGTGTGGGGCCGGGGCTGTCACCACTGGCTGGCAGAAGCTAGCATCCACTGTTGGTTGCGACAGCCTGCTCTCTCCCAGTCCAGGACAGAGAATTCGGCTCGGAAGATGCAGGCAGGTCTGGGGGTCGAGAGCAGGCGCTGGCTAGGCTGATGTGCGGTCCCCAGAGTCACGTTTTTGTTTTGTTGTTTTTCTTTTTGTACCGGGAATCGAACTCAGGACCTTGAGCTTGGCAAGCAGGCGCTGTGCCGCTGAGCTGTGTCCCCGGCCCCAGAGTCAGGTTTGAAGTCAGGGTGAAACCTGGTTTCTGCTGTCTTGCGTGTGCCTCGCCGCTGCCTTGCTTGCTGGGAAAGCGGCTCGCTGTGGAGCACTGCTGGCCTGAGTGCCCAGCCTTTGGGCTTGCCAGGCTGCGCCGCGCTGTCTGGGGCCGCAGAGAAGATGTGTGACACAGTTAATGTGCTCAGCAAAACTTCCTTTATATACTTAATTACAACGTTAAAGCACCACAACCCAAGCTTGAGTTCCATAATGAAATAAGAAAACTTACATAGCCGCTTAATAACAACACTCGCCTGTCCTCACTGCTGTGCAAGTGCACCCCGCCCGTGTCTGGTCCACGCGGGTTGAGGGGTTGCCTGTGGCAGCCACAGGAGCGGGCAGCCGTGTACCATGCCCACCCCTGCAGTGTTCCTGACCCCGCGTAGTCCCCGCTCCGGTACCAGCGGCCCAGTCACGAAGACAGCACTGACACTCGGGCAGTTGCGGGGACAGCGTGTGATCTTGTGGGCTTCGTTGCCAGCTTCTGGGCTGCCTTGGCCCAGTCTGGACACCGTGCTGTGGCCATTGGATGATGAAAAACACTTTTCTAAATTAAAGGGAAATCACCTACTTTGGTTAAATTACAAATAGAAGCAATTGAAGTGCTTTACCATCTTGAGAACGTCTTGGTGTCTTACCCAGAGACTGACCTCGGGAGGAGTGTGGAGTGGGCAGGTTTCATCCTCCTGAGGCACCCGCCCTGTAATGGGCCACGTGGGCTGTGGCTGCCCAAGGCCGATGCCTGCTTGCCCCTGGCCCAGCGAGGCCTCCTTTTTGGAGGCTCTGGCAGGTGTGGTGTCAGATACAGGCTGACGGGAGTCCTGGGGCATGCGGCTCGCACCCTCTCCTCCTGCCCATGCTCCTCTGCTCCTGTGGGTTCTGACCGTGAGCCTGCCCTCTGCTGGGCCAGCTACCATCTGCTACCCAGAACACAGAAGCCAGGACAGCCACGGCCCAAGGGGGACATAGCGTGGGAGCTGCTGGCCGAGCAGCTCCGCAAGGAGTAGCCGCTCTGCGCTTCCCTGGGACATCGCTCTGTGCTGTGAAAGCCCTTGACGTGTGTTAGGGAAAGCAGTGCCAGTTTTTATTCGAAGCCCAGAACTTCCAAGGCAGGAGTGGATGCCACCGTGACGCCGCCCCACAGGGCCACGGTCCTGCTCTGCCCGCTGGCACCCAGACACGGCCTCCCAGCCCGAGGAGATGGGCGGCACGTCCCTGCCCGTGACACGATGTGCTGCCGGTGTGCGGTGTGCTGAGAGCGTTGTTCTTGGGAACTTGTCCTTGTCCACCGTGGGTGCCATCGGGGCGCTCCACACGCAGGCAGGCCCCTCTGTGTGACGGTCTGGAAGTAGGGTAGAGTCGCGCCAGAACGCGGCTGCTCAGACTGTGTGTTTATGCTTTACATAAGGGTAGCATCAAGTCCTGCTTTGTGATTAGTTTTATGGAAATTAATTGATTTGAAGAAATATAAAAATAAGATCTGTCTCAGTAAAGGTGCATGTTTCATGTGTCACTGAAAGTCTCTGTCCAGTGTGATGAGCTGCTAACACAAGCAGGTTTCCTGTGTGGTTGCAGTTACCTGGGCTGTTCTTGCTCTCGGGGAGGGAGGGCAGAGCTCCGCCTTTCCCAGGAAGTGCTTTTGCCAGCAGTGGCAGTTCCAGCGTCGTGAGAATCCCAGGGTGGTGAAAGCAGGAGTACCTGTCCGCTAGGTGAAGCCCGCTAACCTATAGGACCGATATTCACCCGTCCAAAACACGCGAAACGAAGCCGCCAGGTGTAGGCGCATGCTTTCCCGCGAGGAGCTCACACCACCCTGCCGCAGGACAGAGAGTCAGTCGGGTGTGTTTTCTCTCCCCAGATGGCCCCCCGGGTGGAGCCCCCTGTGAGCAGCATGGGGAACAACAGCCTCGAGAAGGCGCTGCACACGTCCGCACAGCCCACGGAGGAGCCCAAGAGGCCGCTGGGGAAGCACAGCAAAGGTGGGTCGCGGCGGCCCAAGCTCGGGAGGTGGCAGGTCGGGTGCGTCGGTGCCTTGGGAGGCCCCTGCCTTTCTGACTGTGAGCGTTACCAGGCATATTATGGCAGGGAGAACCACAAGTGTTGGTGCTGTCAAGGGAGACAGAGCTGTTAAATGCCCTGTCCTCACACCAAGACAAAACAAGCGTGTCCTGGGGCCAGATGTCCCCTGGGGCAGCGTCAGCCCTGAGCCCTACCTGACGGCGCAGGGTTCTGTCCCACTGCCTGGCGCCATCAGCACGAGCGCCACCGGCCCTGGCACGAGGCCTGCGTTCTGCTGGCTGTGTACCTGTGCGCTGTGAGATCTGGGTGGCAGCTGGGGCAGAGTAGCTGGCTCTGGTGGTGGCGGGCGGCGTGTCTCCCGCCACCCTCGCTCCTCGAGGCTCTGCAGGCCTGCCTTCCGCAGCCGCCTAGACCGTCGGGCTGAATTCTTTTAAAATTGGGAGAGCAAAGGCTCTGGGGATCTTGCCAGTGGTCAGCGGGAGACACAGGAGGCGCTCCTGCGCACTTGCTGGTCTGGCTCACCTTTGGCTTTGGCTCCCGTGTTCCAGATGCGGTGGCCTCCTTCTCTGTGGAGGTTAGATCTGTGCTGCTTGTCTGTCCTTGGTCCTCCTCTGCTATCCTGTGACCCCAGCGCCACATCTCCCGGGGCACGATAAGCACTGTGTCTCTCAAAGTCTTGCCCGGCATGGCTGCTGTGCCGTGTTTGTGTCACGTGAGCGCATGGTGGTGTGGGAGCCCTGGGTCCCTGCAGCCCTGTGAGGTGCTGGCCATGACTGTCCTCAGAGTCCTGCGAGGTCACCCCACGCCACGCTGCGCCTTCCTCCTGGGGCCCGTGACCTTGCTCGCACGTCTCTTCTGCCTGGTCGTCCTGCGGACTCGGCCACGTCCCGCCCAGAACAGAGAGGTGGCCCTGGTGGGGGAGGAGCTGTGTCACCAGGGAACGCCCTGCTCCCTTCCACACGGGGTCCCCAAGAGCACCACCCAGACCTGTGCCCTGCATCCCAGAGACGTGAGGGCCGATCCTCCCTCCTGGTTTCTGGGGGCGGGGGTGATTCTTGGTATAATTTCAAAATGCTTGGGTGCCGCCCACCGTTCCCTGGTCTGTGTACTTTGGTGCCCAGAGAGGCAGGTGCACTGGTTCTCATGCTTGCTGAGGCAGGGTCATCTGCTGTGAGTGTCCGGTGTTACCTGCTGCGACGGTGTCCTAGGTGATCTGCTGTGAGTGTCCCGTGTCATCCACGGTGGCAGTGTCCCATGTCATCCTCTGTGACAGTGTCCCGTGTCATCTGCTGTGAGTATCCTGTGCAGGTGTAGTGATGGGAGTGCAGCCGTGCAGAACGTCCATGTGCCCAGTGTCCAGCTGCCACACCAGGGCCCGTGTCTGACTGCAGGTCCTTGTGTGCCTTGGAGATACGGCTGGGGACAGTTGTGCAGATAGGGAGCTCCTCGTCGGGGAAGCTAGGGAGCGGTGTCCCAGGGTGGGCTGCAGTGTCGGGAGGGGAGGCAGGTTCTAGCACCTGGAGCTTTGGACCTCACGTCCTGGTGGTGGGCAGGGTGGTGCTGAAAGCTGGTGTCTCAGGGCCCCAGTGGCCTCTTGATGATCCGGACCCCGCAGTCTCGCATGTGTCTGTGGGTGTGGACCGTTCTGTGAATTAAACGGAGCTTTGGCGCTGGGAAGGTCACTGCCCAGCCGCTGAGGGCTGTGTGTGTTGTGGCGGTGTGATGCTGCAGGGCATCTGAAGGCCGCGCCCCACAGGTCCACGTGGAGAGCTGGGGCTCCTGCAGGAGGGGGCGCACGGTGGGCTTCTGCTGGTGTGGTGGTGTCCAGAGCCTCCGTGGCTGCAGCTCCTGGTTCCCTCTTTATTCAGCGCTTCCTAGGAAGGACTTCGGGACACAGAATAGAGTTCAAAGAATTTGGCAGTGAGTACCCACCCCCCATCACGCAGGTGTGTTTTGCCCTGTTCACTGTTGTTTTATGTTTTTTATGGTACTGGGGATAGGGCCTGCAGCCTCGCGTGTGCCAGGAGTGTGCTTGTGGCTGGAGTCAGGAGCAAAACTGTTCGTCCCTGGGCCTGGGGGCAGCAGAGCTGCCCTGAGGCCCCAGGTGGGAGCTGGTGTCACCACGTATCTTGAACTCTCAGGCTCCGTTTGGAGCTGATGTTGACCTGTTCCCCTCAGCACAGAAGCACCCTGCAGCAGGCTGGATGCTGTGAGCGAGGCCAGTGCACACCTCCCCGCCAGGTCGAGGGCTAGGCAGCTGCGGGGCGGGCGCACTGTTGGGAGCTGCCCCTCCCTCTTGAGCTGGGGGTGTCACCGCCACACCCCCACGCCCCCAGGTGCATGTCTGTGGTTTTAGTTTTTGGCGTGTTAGAGCGGCTTCAGGGGCCCCAGGCAGTGGGCCGTGATCCCTGGTGTGGACGCGTGGTGCCTTCCTCCCGGCTGCCCTCTACTGCTGGCCTCCAGGGCGTCCTTGCGCCTGTGCTGCGCAGCCCCGCTGGCCGGGTCTCTCCCAGCCTCCGTGTGTCTGAACCATTTCTCCTGAGCCCCGAGGTGAGCGGGCAGACCTGGGAGATGGGTGCGGTTTCTGGGGGAGGAAGCTGTGTTGGAGGCCTGGGGTGGGCGGGTGAGAGAGTGGACTCTGGCAGCCTCCACCGCTGACTGCCGGTGGGAAGCGAATGGGAACCAGCCCACTCCTGGGCCCTCAACCTGGCTGTGTGTTGGAGCCTGCGTTCTTAGTCTTAGTCCCCGCACACGCCGGCCCATCGAAGTTGCTGTCCCTCTCCAGGGAAGGCAGAGACAGACCGCGACATGGCACTTGCTTGGGGTTTCACAGAGAACATGCAGTCTGGGCCACCGCGTGCCGTAGCCGCCTTCCGGGGTCCGAGCGCTGTTTGCACGGAGTGTGCGACGCTGTCGAGTGTGGGCTGCCCTGCGGCGGGCCACGCTGCTTCTCAGGGCCGCGATGTTCAGACTGGGGCCTGGAGTTAAACATCTTAAGTTTCTGCGCATGCATGGAAAGGAAAACCACGAAATCAATGAGAAATGTGTCCTCGCAGTCTGTCCACAGAGCGCCCGTGTCACCACGGCCCTCAGTGCAGCCCGGGCCGCGGTGGCATCGATCCAGGCTTTGGCGTGGCCTGGGGTCCCCTGTGAAGCTGGCACAGGCTCGTGGTGCCAAGGGAAGTCACTGACGCAGGTTCCAGGGGCACCTAGCCTGTGGCGTAAAGTATAAATAAAGGGACATCCCAGCAGCAGAGCCGGTCCTGTGCCCCTGTGGAGTTGGCACGTGGTCCTCACTGTGGACGTGGACTTGCTGTCTGGGGCCGTGTGCTGTGCCCCCTAGGTGCGGCAGGGCGGTGAGGCCTGTCCTCCTTTCCCATCTCGGGGGGCGCGCCCCCACCCAGCTCGCTGTGGACCTGCCCACACGTGACGCGTCTCTTCACTGGTCCCCCACATGCTTCCTGGTGCTGGGTGCCGGCCCCGCGGGCCCTGTGGCTGTCCCACCAGGCGATGGAGGATGTGGCCCTGGGGTGCACACGCATGCTTCCCGGTCCCTTGAGACAGTCGGAGTCCCTGGGTGGTGATGGCGAGCGGACGCAGGCCTGCGGACTAGTGGGGAGGGCGGGCGTGGCCGCGTGTCCAGGAGGACCTTGGAAGCAGCGGGTTGTGACAGCTGTGTGCACCTTGATGCATCTCTGGAAAACCGTGACACAGTGCGGAAATTTGGGGGGAGCTGCCTGTGAGTTCAACATCGTGGATTTTCTCTATTGTCTTTGATCATTTCATTAGTGTTTTTCATTTGCCTTTTTTTTATTCGTCTTTTAAACAAAACTGTATACTTGTCATCCTGTAGTTTGTAAGTTTTCAGTTAATATAACAAGCTTCCTTTGTATTTTTGCTTTTACACCCTGCTCTTTTTTGAGTATTGTGTGCTGGGCAAGTGCTCCCTCCTCCAGCCGCATCCCCAGCGCCGTACACAGGGTCTTTCCTGGCTCCAGAGTGGAGCGCATGCGTGAACATCTCTTGCTCCTGAGCACAAGCCCAGGGGCTGCTGCTGCCAGCTTCGCTCCGCCCTCTGGGCCGGGGACCGGGCAGCGGAGCTGGCGGGAGCACAGCGGCCCTCGAGGCTGTCTTCGCCTGGCGTCTGTGGTGCCTTCATTTGGAGACAGCCCAACGGCCCTGTCAGCTTCTCGGTCCTCCCGCCCGGCTCCGAGTCACTCCCCTGGTCCAGGTGGGTTTCCTTCCCCTCCACGTGCGCTGGCGCCTTGCAGCCCTGGGCACATGGAGCAGGGCAGGCGCCGGCACCTCCGAGGACCCTTGGATGCTGTGCTTCCGTGGCTTTGGGAGGGGAGAGCTGTGGGTTAGAGCGAGCTACCAGGCCTGGTTTTAAAAACACTGTGTTGGAAAAACAGAAAAGCTGTGTATTTGCTGACAGTGGGATGGAGGAGGTGACAGGAGCCGTGAGCGGCTCCACAGAGCAGCGGGCGGTAGCAGCTCCCAGTGCACTGGGTTCTTTGTCTTGCCAGAAGGGAAATAAACGGGCTCCTCTTGCAGCGGGATTCTGCCCAGCGAGGGGCTCTTTGAGGCTTCCGACTGCAAGTCGGGGGGATTCATGTCCCCCGGGGTGCACACAGCTGCAGACTGCTCTCAGTCTGGGGCCCATCGGCAGGTGGGGTGGCGAAGGACAGGTCACCTGCCTGGCCTGCAGTGAGTCCCCGGCAGCCCTCTTGGTGTCTGCTTGAGCTCTGCCTTCTGTGGCGGGGCAACGGGGAGGGGCGGCCAGTGCTGACACACGGATCCAGGCGTGGCCTGACCCGGGAAAGTTTCCACAGAATGCTCCCGGGGGCTGACAGGACTGCACCTGCGCTGGAGGGTGCTGCAGCCACCAGCACGTGTGGCTCTTGAGGACTGAGACTGCGCCTAGCACTACCACGGAATTGGGTGTTTACACGTGGCTTGACTGCACTGCGGGGCGGGGCGGGCACGGGAACCTCCCCCAGCACCCACAGAGCGGTGTTGTTCCCAGGCATGGTCAGAATTGTTTGCAAACTAAAGCCAGTCTTGCAGGACTCGTCAGGGCCTTACTAGCTTCTTTGATCCCTAAATCTTTTGTCCCCACAGCTTCTGGGGGGCCCCAGTCTCACAGACATGGCCTCTAGCCACGGAGGAAGGTGTGCTAGGCTTCCCCAGTGGCCGGTCGAGGTGGACATGGGACTGTGCACACCTGTGGAGGTGCCAGCGTGCCCCGTGGCCATGTGGGCTCTGGGTGTGTCGGTCCTTGTGTGGAGGTGGAAGAGGGCAGGCGTGCCCGGCGCGGGGGGTGTGGGAGCTGCGTGTGGATCTGAGCCTGTCCTCGGCCTCGCAGAGCAGTGGACCTAGTGTCCACTTCAGCTCTGAGAAGAGGTTTCGGGCAGAGAGGGAGGAAGTGCTGTGGCGAGGGGCTCCCTGGAGACAGGGCGTCCCTGCGACAGTGCCCCTGGCCTGGCCACCTGGCAGGGGTGAGTGCGCAGCCAGCACATGGAGGAGGGCCCGTGCCTGGGGGACAGCTGTGGCCGTGCCGGCCAGGGCGCGGGGCCCTCCTGACTGCCAGTCACCGCAAGCGCACACGGAGGCCTGGCTCCCGCTGGGGTCTCAGGTCGAGCCCCTCCTCTCCTGTCGCCCCAGCCCCGTTCTGCGCTGAGCTGCCCCACAGCCGTGGCCCCTGTTGTCTCCGTGGTTCTGGTCGCAGCCCGGCCCCTCAGGGTCCCTGGCCGGCCCGGGTGTTGGAGGCCGACTTCTGCGTGTGGCCCGAGCCTGCCTTCCTCGTGTGACGCCGTCTCTGTTCGCTTTGCAGTGAGTGTGGAGAAGATAGACCCGAAGGCACTGTCACACGCCAAGAGCGACAGGAGCGCCGAGTGCTCCTTTGAGGTAAGAAGCTGCCTCGTCCCGCCGGCTGCCTGTCCCCACACGGGGTGCACGCGGGCCTCTCCCGGGGGGTGTCGGCCGAGGTGACGGGGTGCGGGCCAGCCCAGGTGCGTCTCTGCCCGTGTCCCAGGACAGTGCTAAAGGGGTGCCAGGGTGGACGTTCCGAGCACACCTCGGTGTGGGGAGGGTTGAGAAACCCGTGCCCTGTGGGCGGCAGAGCCGGGGACCGTAGATGCCCTCGAGGATGCAGGGGGCACAGAGAGTCTCTGAGAGAACCTGTCCCCTGTGGACAGGGAGGGGGCCGCCATGCTGGTCCGGTGAGACTCAGTCCTGAGCAGTGAGACGTGCTGGATTCGAGGACGGGAGCCCTGCGCAGTCCACATCCCTCCCTCCTTGCGGGGGTGCAGGCTGGCCTGTGTGGCAGCTGTGCGTCAGCTCTGCCCGTCCTGGCTCCCTCCAGTTGTGTGGACCTTGACCTCCATTAGCCTCGTGGCCCCAGAGGGCGGCCAGTGCCCCGGCCTTAGTATCTTCATCCTGGGCAGCAAGATGCCTGAGTCAAAGGAACATTCCCGCAAGGAGCCACTTCTGTGCTGTTGGCCAGATATAATCTCTTGGTCCCATTTGGCTGCAGTTGAGGCAGGGAGCTGCGTTCTGGCTGGGCACATCCCCCTGTGATCCGGCTCTGCCACCTGCCCCCAGGCCGTATTAGGTCTACACCGCCATGTGTGTTCTGGCCACTGGCTGCTTGTGAGTTCCACTGGACAGTGTATGGTGCCTGCGCTGTGGGCAGGGCCAGGCTCCTGTGGGCTGTGGTTAGGTCAGAGTGCTGCTTCCACTCCAGGGCCCCGGGCCTGCGTGGCGCTGGTCACGAGAAGCTGCTGAGCCCGCGTGCAGGGCTCACAGGGTGGGGAGCCCCGGCAGTGGAGGCCGCAGGAGCCTCGGCCCCGTAGAGTCCCGAAATGCTGACATCCCGGGGCCCTGGGGGTCAGCAGGCTGTGTGGGGCTCTGGGAGGTGCACAGAGGCCTCTGACCTCACTGTCCTGTCCCTTTGACAGGGACGTCGCGTCAGCCTCCAGCAGGGCCACACTTGCGGAGTGTGCTGTGCCTGAAGCCACCTCAGAGTTGGCCCTGCCTCCGTGGGTCGGGGCGGTCTCGTGCCCGGCGCCAGCCCCGGGATGGCTGTTCTGGCGAGGCCCAGGCCGTGTTAGCCGTGCGCAGCGAGTGATGGCACTGCCGGGGCGGCCACAGCCGTCGGGGAGGACGTGGGCGTCCCCCGTGCCTCGTGGCTCCCGGAGCACAGAGCTGACCGGGAAAGGGAAGAGCAGTTGGTGGCCGTCACCCAGGGGACTTGGACACACACCAGGCTCCAGAGGAGCTGCCGTGAGGCCTTGAGAGCCTGGAGCTGCTGCCAGCTCTCCCGCTCCTGAGGAGGTGGCCAGCTCCCATCTGGCTGCGCTGCTGCTGGTGCCGGGGCCCGGGAGGCCATGTCTGCCCGTGCTAGAAGCGCCCGACCTCTGGTGCCAGGGCAGCCAGTGCAGCGCTCTGTGTGCTGCTGGCGCTGCGCCTTCTGTGCTCTGTGAGCGGCCATTAGTAGGGCGCGATGATGTCGCTGTTGTCACATCATGTGCCATAGTGCCGCTGTGCCTCTGCGCCCAGCCTGGGCCTGCGGCTGCGTCGTTGGAGACCACAGGCTGAGAGGAAAGGTCTGGGGGAGAAAGTGCAGTGCGCCTCCCGCCGCCTCACCCTCTGCCTTCCTCCCTCTGGCTCACCGTCCTACAAAGGCAGTCTCTGCAGATGCAGAGGCCTCCGCACTGCGCGGGAGTGGGCAGCCCTCAGGAGAGGCCTCCCCCCACACCGGCCAGCAGCCCGCAGCAGCCCTGCACCGGAGGCCCTGGTGCCCTTGTCCAGGGGAATTGTCCTGGGCCATGTCTAAAATACATAGTGCAGTTAATGTGCAGAAGCACCAGATCTTCTTTAGTTTTTAAATATTTCAACATATCCCTAAAATGAAGGCCATGGAGGCAGAGCTGGTGGAACGTGCGCCCTGGTGTTAGGAAGCTGGTGTACCGGGGTCTGCTTCTGGCTATGCCTGTGATTCCCAGTGAGATATCGTTGAGGGCAGTCTTCATCCAGGTTCCACTGACCGCTGCCCCATGCCCCGCAGGTTCTGCTGTCGCCTGCAGTGCGTGGGGATGCAGGTGTGGGCGTGGGGAAGAGGCTCAGCATCGTCTCTGGGGAAGGTGCTGCTTAGCAAGCGCCACAGCGAGGGAGCCCTCAGCCTGCCGGATGTGCCAGCCCCCTGGGCGGCAGTCTGCCTCCTGCTGGTAGGAGAGTGACATGGTGCACGTGTGTGATGAGTTGGAGGCTACCCTGCGGTGACCAGCCGACCCCTGCCTGGGCACCAGCTGTGCATAACGTTTGTTTGCTACGGCGTTCCTGGTGGCACCCAGGGCATCTGTGTGTGTGTGGACACGCAGGCCGGCAGTTGGTCCATGTGCAGCAGCCCCGGCCATAGGAAGGAGCGGGCAGCAGCCTGTGCTGGACCCGCTTCCCAGAGGTGCTCGCTGTGGGGTGTGCTGTCATCTGTGGGCTGATCCCTGGGGAGTACAGGAGTCTGCAGCAACGGGTACCAGCCCCAGTCTCCCGGAAGAGGGCCAAGGAGGGCGACAGAGGCTGCAGAGGCTGTGCTTGAGTGACACACTCGGGTGGTTTTGAAGACAGGTGGTTTTGTGGGTGTAGAAGCATCGGGGCTATACACTGTGTGTGCACGGTTTGTGGTCAGCTGTGACTTGAATGCTTAAAAGATTGAGGAAGCCACGTGTAGTGGTGCATACTTGTAATCACAGCTACAGAGGAGGCTGAGGCAGGAGGATGGCAAGTTTGAAGTCACTTAGTGAGACCTGTTTTATAGTCTGAAAAAGGGCTGGGGATGGAGCTGTGGTGGAGCATGCAGCTAGCAGGCCTGAGGCCTTGCCTTTAACCTCCACTACCAGGACAAGAAAAAAAAAACAAAACCTTCCTTTAGTCCACTGAACTTTAACAAAAATGAAGTATGTTGTGCTTGCAGTCAGCTGTCAGTGTGCAGGGCCCGGACGGTGGGAGAGCCGCTGGAAGAGCTGGGGTGCGTTCTCGGGGGCGGGGGGGCGGTGGTGGCTGGGAGAGCGTGAACCGCGCCCCACCCCGTGCTCCGCTGCGTCTGTCCTCGCAGGCTGCGGTGTTTCACGCCTCAGAAACGGGGCGTGGCCAGACTGGGACGGTTCCCAGATGCGCCACCAATAGGAGTTGCGTTTCCTGTTCTCCACGGAGCCGGCTTGTTTTTGCTGAAATTGTAATTGCCAGTTACCAGTTACTGAGGAAGCCAAGTAAGTGTGTAGGAAGCAAATGGTAGAATATTTTTGAATGTAAAATTAGTATGCAGCTGTGTACATGTGAAATGTCTCCATTTTACCAGCTTTTCCACATTCACTCTAAGGAAGGACTGACATGACGAACCTTTTCAAAAGAAATTTTGTTTATTATACATGGCGAACAGGGAAGGAATCATACAAAAGATTCCCCAACTTCGAAAACACCTCTGATGACGGTAGAGTTGTAGGAACTCGAGGTCTATTAGAAATTCTAGGAAAAATCAACATTTTTGTGTGGTAGTGGGGCTTGAACCGGGACCTTCACACTGAGCTACATCCCCAGCTCCTTTATTTACTTACGTACTTGTTTGTTTTTGAGACAGAGTGTCATCATTTTCTGAGCCGGCCCGGGGTGAACCTGCCATGCTCCCTGGTCAGCCCGCGTCACGGGTGTGTGTGCTCCCGTGTCTGCCTCCATCAGCGGAAGCCACTCCCTTAAAAAGTCCCGGGTGTGAAGCCGTTGAGCTGTTGCATTTTGGTTTTAGAAGTTTATCATCTCCGTCTGAACGCAGTATTAGCTGCTGTGGAGATTTTGTCCTGTTAGCGGGGACAGGTCTCAAGGTCTGGAGAGCTGAGTTTTGTCACGGTCAGCTTGAATGTGTGCGGTCAGAGAGCCCCGCGACTCTGCACTGCAGCCGCAGCGGCCCCAGGGCTGGGCGGCCCTGGGGACTCCGGTGTCCGCAGCCCCTCCCTCCCTCCCTCGCTGTGTGCGGCCCTCAGGGCAGGCACGTGAGGGAGGCAGCGTGAGACACCTGGCTGTGTGCTGCGGCGGCCGTGTCTCTGGGGTGGAGTGCGGCTGTGTGCGCAGGTCGGACTGGAAAGGCGCGGTGGTGCGCGGACGTAGTCCGTGCTGTAGCTTACTCCGAGGCGCACACGTGGCTGTGCTGAGCGAGGTGTCTTCGTGGCTCAGGCTCCCGCCCTTCATCAGAGCGGGCGCTGCAGCCTCCGGGAGGGTAGAGCTCACGAGCTGCCAGCTCCTCTCCCCAGAGGGTGACAGACATGCTGTGAGGCGCTCGCCTGCCGCGTGCAGAGGTGTGCAGCGCACGGGCGTGAGGGGCTCAGACCCAGAGGTGCCCTCCCGTGTTCCCTGGACTTCGAGAACTGGCTGGAGCGGACCTGGCGATTGTCCTGTGGGGACAGCAGATCACAGTGTGCTGAGGGAGCGGTGGTGGGGGTGGCTCTGGGTCTCAGGCTTATGTGCCCTAAGCCCGGATCAATTTGGTGTCTCTGCCTTGGGTGATGAGACACTCGTGGCTGCTTTATTTCCTCCCTGAAACGCTCCAGTGGCTTCTAGATTTCAGGTCAAGTTGGCGTTTCAGGTTCCCCCGTTGGCCCTGCCTGTCCCTCGAGCCACCAGCCCCCACTGCTGTGGTCTTGGGACGTCGGGTCTGTGCGCAGGAGCTGCCCCCATGTGTGCGGGGCACCTCCACGGGGCGCACCATGACCGCACGGAGGAGACGGCAGAGGCGCAGCCGTGCCTGGGCGCTGTAGGACGTCCTGCAGCCATGCTGGCCTTCAGCCGTGAGAGACCCTCTGCCGGCAAGTCTGTTCAGGACTCTTGCTGGCCCGTCCTCCCTCTTCCGCGGAGGCCTGGCCCAGACTTTGGAGGCTGTCCCTGTGGTCCCGTCAGGGCCCAGGGCGGAGGCCCAGTCTCATCTTGTCCTTGTGTCGACCGTGTCCACTGGGGCAGGGGTGGCTGCCCCTGGGTGGAAGGCTCACGTCTGGGTGCTCCCGGCTCTGCACACAGTGTTGTGTATTCCTGGCTAGGAGCAGGTCTCGGAGGAGGAGGCCTGCTGCGCATGTGTGGTGTTGTGCTTTTTCTAGAACTTGCAGGAGCACGCTTTGGACCCCGTGCTCTAGTGACGCGAATAATGGCACAAGCCTGGAAGTTGGGCTTTGACGGGCTTGAGTTCTGCGGCTTCCCTCTGGAGCAGGTTCCAGGCCTGGAGTCCCTTGCTCACCACAGGCTCACAGACCCTGCCCTGTGCTGTAGTCGGGGTGTGGGGTCCGTTTTCAGGCTTGTTTGTTTGTTTTCAAGGTCTTGTGGTCTGACTCGTCAATAACGTCCGTAATCAAGTCGTCCCCAGAAGTGACTGAGTTCATCTCCAAGGTAAGGTGCTCAAGGGCTCCATGTGGATGAGCGCACCTCTCCCCCAGGGCAGCTCCCGCCGAAGCGGCCCCATGGATGCCCGCCATGCCCTCTGGCGAACAGCGCCCTCTGCCTGCCCACTGTGGGGACGGGAGCTGCTGGAGTGCCGTCCCAGCTCCCGGTGCTCCGTGTCTGCTGCGGTGCGGCTGAGGCTCCCGTGGCGTGGAGTTTGCCCTGCGAGGCTGCGCCTGGCCTGCCTGCGCCTGTTATACACATCGGATTCTTCTTGTTTTAAATTGGCTCAACAAAGGGCATTTGAACAAAAGGTTCCACTACAAATTCTGTTTTGCATACGTGTACACACACGTGTTCATACATGTGTAAAGTACCTCAACCCAAGTGTGTCTAAAATGCGCAGCTTCCAGAGAGGCATGAGGCAGAGGGACCCCCGAGGAGCATATTCAGTTGAAGGCCTGCGGGGAGGGTGGACATCCCCGTCCACGTGGCCTGGTGAGCCCAAGGCCATGCCCTGGGAGGTACAGATTTCCAGGGCACCTTCCTCCCTGTGCTCAGCACTGCGCTTCCTGGCCGAAGCCGGCTGCTCCTTGTGGTGTCACGGAGACACGCTGTGGGCTCCTGCCATGGGCCTGAGGCGTGTTGCTGGCCTTTGGTCGGGGTGTTTACGCTGGCTAATGTTTACCTGCGCTGGTCTGTGCCCTCCTTGAGTCTCTGGCCCGTCTTCCCCGGTTCTGGAGAGTTCCGTGTGCGTCTCTGCCGTCTCCCTTCCGCCCGCCCCCAGCAAGGCTGACCCAGGTCTCAGCCTCCCGGCCTCGTGTGCTCTTGCCACCAGTGTTGCCACCTGGGCGGTCGCGCTTGGCCTCTGGGAAGGCTTCTGGTGCCCCTTCGCCCTGCCCAGGGGGTTGTGGGGCCTGTGGAAGATGCTGCTGCCTGGCCCTGGCCCTGTGGTGAGGTTTCATTCCCTAGCTTTTCCGTTCCGTATGTCTTACAGTGAAATCTGTATCACTGCTGAAAACCGCCCCTCATTCGTGCAGCTGTCCGCGTTTTTTGCTGGGTCCTTTCGGATTAGTCCTTATGTGGAGTTCCAGCCACTGGGTTGAGTCTCCTTTTACCGATGGCTTTATCTCTTGACAATAGTTTCATCCTCTTTTACTTTTTGTGTGTTTTACAAACTTTGACTGTTAGACATCGTGTTTCTAGGACTTTGGAGACCGAGGAAGCAGCGTTTATGCTCACAGTGAGCACGCTTTCTTCAGCAGGGGGTCAGTGGGGTTCTCCCGTTGTTCCAGCAGGAGTGGCCAGCAGGGGGCGCTGTTGCCGTCATGGCCCGAGGCTGGAGGGTGGCTGCTGCCTGCTCCCAGTGGTTCCTGGGTGTCAGCGGCCTCTCCAGCATGGCCCTCACACGTGACTCTCGTCTGCCCCCGTTCTCCTGGGGTGCAGAGAGGCCCTTCCCTGCTTGACCTCCCCGGGGTTGGCTGCTGGTGCTGAGCCTTGGGCCGAGAGGAGCCTGCACCCTGCCAGCCCCGCCTCGGCCCAAGGCGCACGGCCTTTGCACCAGTGTGGCGGGCAGGGCCACGTCACCGCTGTGGCCCTTCCCACAGCACCTGCCCCCGGCTCCATGAGGTCCTGGTGCAGGCATCTGTGCCCCTCCTCGGGGGTCTGGATTTGCAGCTTTTCTCCGCATCCATGTGCCGGCACAGGTGCGGAAGCGCTGCCCCTCCTGCAGGGAGTGGGGTCTTCTCGCCTCCCGGCCAGGAGCAGTTCTTGTACCCCATCCTGTGCCCCAGGGCTTCGGCCTTGCAAGGAGGGACCAGGGCCTGAGCACAAGCGCTGTGGTTTGTGCCTGGCCCCGGTGGTGCCTGTCCACCGCAGGGGTGCGCTCGGCCTTCCGGGAAGAGCGGAGCGGAGAGGGTGTACCTCCCGTGTGTGGTCGCTGTGACCGACTGGCCTGGGGCCTTGGGGGAAGTTCGGGCTGTGGCGACGGCTGGGCGGCCTTGCCGCAGTGGGATGTTCTGTTAGGAACCCTTCTCAGTCCCGGTGGATGTTGAGGCCAAGCGTAGCAAGGGTGGACAAACGATGGCCCCGCCTGGCCCACTGGGCTTCCCTGTGCTGAGCGCTCTGCCAGTACCCTGGGCCCGAGCCAGCCTCCTGACTTGTCTGCTCTTCCAGTTATCCCAGCTCTGCCCCGAGGAGAACCTGGACAAGCTCATTCCGTGCCTGGCGGGCCCGGACCCCTTCTATGTGGAGCGGAGCCACATGGACCTGGAGGCCGGCCTGAGGTGGGCGAGGCTGCTGGCGGGCGGTTAGCTGTGGGGGTCTCCTCGCTCGGAGCCCCGGAGCCTGGGGAAGCGCAGGCTCGGTGCCCCAGGGGCCTCCGCGGTGGGAGCAGGGAGGCCTGGGATGCTGAGGCTGGGGCAAGGCTGACGCAGGGTGGAGACGGGCCTGACCACAGTGCTCAGGCCACGCACTCGCAGTGCCCCGCCTGCCGCACCACGCCTGGGACGTGGTGGCCCCGAGTCGCCTACACCAGCCACACATTTGGTGGCAGCAGTGGCTCGCAGCACAGGTTCTTGTAGGACCCAGTGTGGCGTGAAGGGTAAGAGGAGGGCGCGGAGGAGGCGGTGGGCACTACGTGAAAGCAGGAGCAGGTGTCGTGCTGGCACCCGTCACCCCGCGCCCGGAGGCTGAGGTGGACAGAGGGCCACCAGTTCGAGCCCACCCCGGGCAGCCCAGCAGCTCAGCTGGACGTCTGTCTCAAATAAAGGAATAGTAATAATAAAATCAGAATGGTCTGGGGATATAGCTCGGTATAAAGGGGCCTGGGGTTTTTTCAGTACTACAAAAAACATTTAAAGCAGGCACTTGAAATTATGGCACTTGTATTTTTCCCCCAATATCTTTTTCTCTTAATTAGAAATTAAAATTGCTCCCCTAATTGGTTTTTATTAATGCTTTATTATTGCTGATAAAACTTCAATTTTCAGGTATTTGGCTTCGCTCCCTTCTCATGTACTGAAAAATGACCACGTGAAGAAGTTTTTCAGCGCTTCGTCTCCCGCCCAGCAGCTTCAAGGTCCGAGTGAGTTTGTCACCTGATTCACGAGTGGCCCACACATTTGCTCACCCAGGAATGTCCATGTGGTTTATTTTCTGACTTCCAGGTCCTGGCAACCCTCCCCTTCCTAAAGTGGGCACCGTGATGGGCGCTTCTGGAAGGTGAGCCTGCAGCTACCTGTTTGTAGAGTGAACCAGCCTGGGGGACGCTGAGGGGAGCTGGGCGGTGAGAGCCCAGCTCCGCCGTCCTGAGAGTGCAGAGCTGTCGGTTTTACTTTTGATCCATTCGAATCTCCTTGTTACTTAGTGGTAACCCAAACAGCTCAGCCTAGAGGCTGGTGGTGACGGACACGTGCCCCTGCGTGGGCACGCGGATGCACGTGCACCTGCACCGTGCATGTCTGCAGACACCCGGCTATATGGCGGGGCTTGGAGCGGCAGGGGTGGGAGGGGCGGCCAGTGTGCCTGCCTTTATGGTGCGCCGGATGCCCTGTGGGAAGTCGGAGCTGCCTGGGAGCCCCTTGGTGCAGTCGCCCCCTGAAAACTGTCTGTGCCCGCCTGTCCCTGTCCCGCAGGCCTGTGTGTGGTGTGGCCGGTATCCCCTCCTCTCAGAGCAGTTCTCAGCACCACCTGCCCCACGCGGCTGGCCCAGGCTCAGGGCTGGCCTACCGCGCCCAGGTGGACACCGCGCCAGCCATCCTCATGCCCTCCGGCCTGCAGGCCCCTCAGCCACAGGAGCAGAACGGCATCCTGGACTGGCTGAGGAAACTGCGGCTGCACAAGTACTACCCAGTCTTTAAACAGCTCACCATGGAGAAGGTATGTGGTGTGTGCTGTGGAAGGAGGGAGGTGGCCTCCTGGGACCTGGGGTGTGGGTGCAACCTCCACGGGGCCAGTCCCTGGGCCAAGGAGCTGGACCCAGTGAGAAGGGCTCTGCAAGGGGCCTGGACACACGTGCAAGGTCACGCCCTTGCAGCAGGCTGCCCCAGGAAGGAGCTTTTACAGCAGAGAATTCTGACAAGTATTCTGCTGTTGTTCTTACTGCTGTTGCTAAAATCCCGAAGCACCCTTCAGTCTTAGTGTCACACATTAGATTGCAGCTGTACGGGTGTTTGAACTCCGAACGCCCTTGCTGGACAAAATGGCTTGGGGCTGTTAGCTGTGAAAACCTCACGTGTTCAGAGCTCTATTGTTGAGCCTAGAAATGAAGCTTTTAAGAATATTTGTAACAACTTCAGTTTGAGAGGGGTTCTTTTTTTTTTTGCACTTTTTCAAGCCAAGCTCTTATTATTGCACCCTTACAAGCTCAGGCTGGCTTTGAACTCGTGGCCATCTTACTGCCTCAGTCTCTGAACTTGGGCCAGCCTGGGCTACATAGTGAGTTCAAGGCCAGCTTGAACTGCATAGCGAGACCGTCTCAACTACAAAAAAAGAAAAAAATGCATAAATCTTAAAAATAAGATTTAGCCAGCTGTCGCGGTGCATCCCTGTCATCCCAACTACGTGGGAGCCAAAAGCAGGAGGATAATGAGTTTGAGGCTAGTGTGAGGAGCTTATTAAGACCATGTCTCAAAATAAAAAGGGCTGAGAATGCAGCTCAGTGGTAGAACACTTGCCTGGTATGGCTGAGGCCCTGGGTTCCATCCCTGCTATCCACAAAAACAACAAAACCACATAAAAACAAAAGATTTCACTAACTGTGGTCATAATCAGTTCAGGTATTCTAATCAGATATACGAGTGGAAGTGGCTAAATTGCAAGCCCGTCTCGGAGAGTGAGGCCCTGTGTTTCCTCGGCCCTTGCGCTCCGTGTGGACACAGCCCCTGTCCGGGATGGTTTGCCCCCCACCCACACAGCTGTGTCTGCTATAGGAAAGGTGACTGGCGGAAGAACCACCTCCAGTGCCTGTGGCCGCATGCCCCGCCGCGTCTTCCAGCAGGCTCTCTTTTGTGTAGAGTGCTGCTAGAGAGGGCGGGGCCACTGCCACTGGTGCATCTCTGTGGCAGTCGGAACTGTTGACTTCACGAGTCCCCTGCGCACCTAGCACAACACAGCGGTGACTGGCCTGCATGGAGCAGAGGGCTGCCCGGTGCTGGCCACGCAGCATCTGTGCAGGTGCCGTGCCTCCACGGCCTGGGGCATGGAGACAGTGTCGTGTGCTGCTGCCTGCTCAGGTTGGGTCTGTCATAAATCCCAGAGGCAGGGAAACACATCACGCTTGGCTCCAAGCTCTCTGTCTCTGAGTCCTCATGGAGTTGCAGTAACTTTGTGGTTTGCTTTTTCTCTGCAAGTTTTTGAGTCTCACCGAGGAAGATCTGAATAAGTTTGAGTCTCTCACCATGGGAGCAAAGAAGAAACTGAAGACTCAGCTGGAGCTGGAGAAGTAAGTGTGCCCCTGGGCTGAGCCTGGTGGAGCACAGGAGACCCGAGGCTCTGGGTTGCTTCCTAGCCATGCCCCTTCCCGCGGCTCAGCCCCTGTGTGGGAAGGTTGGCTAGGAAAGGCCCTTGAGGTGAGCCCAGCTCACACGTGGGGAGGAAGTGCTGCCCGGCCCCGTGCTGTCTCCTCACGCAGGGAGAAGTCAGAGCGACGGTGCCTGAACTCCACGGCCCCGTCCTTGGTCACCAGCAGTGGAGTGGCCCGTGTCCCCCCGACCAGCCATGTGGGGCCTGTGCAGGCCGGACGCAGCAGCCATGCGGCAGGTGCGTGGGGCCCCGTCAGGTGGTCAGGTGCGCAGTCCCGCAGAGGTGTGGTTCAGCTCTCTCTGGAGGAGAGCTGGGCCCCCCGCTGGTCGCTGCTGTTTGCATTTCCTAACCTTCGTGCTTGTTTTTCTTTATTCTGACTTGTGCAGTTGCTAGCATAGGAAGGGGGTGGGACAGGCGGGACAGGAGGACCCTGGAGACTTACTGGGACTTGTGTGGGGAAGGCATTAGATGCAGAGCTACCCCGATGGGTTTGAGTGGCCAGCAGTGACGGGTGAGGACCGTGGCCCCTGTCCCTGGAGTTGGGAGGCCTCGGCCCCGGCCCTGCTCTGTGCTGATGGCCAGCACAGCTTGCTCTCAGCCTCCTGACTCAGTTTCTCAGCTGCCGTCCTCTTGGGAGTGGTTGGGACACCTGTGATAGTCACTCTGGTCTCACTGGATGGAGTAGAGATAGCCAGAGCGGTGCAGTGTAAATCAGGAGGAAACCAACGCCCATCTGTTGTAAGTGGTTATTTAGTTAAAAGGATCTCGTGTCACCGGCCTGGATGACTGCGTGTGATAGCGAGGACTTCAGTGACGGCAGTGCAGCGTGGTCCTGGGAATCTGCATGCTGCTGTGGTGCAGGAGGCCCCTGCAGTGAGAGGTGGAAGCCCTGTTTGGCTCAGCGGTACAGCTCCCCATGTGGCCTGAGGCTGTGGGCCCTGTGCTACAGCGGTGGGAGCCGGACTTGGGCTGGGGACGGTGCTGCAGGAAGCTTTCGTGCCTTCTCCACAGAGCTGCGGGTGGAGGTGGAGCAGCCCCCTCACCAGGTGCCCCGGGAAGGCAGCAGCTCTTCCGAGTACTCCAGCTCCTCCTCCAGCCCCATGGGTGTGCAGGCGCGTGAGGAGAGCTCAGACAGCGCCGAGGAGAGCGACAGACGTAAGCCCCGCTCTGCTCCCCTGCTGCCCCCAGCCTGGGCGGGCGAGGTGCTGACGACTCTCGTCTGTCCCCAGGTGTGGACGTGCACTTGGAGGGTCCCGACAAGGAGAAGCCCGTGATGCTGCTGAGCCACTTCCCCTCGAGCTCCGTCAGACCCACCGCCCAGGTCCTGCCTGTGCAGAACGAGGCCGGCTCCAGCCCCGCCGGCCACCACCCCTTGGCCCCGCAGCTGCTGCCTGCCGCTGCGCACCTGGCCCCTATGCGGATGCTGAGCTCCATGCACAAAGCGGAGCGCGGGGGCTCGGACGTGAAGCTCCTCTCGTCGTCCATGCACTCGCTTCTGTCTCTGGAGGAGCGGGGCAAAGGGCCCGGGGCCAGGAGCGGCGTGAAGGTGGACAAGGGCTTCAGCAGTGCCGTGCTGGACACGCTGCCCGCGTCAGCACCGCACCCGCCCGTGCAGGTGATCTCGGGACTCTCGGAGAGCAGCGCCGTGACTCCTTCGGTCTCCTTTGGTCCCCGGGCCAAGGTTGTGCACGCGGCCACGCTGGACAGGGTGCTGAAGACAGCACAGCAGCCGGCGCTGGCGGTGGAGACCAGCACAGCGGCCGCAGGGACGCCAAGCACCGTGCTGCATGTGGCCCGGCCTCCCATCAAGCTGCTGCTGTCGTCCTCTGTGCCCGCTGACGCTGCCGTCTCCGGGCAGACGTCCTGCCCCAACAGCGTGCAGATCAGCGTGGCCCCCGCAATAATCAACCCCCGGACCGCTCTGTACACAGCCAACACCAAAGTTGCCTTCTCCGCCGTGAGCAGCGTGCCCGTGGGGCCCCTGCAGGGCAGCTTCTGCGCCAACAGCAACACTGCCTCTTCCAGCAGCCACCCCGCGCCCTCCTTCGCCAGCATGGCCACACCGCCCAGCTACCCGGCCCCCAGCTCCAGCCCTGCGCTCTCCTCCGTCCCGGAAAGCAGCTTCTACAGCGGTGGAGGCGGCTCCCCTGGGAACCTCCCTGCCCAGAGCCAGGGCCACCATCACCACCACCACCATCAGCAGCCCGCGGCGCCCCCGCAGCCCGCTCCGCCGCCGCCTGGCTGCATCGTGTGCACCTCGTGCGGCTGCAGCGGCAGCTGCGGCTCCGGCGGCCTGACTGTGAGCTACACCAACTACTTCCAGCACCCGTTCTCGGGGCCGTCCGTGTTCACCTTCCCCTTCCTGCCCTTCAGCCCGGTGTGCAGCAACGGCTACGTGAGCGCGCAGCAGTACGGCGGCGGCTCCGCCTTCCCCGTCGTGCACGCCCCGTACAGCGGCAGCGTCACCCCCGAGCCGGTCCTGGGCGGCCAGTCCTCCTTCGCGGTGCCGCCCATGCAGAACTTCATGGCTGGGACGGCGGGCGTGTACCAGACCCAGGGGCTGGTGGGCAGCAGCAACGGTTCTAGTCACAAAAAGAGCGGAAACCTGTCCTGTTACAACTGCGGGGCCACTGGGCACCGCGCTCAGGACTGCAAGCAGCCGTCCATGGACTTCAACCGGCAAGGTAAACGCTCGGCGCAGCCGCCCGCGAGGCTGGGGCGTGTGGCCGCCGTGGTCCCCGCGCTTTTTCAAGCTCTCTGAAACACATGGAAGTCTCGGTAACAGGGGGAGCCCCAGAAGGGTCCCTGCGGGTTCCAGGCCGGATCGCGGGCCTCTGTTACTCCGGGAGCTGGCTGGCCCTCTGGGCAGGGGCCTCGGCTCTGGGCTCTGGGCCTCCCCAGGCAGGAGTCGATGCTGCCCCCTGGTGGAGGCTCGAGAGCCTGGCGGAGCGCGGGGGCCGCCCCCACCTCGTGGGTGTGGCTGTGTGGGGGTCAGGTCCTGTCTCCTGGCTGGTCGTCCCACCTTCCTGCCCCCCCTTAGTCACAGTCACACATGTCCGCCAGTCTTGCACCAGGTTTGTTCTTGCCGTTTTGGGGAGACCACGTGGGGTTGGCAGGGGCTGGGCCAGCTCTGGCCGGGCTGTGTAGTCTTAGAAGTTGTCCTGTCTGTGGACTTCAGCGCCTGCCTTGAGCTTGCATACAGAGCTGCCTGTCCACCTTCAGTGCCCAGGGAGCCTTTAGAAGCAGCACCCGCGACTCTGGTCTGGTGTGGGCGGGTGGCTGAAGGCTCTGCGTGGCCTCCTGGGTCTGCCTCCTCCCCAAAGCTGGTGCGTCTCCCAAGGCCCTGTCCCGACACAGCCTTGGGCGGCCTGCGCAGTCCTGGTCCTGAGGAGGAAGCTACGCGTGAGGAGGGGGCTGGCGGTGTTCCCTCCAGTCACAGCCACTTTTCCCGGGGTGGGTCTTAAGACATGCGGTGGTGTACGCGGTCTCCAGCCTCAGCCGGCAAGGGCAGGTCGCTGGTCTGTCGATGTGCAGTGACTCACTTGCCCTCTTTCCCCCTCCAGGTACTTTTAGGTTGAAATATGCCCCTCCGGCCGAAAGTCTGGACTCCACAGACTGACGTTTTTCTCTGGCAGCAGCAATTACTAAGCCATGGAGACATAAGGAAAATTAAACACAAAACTGAGACGTCTAGTTGCTGTTGAGCTTAATATTTTTAATCCAAAGGTGCTTTACTTTGTTAGACTGGATAGAAAATCTAGCGTAGACATGCATCAAACTCAATTTTATTGCCAAAATCCTATAGATTGGAGCTTGAAGTCAGGATTGCCGATGGGCCTCCCGCGGTTGGTGACGTGGTCGCCTGCACTTTGGCGGCGGTGCAGTCTGTCTCCCGAAGAGCGTCGCGTCGCTGATCCTCCAGGCTCACACACAATTCCAGGGCAGCTATGCGCGGTCTGGTCGGGACTGAAGGTTGCAGTTCAACCCGAGGAGCCCGGCTCGGCCTCTGGACACCCCTGGGCTAGGGAGAGCATCAGCTTCGTTCTGTCTTGTTTCCTTTTGTTGTCCCTAAAGTGACCAGGCACTAACCGCTGGGGTTTTTAAGGCTTGCACTACGAAAGAATGTAACCTGATGTAGATCTCTAGTCTGAAGACAGACTCCTCCGATCCAGTCAGCGCAGCAGACCCGACTCACATGGAGTCGGCACCAGCAGGCGACAGCTTCGCAGAAGAGGTTTCCGTCTGTCCCTTCCTCCTTCACACACTTGCAGCAGTTCCAGGTTTTTAAGTTTTTTCCTGCAGATAAACTTAGACTACATTAATAAGTAGAAATAGTTCATTCTCAGCGACTTCATTTCTAAGGGTCCAAGTCCCAGGGAACCCAGTCCCCGAGGCCCGGGGCCGTCCTTGCCGGCAGTGGCTTCGAGCGTGCTCTCTGCACCACAATCGGCTCCTGCAGGCTGCGGACGGCTCAGTGTTGCCAGTCGGCTGTGGCCAGTGCTCCTGGCCCTTGGGGAAGCTGGCAGGTGTCCCTTCTGCGGGCTCCCTGGGATCCCAGCTGAAGGGCTGACACTGTCGGAGTCACACGCAGATGGCCACTTCAACTGGAATACAGTCCTGAAACGAAGCGAAAGATCTGGAACTTTGTCCTGTTGGCTTTTCCGAACTAGGCTGTGTTCTGTCGCCAATTCCGTTAACAGCTGCCTGGAGAACTTCAGTAGGGAGCGGTGAGACTCACACCACTCAGCAGACACAGCCCGGGACTGGGAAGTCTCGTTTCTAAGCAGGAAGTGGACGTCTGCGCGCTCTAGAGCGCTCCGTGTCAACTTGCAGGAAAGAGAGCATTTTGGCCTGAAACTGAGGGACTTCAGTCTTCAAGGTTAAAGGGAATTTTCTCCTCAAAAAGCAACATTTAAAATGTTAAAGCCTTCAATATTAAAATATTGATTGGTAGAGTCTTGCCAGGGGTTTTCCAGTTAAATATTTGTTAAAAAAAAAAATCACAGTATTTAGACCATTCTTAAAACGGGACAATCAGCCTCATGTAAAATTGTAAATCAGAAAAAAAAATCCTAGAATTTGAGGCATTGTGATATGAGGCTTCCAATTTTGAGATCAGTTTCCTGACTCTGTGGAAACTAAAGCAGAAAGTTGTTACATTTTTTATGAAAGGCTTTTAGTAGAGTTTTGTAGTATTATTTTAGTAGAATTTTATTTCTATGCAATGCAGAATTGACAGACCTCTGTATTCTCTATTCATGGTACACAGTATTATGTACGGTTTTGAAGTAGTGGTGCGTTTTACAGCTGTTGGGAGGATGTTACGTGGCGCTCTTAAACACTACGAGATGTCAGACGATGAGAACTGACACAACTTTGCCTTAAAGAGTCCCAGACTGGAGTTTGTCGCGTTGCGTTGAAGGAAGACTTGAGTGTCCCCTGATGTTTACGACTTTAATGTTTATGAGGGCCACTGCATGGCCTGGACGTGTGCTGAAAGCCAAACTTTTAAATTTTTTGGTTTTTTTTAAACAAAGAAATATTTTAAATAAATCCTATTTCAACACAGTGGAATTGTTGAAACTGTCTCATAGCAAAAGAAAAATAAGCATTTCAGTTTTTTGTTTTAGTGGTCAGTATAGGAGGATGAAAGTTGTCTGTTGTTACCCTTACAGCTATTTTGATAAATATTAGAGGTTTAGCCTGAAATACAACAATTTAAAACAGAAACTTCCATTTGAAGTGTGACACTCAGTTGAGGTCGACAGTTCTGACACTGTCATGGCCGTGTCCTGGTCGCCAGAGGCCCTCAGAAGACCTCCAGTTGGCTTGGAAGGTGGTGTGCGGTGACCTCTCCCGCGGGGCTGTCCTGTTAAGAACTGGGGGACGGGAGGAGATTCGCAGCAGGACAGACTCCGCCACTGCCACCTTGAGTCCGGCGCACGAAGTATTATCTCCGACGAATTTCTTTCCAAAACCAACCAAAGTCAGGACGCCTGAAGAGCATTTTGTCTGCCACCCCAGCCAGCCACAGCGCCCTGACCCTCGCGAGGCAGTGTCGAGGTCGGGTCGCAGTCCCAGCGTTGCCTGGCGGGTGGCTTGGCCCGCTGCACCTTCCTCTGTGGAGTCCGTCACACCTGTTTCTAACCCTGCGCGTGTCTCCAGGAAGGGGGACAGTGGAGTGTACAGTTCGAGTAGAACACAATGTTGGGATAAAACAACTATTTAACCTTTCTGTTTTTTTAAGCAAAATACTTCCATTTTCTACCTTATTTTCTAGTTCTTATTTCATGGTAATATCAAAAATTGGAAACATGTTTAACGTTAAAACTCCTAGTTGCTAAAGAGCACTGAGGAATGGGAGGTAGCACTTAACAATAAACACAGTATTTCCTTGGACGCACACATGTGGGTGTGGAGCCCACCAGCAGCATCTGTGTCTACAGGCCCGGAGTCGGCTTGTCAGTACGGCAGGCAGGAGGGTCTGTGTTGTACCTCACCGCTTAGGAGTCTAGGTCTTCAGTGCAAGTCCACCTGGGTCCCCCACTGCGGGCCCAGCAGGTGCACTGCAGGGGCAGCACCTTGGCCTGAGTGTCCCCCAGTGGGAGCCGGCTCACACCCTCCTCCATCCTCCTACCCCTTCCTGCTTCTGGGTGTCTTGTGCACGCCTTGCCAGTTCATGTCCTGGCGGCATCACCTGCTGAAGTCTTAAACTTGTAAAAACTGTCTCCTCGCTAAACCTCGTCCCCACGGACGGGGAACCGAGCAGAGCGGGCTGTGTCCTTCCCAGGAGCAGGTGACTCCCAAAGAACAAGTCAGGTGATACTGAGGGCCAGGGGCCTCACAAGGCGGGACTGTCGCACAGTCCCATGCGTCTCGCCACGCTCTTGCAGAGTTCCAGAAGCACGGGCTGCGCCGGCGGAGGCGGCCAGGCCCCGCACTGCCGGATGAACAGCATCCCTGCCCTGCCCGGCCTCCACCCGGCGTACCAAGACCGCAAACCTTCTCGGCTTTCTGTTGGACATACTTTCTCATTGGAATGAAGGAAAATTCTCCCATTTTTGAGCCATTCTTTTGTCAATTCTACAAAACTGCATGTAACTTTATAAATATTTTTAAAAGATATAGTTTTGTAAATATTTAATATTCTGCTAATTTGATTTTGAATTGTAAATGTCAAGTATTCTGTTTTTGGGGTTTTTATGTTTTATTATACTTTGTTAAAAAGGAAAAATTGTACATTTTTAGAATGTTTTTATGAGTAAATTTAATGTACTGAAAATAAAAATTTTAAAAAAGCCTGTGTCATCCTGGCCAGCCTCTCTGGTCTCGTGTGTGGGGCAGGCGGACACCTGCTCTAGGATACTTTTCTCCCCTCGGGTCCTGCTGTTTAAAGAAACTGTCTCACCAGGATGGAAGTTCTCTGCTTCAGGGGAAAAGTGTTTGGAGTGGTGGCCGGCGCTCTGGAGCCGGCCAGGCTGCCCGCCTTGCAGCCCTGCTCGGAGGGCAACGCGGGGGCAGCACCGACCCGGGACCTCTCTGAGGTCCGGCTCCTCTGGAGTAGCGCCAGGCACCCGTGAGGCTCCGTCCCCTCCCTGTGGCTGCACTGCTGCACCCATGTTCTTTTTGTCTTTTTGAAACGGTCTTGCTATGCAGTCCAGGCTGGCCTTGATCGCTTCGTAACCCAGGCTGGCCTTGAACTCCTGGCAGTCTTCCTGCTTCAGCCTCGAGTGCTGAGATTACTGGTATGTGCTGCCATGCCTGGCCCTCATGGCTGCCCCATGCTGTTTTTTAAGAAGCACTGGTATAGGCATCTTATTGATTACACAGTAGTTACACTGGCTGCCCCATGCCTGGTCTGAGTGCCACCGTGCCCCTCCACCGCTGGGTGGAGGCCAGCCACCGCCAGGGATACTCCTCTCTGCACCATTAGCACACGTTCTCTGCACCAGTCTGGCTGTCACTGGTGGCACATTCCCACAGCCCCCAGGTTTTGGCGTCTTCCCTGCTGCGGCCCTGGCCAAGGCTTGGTGCTGAGGAGGTGAGGCCCCGGGTGCTCCCCACCCCATGGCCACCACCCAGAGCAGCCCTCAGCGCCAGTGCACACAGGAGGCGATGCCCAGACAGTTCAGCTGCATCTTTTATTTGATTAGTGCATTAAAAGTACTGGTTTTAAATAGCCTATAAACAAACAACAGCCCTCTCAGCATGGTATTTGTTTTTTAAAAAGCACTGGTATAGGCATCTTATTGATTACACAGTAGTTACAAGGATCTTGATACAGTGGCATGTATAGTCTAAAGGAAACAGGCTGAGGACATGTATCATGTAAACACACAGGTTAAAGTCACTGTGGGGGACACGCATGCAGGAGGAGGGACCCTGGCATGGCCTCACTGCTTCTCTGCAAGGGCAAAGGAGGCCCTGGGTGTGGCCTGCTTTGGTGGCAGTGTGACTGTGACCTTTCTGTGGCACTGCCACACAGGCTCGTGTGAGCTGCAGGATGGGCCCTGTGCCCTGGGCACACAGTGGGACTGTCAGCGACGTGAGACCCTATCCCTAACACCGTAAGTGCCCACTCCTGGAAAAGCCCACCCCGCGCCACTTGGGCCACAGGCAAAGGGTGGGGCTCACACCGCAGCCTTAGGACAGCACTGGCTACTGCAGGGGCCATGGGAGGCCTCAGCCCAGAGAAGTCCAGGCAGAAAAAATGCCACGGCTGCCCACCGCTTTGAAGGAAACTAGACACAAACGACAGGACTCAACTCGCGGCACAGCGCGGCGAGGTTCGGGGCCTCGCCTCTCAGAGCAGCTGAGCTGAGCAGGACTCACACGGGAGGCCTGCTCGCTGCTCCTGCCCACCCCGTGCTGCACAAAAGCACCGCGCCAGCTCTGGGCGAGAGCTTTCCTGGGATGGAGGGAAACCCTTCCACAAAGGCTCGGCGCTGAGCTGGGAAGGGCCTTGGTGTCTCGAATGCCTGAAGTTAAGTTGCTGCTCCAACTGCAAGTTCCTACTAAGGGAAAGGCATTAAAATAACTGAAGGTCTGTTTTGCTGGCAATTTAGGATGCAAAGTATTTTATTTTTAAACTTCTAAACTTTGAAAACAAGGTAGCTGAGGTTAAATAATAGAGCTTTCCAAAGCTGAGTGTGCTCACTGGAAATCAGTTTATCTGCATGAAATACAAAAACAACTTCCTGAAACTCCTACGTGGGAACAAGACTGTGCTGACGACCTGGACCGGACGAGCTGAGCCATCTCAGCTGGTAACATCCCTTTTCTCCTTGGCAAGGGCTCAGAAACCTCCGCACACTGTCTAGTGGCACACGGACAGCCCTCTCCCGAAGGTCTCCTGGGAGGCGTACACCATGTACAGGAAGCCGTCCTCGTCCTTCTCGCTCTCGTACACCTCCGAGATGGGCGTGGACACGCTCACCATGCTGTGGCCGTTCACCAGCAGGAAGAAGGCCTGGTTGGCGTTGAGCTGCAGGCGTCGCCTATTGAGGGGAGCAATGCAGAGAGATCGCACAAACCGGCACGCGCGTTTGGAGGTGTGTGCGACCGCCCCACCCCATGGCTAACGCGAGGGTGGATCGAGACTTGTAAGTGCTGCTTCTGGCAAAACGCAGCGAGGCGTCTCAGCCTGCTCCTAAAGCACCATTCCTGATTATATTCCTTGTCACGACTGGCTATAGCTGCGGACAGGCTGCTTGGCCTAAGCCGGCCCACTGACTGCTGCTGCAGTCTACCTTCGCTCTTACCAATGTTAGTTCCATTCTAAAGGACATCTATGCTAGGTGTTGCCTGAAAGAATAGGGAGAGACCTGAGGCCCAGCACGGGAGAAGCGAAAACCGCAATCCTCACCAGGCTGGGCCACCCACTAGCAAGACCAAAGACGCTGCACAGGAGAGCTGCTTGGGGAGATGGGACAGAGGACGGGGCTGAATACCTGATGATCTTGATGAGCTCACTCATGTTGACGTGGTCAGGGACGAGGAACTTGGTTTTATCCAAGACAGGCAGCTGCTTCTCACCCTTGTAACGTTCTATGATCACCTAGGGAAGCCAGAGTGACTTAGAAACAGGCATAGACAGCAAAAGAGCAGCCGGGCGTGGTGGGGCATGCCTGTCATCCCAGCACTCTCAGAGGCCGAGGCAAGAGGATCAGAGTTCAAGCCCAGCCTGAGCAACTTAGTGACTCAGCGACAGCCTGTCTCAAAACATAAAAAAGCTGGGGACATAGCTCAGTGTGAAGGCCCTCGGTTCAATCTCCAAAGTTTCAAAAAGAAACGAGACAGCCAGTGTGCTTCCCACGCTGCGGCTGACACCTGCCACGGCGGGGCTACACATGGCAGTCCCTGCTCTTCCAGCAGCACTCCTGCAGCGAGCGAGGGTCGTCTAGCGTGGTAGGCCTGTTTCTGACACGGTGGAGCAGGGGGGGAAACACTCGGCTATGTATTCTTCCATTCTGTTTGAATTTGGTACCATGACAAACAAGCCTCAAGGGACAGAGGGTGTGGACTTCAGCGTGGAGAGCTGCAGCAGTCCTGTATCTCCTCCGGCCACCATCCCGCATGTCTTTTTCTTTCTTAGGGTAACAGGCTCAGTGTTGTTCCACACTGGACTTTCTCTACTTGGCATGAGAAAAATCCGAAGTCATCTCTCCCAAGTCCAGAAGACACCATGATTGGCTGGCTCTGAAGACAAAGCTGATGCAGAGTGACTGGAGGGCCCTTGGCTTTCTGAGGTCCCCAGGGTTGAACCCAGGGCCTGCTCACTGAGCCGCACCCCCAGCTTCTCTCTGTGTGCTCCAGTCTCCACCAGCACGGGTGACTGCCATGTGCCCTAAATCATGCACATCTGTAACAGCCACCTGGCTGGGCCTCTCCCCATCTGACAGACGAGGACACCAGGACCAGTGGAACTTCAGTAACTACTCCAAGATCACTCAGCAGCTCTGAACTGGGGACTGGGAGGCAGCCTGGCTAAAGACAAGGACAGCTCCTGTGCATGCTGCTGTAAGAGCCTGTGCGAGTCTGCCGCCTGCGCCCCGGGCACAGGAGTGGGCGGCTGCACATCAGGGAGACACTCAAGGGAGCAGCTGTATCTTAAGCCAGGAATGTGGTGCATGCCTGTAACACCAGCCCTCCAGGAGGCTGAGGCAGGAGGATCACAAGCTTGAGCCAAGCCTGAGAATCTCAGCAAGACCCTGCCTCAAAACAAAACAATACAAAAAAACCCCGAGAAGCACTGGGGATATAGCTCATTGGAATAGGAACAGGCCGGGTTTAATCCCCAGCACCACAAAAAAAAAAAAAGAAAGGAAAGGAAAGGAAAAGAAAAATGAAAAACAAAAAAAAAAAGGAAGGCAGGCTGTTTTGTGGCCAGGGTTAAACTCCAGAGCTGCAGAAGCCCACAGCAGCCACTGCTGCTTCATCCCTTTGAAAGATGACAGCTTCTTTCCGTGACACACAGTGCGGAGGGTGGAGCGCAGGGCAGAGCGCAAGGTGGAGCGGAGCCAGCACAGGCCTGGGTTCCAGCCCCAGCGCCGAAAACAGACCAATCCAGAGAAAGGCAGACCCAGCCCCACAGCCCTTTCTGCTCTCAGGAGAAGCAGCACCTGGGTGAGACTGTGAGTGCTTAACTCTAGGCTGTGAGGCTGACACACAGGGTCCGAATGTCACTGGATCCAGAACCCTGGAGAAGCCCATCTCGGGAAGTGGTAAGGTGCCGCTCTCCCCAGGCCGCTTAGCAGATGGCGCCTGCGGGACCTACCGGGATCTTGGTGGGATGCTGCTCTCGGATGAGCCGGACGTCTTCTACTCTTTGTTCTGCAACAGAGAAGAGACACACGTCAGGGGCCCACAGCCTCTTCCCGAGTTTCCGCGGCAGCTGTCCCCTGGGCATGCCTCGCTGTGGCAGGGCCACTCTCCTAGAAGGCAGGGATGTAGACACCAATGCCTCACAGCTTACAGGTTCATAGCTAAGGCCAGAGGCAGTGCACAATAAACGCACAGTTCTGCTGCACAGGAAGGTGGGGGCCCAGGGCCGAGGCTGGGCTCAGGCCTGGGACAGACATGCTCTCCCCTCCAAGGGCCCCTGCCACCCAGGATGTCCACGTGCGCTCGCTTCCTGCAGTTCCCTCTGACATGGGTCACTCAGGACATGGGGCATTCAGTGCAGTGTCCTCTTGTCACTTCAACTTCCAAGCTGCTATGCTGACAGGGAAGGAGCTGCTCAGGAGAGCTCAGAAGAACACCGCACTTCCAAGCTTTAAACACTGCTCAGGGTCCAGGGATATAGCTCAGTAGCATAAGTGCCTGCCTGGCAAGTGCAAGGTCCTGAGTTCGAGTGCTGCTACTAAAAGAAAAAGACACACTGCTCGGTGCCTCAGAGAAACCAAAGCTTAAGTCACGAAGTCTACTGTTGAAAGCTTTTCTGAGAATCTATTTTCCTTTTTAATATAATCACTTGTTTTCAACAATTTTAGTAGGCTTTTTACACTACACAGGAAAAAGATAAGCCAAGTCCAGTTCTCAGTAGCCTGATCATACAATCGGACACGCACACACTTCATCACAGAACAGTGTGAGTATGTGATTGATGCAGCACCAGGAAAAACCTTGCGGCAGCAGGGTGTGATGTGCAGATCTGTAATCCTAGGACTAGGGAGGCTGAGGCAGGAGGATCTTTGGGAGTTTGAGGACAGCCTGGGCTACAAAGTGAGCTCAAGGCCAGCCAGAACTGCATAGTGAGACCGTGTCTCAAAATGACCATAAATAAATAAATAAAATAAACCTTACAGCAAGAAAATTAACAAAAATCACCTGTTTTAGATGTGTTCAATGTCAAATTTTCCTTTTTTCTCCAGAAAAAAGATGCCATGACTGATATAAATTTACTGTAATTGCTAGTTTCATCTGATTAAAGTTTTCATTTTTTACAGACCATTGAAATAATCTCTACGTTCAAGTACAGCCACAGAAATTCTATTTCTATCTTCTCACATAACATTTTATTTCATGTCACGTCGCCCCCCCCTTTTGAGACAAGGTCATGCTGTGTATCCTAGGCTGGCCTCAAACTCACAGGTTCTTCCTGCCTCGGCCTCCAAGAGTGCTGGGATTACAGGTATGGTTATCCAGCTAATCCCAGTTTCTCTTTAGTTGCAAATTAAAGTCATTCCTCCACTACATTCACTATTGCCAGCTGCTCTTTTTTTCTTGGCTTTCATTTATTAGTACAAGCTGGGCGTGGTGGCGCACGCCTGTAATCCCAGCACTTGGGAGGCTGAGGCAGAAGGATCGTTGTGAGTTCATGGCCAGCCTGGGCTACAAAGTGAGTTTGAGGCCAGCCTGAACTGCATAGTGAGACTCTGTCTCAAAAAGACAAAAAAAGGGGCAGGGGATTTAGCTCAGTGGCACAGTGCCTGACTGGCAAGTGCGAGCTCGTGAGGTTGTAAGTTCGATTTCTGGTACCAGAAAAAAAAAAAAAATTTATTAGTACACATCTGCAGTATGCAATGATCACATTCCTTGTCCCACCTGACATTTTACAGTTAACACAGTGGTGGGAACCTATGGCACAGGTGTTGCTGTATTCTTCTTTTAAGACAAAAGGTGTTAACATAGAGGTTTTTTTTTTTTTTTTTTTTTTTATGGTTTTCTGAGACAAGGTCTCACTATGTAGTCCAGACTGGCCTCGAACTCACAGTGATGCCTCAGCCTGAGTACTGGGATCACAGGCACGCGCCACCATGCCTGGTTAAGAGTTTTTTTTTTTTCTAAACTAAAAGCTCAGTGTTCAGGTTTAATCACACAGTTGATACTTTGCAATAAGTAAGTGGGTCTTTGCAATAAGTAACTCAGTCTCTAAAAGGCTCACCACCGCTGCTTTAAAATAAGTAACTAAGCTGGGCATGGTGGGGCACGCCTGTAATCCCAGCACTCGGGAGACGACGGCAGGAGGGTCATTATGAGTTCGAGACCAGCCTGGGCTACAAAGTGAGCTCAAGGCCAGCCTGAACTGCATAGCGAGACCGTCTCGAAAAGACAAAAATAAATACATAAAAATAAATAAATGAATAAATAAACACAAACATAGGTGCTATAAGCAAAGAGGGGCTTAGAACGCATGCATCTCTCTACAAGTGCACACAGGAAGTCCCTGACTTACACACTTGTTTGCAAGTCCCACAAAGTGGGTCTTGTACACCTTTGATACAAATATACCTTGTAAAGTAAAAATCCAAAAGCGAAAATACAGTAAGTCACCAACTGTACTACAGTACACCATCACACTGTACAGTACACACACAGCAGCACGACTGGGACAATATCTGGCAGACACCTGAGCTCCTCCCCTGATTTGTTCACCATCTACAAATGTTTGTAATGTGAGGTCCACTTGTATCTGTCAAAGTTCACAACTCCAACGTTGTAAGTTAGGGACTTACTGTATTCCTATTGAAAAATGTGAGGATGTAGATAAATCTAGGTACTGTTAACAGTAAACTGGCTGGGCGTGGTGGTGTACACCTGTAATCCCAGCATTTGCTTGTAATCCTAGCACTAGGGAGGCTGAGGCAGGCGGACCACCAAGGCCAGCTTGGACTACATAAGGAGACCCTGCCCTCAAAAACAGAAAAACAAAATACAGTAAACTGGACCCAGCAGCTTTCATCCTTGGATCCCTCTCCACTTCCTGGGGGCCCCCTGCCCCATTCTCACGCCCGAGCGCTCCCAGCCAAAACCATGCTGCGCCATGGAGACTGGCTTCTGTCTCTTTCCCAAGGAAGCCTCCGCTTGTCAGTGTCACCACTTCGGGGTGGAGGAGAAAACCGCCCTTTCATTAATTTACTGTAACAAATAAATAACACTTTGCATTTCCTTGACTGTGCTTCACATTTAAAAGCTTATCCTAGGTGACTGGGTGGTCCACAGCTGTAATCCCAGCACTTTGGTGCTGAGGTAGTAGGACTGCCCAGGGCTGCAGAGGGAGATTCCATTGTAAAAATACAAAACAACAGTGCTGGGTGTGGTGGCGCACACCTGTAATCCCAGCACTTGGAAGGATGAGGGAGGAGGATCAATGCGACTTCCAGACCAGCCAGTAGAGCTCAAGGCCAGCCTAAACTGCATATCGACCCTGTCTCCAAAGTGACAAAAAACCCCACAAACAAACAAAAAATACAAAACAAACAGCTTATCCTAGTAAGTCTGAAAGTAGCAACCAGAAGGGAAGAGATTTTCTATACCACAAAACGGATTTACGGGGTTAACAGAAGAACGAAAGCAGACTGTGAATGGGAGGCCTCCCAGCCAGAAGCCAGTGCCACCTTCATCCTGACTCATCCCCAAAACAAGGCCCCGAAAGGAAAGACGAGGCGCTTCCGGGGCCCCTGCAGCTGCCCCTCTGCTTTCCCTGCGAGCGGCAGCAGCCCTGGCGGGCCCGCGGGGCTCCCTGCCTTCCTTCCCGGTGCTGTAATGGCGGGTCTGCAGGCTGCCTACAGGGCCATCAGGGACCCAGCCCTGGCCCCGCGGAGGAGACGCTGAACAGCCGAATGGAAGCTGAAGGAACTGGGTCCTGGCTCCTTTCCTCCGGCCTCTAAAACTGCAGACCGCTAAGCGTGCTAGCTAGCGCACACGGTGAGCCTGGCACTCCGGAGGCTGAGGCAGGAGGATCACGCGTTTGGGGCCAGCCTGGCCTGCATGACGAGACCCGCTCCCTTGGAAGCCTCCGGGCGGACGGACAGGCAGCGGAGTTTCAGGCGTGCCTGCTTTGCCAGCCGCCGTCCGCACCTCCCGGGGTCCGTCTCCCGAGCGGCCCGGGGGCGCTCCCGAGCCCGGCGCTACCTCCAGGGTCACCGGCCGCCGCCGAGCG
>NW_004955541.1:1852714-1854249 GCF_000276665.1 Chinchilla lanigera | reverse complement strand
CCCTGGAGGTTCGGGTTGGAGCCGCCCCGCCCCCGCCCGCCCCGTGGGGCCCAGAACTTGGGGCCCACCGAGAAGTGCTGAGACGGGGTGCCGGCTCCTGGCGAGCTGCGATCGCTCGGGCCCGGGACGCGCCCCCGGGCAGGTCGGGTGCATCTTCCCGGGTGTTAGGGGCAGGAGTGGGCGGGGAGCAGCCGCCCCGGGTGAGCGGGAGCCCAGGGCTCTCGCGCTCGGCCCTGGCGGACCTCTGCTGCGGCGTCCGCTATCGTATTCAGGTAGAAAGGATAAGTAGGCAACACCGAACAAAGGAAGAACGTGTGAGCCGTCAGACCCCACTGCAGCGAAGTTAAAGCGCCCCGAACGTCCGCGGGAGCCGCTTCCCGCACGCACGCCCGAGCGCTGCCCCGCAGTGTGACCCCCCGGAGCGGGCGCGCCAAGCTTCGCGCCGTGCGCTGCCTGCAGACCGCACACGCTCGACCCCGACTGGCACTGCAGCTTCGCATCGCCGCCTGCACGCACCGTGCTTTCAGGACGCCGTGCACGTCGTGTAGAATAGGCCGCGGGAGACAGTCTTAGGGCACACTTCCCGAAGTGGGGCCGCGGGGTGGCACCGAGGAAGCCTTTGCTGTGATCATCGAGCTGCTGAGCTCGCACCCCAGGGAGGCTGCACCCGGAGACCCCTTGCCACAGTTCCCCGGGGCCTGTTGTGTTGGCTTTGTGGTCAGGGCCATGGCTGGCAAGTGCTGCTCCCATGGGTGGCTTTGGTGTTGAGTAAGATGAGGCCGCGGAGCCCACGCCCAGAGGCGGCAGCTGTTTGGTGATCCTGCTTTTCCACTGGTTTTATTACACCTTTTTAAATTTCCTGTTTTTTTGTGTGTGTGTTTGTTTTCTCTTAGGGCATCTGTCTCTGCCTTACAAATTTGTAAGAACATTTCATATTAATCTTCTGTCCCTGATGGACTGATTTGGCTTTTACATTTTAAAATGAGGACAGAGAAAGTTCAGCTTTCTTTTCCACTTATTCACACTCAGATCCATCACACACATCTGTGGGGTCCTTTGCCCTTCAGGAACTGTAAGAGGTGTACAGCTGAACCTAAGAGCAGAATAATGGATTTTTTTGGTGTGTAATCAAAATTCTTAGGTATGCCACAGAGAAAGCTTAACTGACTTGTAGCTCAGGGTAGTCTTAGAATTTGTGAGGGAAATATAGAGGGTTCTGAGTAGAATACAGAAAGAGGAGGGGGACAAAGGTGGAGGGACTCTGCCGGCACCCTAAACACTCTGTAGTTCCCTGGCAGCTTTCCTGGGATTCCAGAGCCCCTGACCAGAGATTCAGAGTATCTCGTTTAAAGTTAGGAAATGATAAAGCTGCCTACCTCCTATAAGTAACTGTTAGGCCTTTGTCATTTGGCTCCTCTACTTTTTTTTTTTTAAAATCTTTTTGAGACAGGGTCTCACTATGCAGTTCAGGCTGGCCTTGAGCTCACTTTGTAGCCCAGGCTGGTCTCAAACTCACAGTGATCCTCCTGCCTCAG
>NW_004955541.1:1847226-1852614 GCF_000276665.1 Chinchilla lanigera | reverse complement strand
GCCCGGCCCGGCGCGTCCGCTCACCGAAGGTGCGGCGCTGCTTGAAGGTCTTTTCCGACGGCATGGTGCTGGGGTCCGGGGGCAGCGACGGCTCCGGATCCGGCGACGGCGACGGCGACTTCCCTTGTGTCTCCTCGGCCCGCAGCCGGGTCAGGTGGCCGACGCCGCGTCACGGGGCGGGGCCAGAGACGGCCTGGGCGGCCGCCATGACGGGCGTGGCGGATCCCGGTGCAGCGCGCAGCCTCGGGGGCGGGGCCGGGCCTGCGCGTGCGCGCAGGGAAGGCGCACGCCGCTCATGCGCAGAAGTGGGTAGTGCTGCGGCAGTGAGGTTCGGGTAGTTGGTCCTTCCTCCGGCGACGGTCGTGCGCCGCGCGTGCCCGACACCCGGGCCGACACCTGGGCCGGGGCCGATCTGGTCCTCCCCAGCCAGCGGGAACCCCCTGGGAGACAGGCAGGCGAAGCCTCGCGCGGGTGACCCTGGTGCCGAGGCTGGTCTGGGGTGGCTCCTCTGCCCCAGTCAGCACTGACGTCCTGCTTTCACCCGCATCCTTTCTCCGTTCTAAACCCTGCGCGAGGCCGGGCGCGGGGCGCACGCCTGTGACCCCCGCTCCTGCGTTACACGGTGAGATGCTGTCCTAAAGCAATCGATAATAAAACAAAACCAGCTTCTGCCGGCTCAGTGGATCACGTATTGCATTTCGTGAATGAAGTGTTGCCTGATTGCAGAATCGGTAATAAAGCCAATTAAAATCTTAGAGCCAGGGTAATTTTGTCCTTTGGCAACACTAAGTGCGCGTCGGCGCGGGCCTGCATAGCTGCCATTTCTGTCATACAGAAGCCCAGCACATCACAAATGTGGGAGTGATGAGGATCTGATTCCCCACACCAAAGGATGACGAAGCCGCAGGTCTATCCCACGCCCTTCCCAACCTGTTTTTCCTTTCTGTCCATTCTTTACCTTAAAAATATCTGGTAATAACGATCCAGTACGAGGAATCTGCCTTCCCAAGACCGAAGCTCCAGGTGTACCAGTGTGTGTTCAGGATGGGGTGCTTTCCAAGATATGTCTTGCTTGGTGGCTTTGTATTTATTCCATGAAAACTGAAGAAGAAAAATCAGCTGGGTGCAGTGAGGCACATCTGTAATCCCAGCTGCTCAGGAGGCTGAGACAGGAGGGTCTCAGATTCAAGGGCAGATTGAGAACCTAGCCAGACTCTATCTGAAAATAAAAATTTAAAAAGGCTGGAATGGCTTGAGTGGCACGGCCCTTGCTTGGTACTGATAATGCCCTGGGTTCCGTCACCAGCACCGGAGAAAAACAATCCGGGAAGTTTTTATTGTGTCCTTTGTCTTGTGCCAAACACAGACGCCGGCTCTGCTGTCTTAAGAGAGCGTGCACTGCTTGTTTCTTCCTTTCCCAGATTTTTATAATATTGACCCGGAGTGCCTTCTTGGCTGAATTGCTACTTTATAAAAAGTGATTTTTTTCTTTCTCAGTTGGAGCATGTCCTAAAGGCAAGAAGCGGATAAGGGCAGAGTCCATATCCGGCCTGTGTCCAAGGAGAGGTGCAGCTGGGCTCGTTTTCCTCCCCACCCCCGGGCTTCATCAGAGCTTTACAGAATCACCCCAGGCCTCCATTCGTTGTTAAAAGGTTGTGGCAGTGTAGGGCTAGGGGTTTTGTGTGTGTGTGTGTGTGTGTGTGTGTGTGTGTGTGTTCTGGGCCATGGTCTTGCTATGTAGCCCAGGCTGGCATCGAACTCACAGAAATCCTCCTGCCTCAGCCTCCCAAGTGCTGGGATTACAGGTGTGCGGCACCACATCCAGCTCTCTTCTCTTTGAAATACCGAAGTCCACATTTGCAAAGATGTTTTGATTCTGCCCCTAACTTCTCAGAGCCGCCTGAATAAAAACACCACACAGTGGTGCGCACCTCTCATCCCAGCACTCTGGAAGGCTGAGGCAGGGAAACTGCAGATCCAAGGTCCAGCCTGGGCAGTTTAGCCATTTAGGAAAGAGACTGTCGCATTATAAAAAAGGGCTGGGGATGGAGCTCAGAGCAGAGACCTTGGGTCCACTCCCCGGTGCTGCAAGAAACAAAAACGAAACTGTACCAAACCTCCCCAAGCATGGGCAGTCTCAGATGTCTCCTAAGCACATCTCCACGTCAGGAACAGCACATTTACACCAGTAATACGTGGGTTACATTTGATCTTTATTCATATACAAATACAAATACAATTTTTTTTCCCCTTTTTTGAGACAGAGCCTCCTTGTGCAGTTCAGGCTGGACTTGGGCTCACTTTGTAGCCCAGACTGGCCTTGAACTCAAAACGATCCTCCTGCCTCAGCCTCCATAGAGTTGGGATTACAGGCGTGCGCCACCACGCCCGTCTATAAAAATAAATATAAAGAGCCTCGTGTACATTTGCCAACAGAATTGTACTTAAGTAGGTGTGAAACATTTCATGGGAGCACAAGATCGCAGTTGGGGGTAAGCTCAGTGTGGTGAATGCTGTCCAGGGATGTGTGAATATCGCTCGTGAGGTATTGCACACCATCGTCTGTGCGTGCAAGGAGTTAATCCATCCGGACAAGAAAGGCAAGAACGTATCTTTTCAGGATGGAGTGTTGGTGCACCTGTCATCCCAGCCTAGGGAGTCTGAGGCAGGAGGATGGCTTAGTTCACGGCCAGGCTGGGCTACATAGCGAGACCCTGTCTCTAAAGCAAACAAAACCATAAAACGTCTTTCACGTAAACACAGTCGACGTTTTCCTTAGGAACTTCCTGAATCGTGCCCTATTCCTCAGCCACCTGGTCTGGTGAAGGAGCCACCTCTGCCACACTCAAGATGGAGGGCGGTGGCCCGGCTCCGGGCCGCGAGGCGGTCGGCTCGGCCCGCCCTCGCCACTCTGTGATTGGCCCGGCTTTGTTGTCGGGGCGGCTATTGGCCTGCTGTCCAATCAATCGCAGTGTCTGCCCTGCTCTCCCGAAGAAGTAAACAAACATTGATTGCACCAGAGCCGCCGCCGGCTGTTTTGGGAAGGACTCCGCCCGAGGGTGACAGCGGCTCACGTGGCCTCGTGGGCAGCTGGCGCGGCTGTGGACCGCGGCGCCCTCAGGGCGTTAGGGCGCCGCGGGGCAGTTTGGGCTTCTCCCAGCCTCGGGTGCGAGTCCCCCCACCTCTAGGCGGGGAAGTCGCTTCTGCGCATTGGCGCAGGCAGGGAACGCGCTGCAGACTTCTGAGTCCGGGAAATACACTTTCAGCGAATTTTCTTCTGGCAGCCAGTTGAAAAAGGTGCCCTACCGTATCTTGTGTTTATTTCCTTCTAAGTTATCAGTTCTAAAAGTTCAGCCAGGTGCGGGGGTGCATGCCTGTAATCCCAGCACCTTGGGAGGCTGAGGCAGGAGGATCACGAATGTACCCCGCATTGTCGTTGCGTGTAAAGGTGCAGTTCTGTGTAAGGGGTTGTCCAGGCGTTTAGGACGCATCTAAAGAGGGCTCCATGTGTAAGAGTTCCATGCTGGCACCAGCAAAGGCTTCTCGGACACCTTTCCGCCATCGCGTGGTGCCCAAGTGCACCTTTTCCCACTCGGGTGTTTTCAGCCATTCACGCCTACACCCCTTTGTGCACCATCGTTACCAGTTTCTGTCAAAACACCGTACTTTTAACGTATTTAAAAATGGTTTGTTGCTGGGCGTGGTGGCCCATGCCTGTAATCCCAGCACTCGGGAGGCTGAGGCAGGAAGATCACTGGGAGTTCCAGACCAGCTTGGGCTACAAAATGAACTAAAGGCCAGCTTGAACTGCATAGTGAGATCCTGTTTCAAAAAAAACAAAAAAAAAAAGGCTTTGTCAAAGAAAAATCTTTAAAAATTAAAAAACGATGCAAAAGTGGCTTTGTCTTGGGCAGTAATGTCTGCCAGGTTGTAGACTTGCCGGGCTGCTTGCAATGACACCTATGAATATCAGGTACCGAATGGACAGCAGCTAGCCTGGGCCAGGTGCAGTCAGTCATCTGCATATGCAGTGCCTCCCCGCCCCATGCGCCCAGGGAGCTGAGCTGGCTTCCCGGCAACTGCTTCGGGCTCTGCGTCACCCCTGGGCCTGCCTCACTGGCCTCCTCCCAGGAGTTTGCAGTCTGTCTGTCTCCTCTTTCTCCTCCGGGACAGGCGCCCTCCTCCGGTGCCTCCAAGCTGTCCCATCTGCCCAGGGCCTCTTGCTTCCTACTGCTTTTGCCTCCAAGGCCTTGCTTGCTTTTCCTAATGGCTGAGCTAGGGGTGTGCAGCGGCGGCTCCCTCAAAGACCCTTCCTCCTGTGGTCGCTTCCTGACTTCCTGTAACACGCACGTGCATCCGTCTGTGGAGCTGGGACGGAGCCCAGAGCCGCTGGAAGGCTGGGCACAGTCCACAGCTGAGCTGCACCCGGGAGCAGAAGAAAGCGGATGCCCCGTGTGAGGATCGACACTAGCTGAATCTAGTGTCGCCACGGAGAAGAAGCATGTTGTGTGTTTAGCTCCAGACATACGTGTGCTGGACATCGCAAATCACACAGTGTAGGCTTGTAGGAAAGGGGAAGCCTTAGCCAAGTTACCTTGTGTGTGACCCACTCTAAGCTCCTCCAGGGAAAATTATGTTTTATGCCCCGGTCCTAGTGCGGGGCCGTTCTCTGGGCAGGTGGGTTTTCTGTTTGTTTTAATCCACTGGAACACACAGGGCGAGGTCACACTTTGTAATTTAGGGACACAGAACATAATACACTGGCCAGTCAGGCATTCCGTAAACACCTTGTGGAGTACGTGGGCGTGGTGGCGCTCGCCTGTAAGCCCAGCACTCGGAGGCTGAGGCAGAAGGATCCTATGAGTTGAAGGCCAGCCTGGGCTACATAGTGAGTTCAAGGCCAGCCTGGACTACATAGCGAGACCGTCTCAGCTAGATAACTAACTTACTCGTCGTACAGCTCTGTACGGGCTTGTCTGAGCTTGCATCTCCGTTGTTGGAGCGCACCAGGCTCTCTGCACCCGCCTGGTTGAAGAGCACCGCTTTCCAGCCCTGTTAGTTCAGCCCGCTCTTCTCGTTCATTTAACAAACATTCAGTCAATACGCACTCACTGGTGACGTTGTTTGCCGGCACAGAGGCGGCAGGGATGTATCCAGAGAGGCAGCTGACAAACACGCGTTTGTAATACAACATAAGGCGGGTCGGTAACGCAGGGGCCCTTGTCCCCCGGCGAAGGTCTGGAGCGCTTTCTAGAAGGGGCCCCTGCCGAGGCCCGGGGCGGGGCCGCACACACCGGGGGGATGCTCCTGCCCAGGTGCGGAGGGGACGCGCTGCGGACGGGCCGGCCGCGAGCAGCTGTGAGCCCGGGGCGCGCGCGCGGGCGGGGG
>NW_004955541.1:1787105-1844504 GCF_000276665.1 Chinchilla lanigera | reverse complement strand
AGGTGTGCACCACTGCACCTGGAACCTCTACATTTTTAAGAAATTAGCTAATACTAAAGACGCCTTTGATTGCTTTCTCTTTCCTGCTAAAGCAGCTTCTGTTCATAGTGTGCATTTTCCAGGCCATTTAAAACTACTTGTGTGTGTGTACAGCTGTGTAATGGCCAATCTGTGACATTGCCTGAGGGGGTCTCGGTGTCTGGAGTCACTGTAGTTCCTGCTGTATCATCCTGTGTCTTGGAGAAGGTGATTCCTCTTGGGCCCAAGTGACCCTCCCTCCTCAGCCTCCGGCGAAGCCGGAACCACAGGTGCACACTGCTGCACTTGTCTTGGGTGATGTATGGCTCCGTCCTTTTAAGTGCTGTGTGGTGGTTCCCAACTGGAGGTGCTCACTTTGCTCTTTTTCCTTTTCTTATTACATGCAGTGTGCCAGTGGACTCCTCTGTCTTTGGGTGCATGAATGTTTCACAGTTCCGCCAAGGAAAACTCCCAAGTGGTATAGCTGGGGCCTTGGGCCTTGGTGTGGTTTTCTGAGAGGCTGCATGGTTGTTTCCCGGAGTGATTTCACCTCTTTGCATGCCTGTCTGCAAAGGTGGGCAGTGGCAGGGTGCACCATAGCAAAGTGCAGTAGCTGCCCTGGGTTGCAGGCTTTCCCACGCAGTCCAGTCTCTGCTTTGGTCTCTCGAGCTTTAATGATCCGTCCTTCAAGGCCAGTGCCGGTGCGGGTGAAAGGCAGCACTTCCTTTTCACTCACGCAGTGGCGAGTGTGTGCACATTTAACAGCTGGGTTTACTGGGCGTTGGAATTTGTCCTGTGTGGTGGTTTAGGCTTTGTCCTGTTGTGTATTATTTTTCTTTGTGTTATGGTCTTTATTCATGTAATCCGGGTACATTTCTGCTTAATACATTGCAAAGTGTTTTTCTCACGGCAGTACTTTTTTGGTAGGCACTTGTGTCTTGACATCATCTACAGTGACTCGTGAAATTTTCAGGAGTCAAATGTAATCAGAGTTATGGATTTTTAAAGTTGTGGTGAGGTGATCGCTTTTCCGCCCGAGGTTGGGGACACGGCCCACAGCTGCATTTTCGAAATTGTTTTCCCTGTCTGGGAATGGGGTGTGCGCACTGCCTCATCTTCGCTGAACCTGGCACTGGGGACCGTGGGTACCGATAGCCAAGTCCACTTGGGTAGGTGGAAACGGGTGCTGGTCCCAGCTGTGCGGTGTGCTGGCCCACACATTTCCCTTGGAAAGGGCAGAAGCTGGGGTGGGGGGTCCTGTAGACACTTGGGACCAGGTGGTTACTTAAACAGAGTGTGGTGAGTGGCTCGCTGCCTGAGTGTCCCACTAGCCACAGTAGCCTGCCCCACACGTTGAGGCCCTCGCATGAGGCAGGGAGAAGCAAGCTCCTCCTGTGAAGCCTGGCCTGACCTGACGCGGGGCCAGATATCTGACGGGCTGGGGACATCGCCCTGTGGGACGTCACCCTGTGACTAAGCAAATCAAGTGGCCAACGGCCAAGGTGTGACGAATTGAGGCCTGGCCTCGGCCCCTGCAGCTGTGTGTGCAAAGGGCTATAAATAAGACATCGATTCCCTGAGCCCCAGTGGCAACCTGTGAGCGAGAGTGTGCCCGCTCCGCCCTGCCCGGCGGTCTGGTTAGTGTGGTGCTCTGCTTAGTGGGCTCTGAGTGGGAACTGACGTTGACACTGCTGACTTACTCAGTTCCAGGAGGTCTGTCTAAAGCTAATGGGTTCAGGAAACTCAGGCCTTGATCCTAACTCAAAACTGCCAGAGATAAGAGTCCAAAAAGCAGAAGTACGCATACATTCACTTTTCCTCCAGGTGGGTGGGACCCGGGTGTTTCCTGTCATTTGGCTTCTAACCTGCCACCCTACCCGTCAGCGCCTGTAATTTACTACTTGCCGGTTTCTGCCCTGGAAAATCAGTACTTCAGCGTCGATCTGGGGTAAAATGTGTACCATGTCTTGATTTGCTGTAAGTCAAAAGTGGGTGTGAAATTCATCCTGAGTAGAGATGCCTTCTGTCTCTAATGGTGGATCTCCGTGACAGAAATGGAAATTAAAATCCAAGGGTTGATGTTGCCCTTGAGTGCAGCAGGAAGTGCTGTTTCTGTTTTTTCTGACTTGCTGATGTGACCTGTGAGATGCAGCTGTTGCTCCGTTGCTGGCGCTGGAGGGGTCTGCGCTTGGCTGCTCGGTGGACATGTGTGGGGGGCAGCGCACCGGCCCCGGTCGGCAGCCTCTGCCACAGAGTGCCAGCTTTTTCTCCCATTTCGCTCCTTGGAAGGAGTGTGGGGTTTGGTGTTTTTGTTAACTGAATCTCAGATTTTGTGGAGAAACATGGTCCTCACTCAGCAGAGCAGCGGGTGGGGTGGGGTGGGGTGGGGGATGATGCTGCTCAGGGGAATTTTTTTTTAAGAGGCATAAAGGGATTTATTAGGCAAAATTTTTAAAGTGCACACACAAATAACATGTAGAGCCTCAGGAGAGCAGCATGTGAGGCTAGCTCAATCATTCCTGTAATCCTAGCATTATAGGCAGGAGGCTGAGGCAGGAGGATTGCCATGAGCTCAAAGCCAGCCTGGGCTACTGTGCACAGCAAGGTCCTGTCATAAAACTGGAAGAAAAAAAAAAAAAAGGAAAGAGAAAAGAAGAAAACTGGGCTGGAAATAGTTGTGTTTTGGGTGGGTGGAAGTCTGTGGAATTTGTGATTCTGTAGGAAGTTCCTTCTTGGTCTTGGTTTGGAGGGGGAGGATGGGCCATCCACAGAAAGACAACGGCCTAGTGCAGAGGAGAAAGGCAGAATCCAGCCCACCACCACCACCATTTATTTGAGGTGGGTGATCTAACATGTTTTGCTTAAAAAATTCTCTGAACTCTCAGGCTGTTCCTTTATCTTAAGATTCTACCTTTTTCTTTATCAACTAAGGTAATTTGTAGGATAGACTTCTAATATTTTTCAGGGATTTTAATGTGATGGGCCTGGAAGGAAAGCATAAACAAACCTAGGGAATATAGATGTGGATACCTTGAGTGACTGTGCGTCTTGAAGCTGTAGTCTTCTTTAAAGTATTACGTAAAAAAGAGACAAGGAAAATCACACTTTGTACGTGATACTTTAAAGACCTTCCTACCTTCTTTATTTCTTCTGTTCTACCTCACACGCCTTCCCTTGAGACTTTGCTCTCTTGCTCTCAACTACAGGATGCGGAGGGGCTGTGGGTACCCGGGGCGGAGCAGTGTCAACTTGGTCCAGGCAGGGATCAGAGGTGTGACCCTGGTGACCCGAAGGAGACGGTGGAAGACAGGTTCTGTGGTGTGATGAAACATCATCCCCTGGTAGTGTGGAAGGAAGACAAGGGTATTGGCAGGTCCCTGATGTTTAGGCTTTATTTTATAACCATGTTAAACACGAGGGACCAGCAATGAAAAGCAGAATCTTGGTGAATAGTGGCTCAAAAAGTTGTGAGAAGTCAGACAACAGTAGGTGGCATTTGGGTTTTTCCTTTTGTGTTTTGAGATAGGGTCTCCCTGTAGCTCAGGCTGGCCTGGAACACAGTGATCCTCCTTCCTGCCTCACCCTCCTGAGTGCTGGGATTACAGGTGTCACCATAGCACATGGCTTCTGTCCTGTTTCTCTGGACTGGGTCTCACTACTAGTTCAGGCTTAGTCTTAGTGGTTTCAGTCTTAGTCTCAGTGGGTGGGAAAAGATGGTCCTCCCCAGTGAGACAAGGGGAAATCTCAGAGGGGTGAGGCCAGTGATCTCAAGCTTCCATGTATCCCTCAGGAAGAATGTAAATCTGGCCTTTATGACTGTAATCTTCAGGTGCGCCTCCAGCCACAGTCTTGATTAGTTCCTGTCTTCAGGACTGACTTCCTGGAGGGCCCAGCCCTACCTGACTGCCTAAAACGTTTCTACCTAACTTAGTTGTCTGTAGTAATTGTACCTACCTGGTGATGTTGCTCTGTGAAACTTTCTCGGAGAAGTAGGTTCCTTGGCAACCCACTCGGGACTCTGCCTGTCTCCTGGGAGCTATTCCTATTCCTTGATGAGTTTTCCTGCTCTTACCTCTCTTGTTCCTTAGAATTCATTCTTTGTTTTCCAGGAACATGAAATTGTTATATTTTGACATCTAGCAGGTTCAGAGTTAAGTTTTTCTCCAGTATCATTTTGGAGGTCCCACTGAGATAACTGGAAGGAGGTAAGAGTCTTCTTTCTGTGTATGGGTTCTAGACTGTGACTCATTTATATAATCAGAAATTGTCATTCTTGTTTGCCAGTTGCTTATGCCTTGTGTTTTTTTTTATACCCGTAATTGAACTCAGGACCTTGTGCTTGCCAGGCAGGCGCTATGCCACTGACCTATATCCCTGGCACTATGCCTTGTTTTTTGTCAAGTGATGATAAATCTAAGTTGAGAACATAGGAAGATTATGTTTCTTTGTTGTGGCATTTTATTTTATTTTTAATTTATTTAAAAATTTTCCCCAGTCAGATTTTATTAGTACATTTTAGGGACACATGATCACATTCATCATAGAGAATTTGTACCTGTAAATGATATAACTTGGTTTTCTCCATTCCTCTACCCTCCCTTCAGTCCTCCCTCCCCTTCCCATTTACAAAAGCTTTGTTCCCATTTTTTTCTTCTTTTGGGACATTTTATTTTTGTAGGCAGGGTCCTATATTTCTGTTTTGTGTGTGGACTTAGTAGGTGCTGAATTTACTGGTATTCCTTGCTTGGCTGGTTGAGTCTGTTCTGCCTCAGTTTGCTTTCTGGTCTGATCTTCTGCTAGTGAGGAGGCAATCTTAGCACTTAATATTTCCCATTCTCAGGGCTAGGGATATAGCTCAGTGGTTCAAGCACCTGCCTGGCAAGCACAGTGTCCTGAGTTCAAGTCCTGGTACCAAAAAAAAAAAACCCTATCTGGCAAAGATTCCCCATTCTCACCTTTCCAGGCTGAGAGTGCAAGTCATGGGCAGCTTGTCTCAGCTGCCCCCTGTAAGTGTGAGAAGACTTTCTTTTCTCTGATCTCATTTCTGATCTTTTTCTGTTACTTTTGTACTCCTTCCCGCCTTTTTTGAGGTGTGTTTCTTCTAAAGATCAGAAAGAGAGATTCTGGTAAGGTTTAGTCCTAATCTGTCTCAGCCTCTGTCTCCTGTCCAGCAACTAAGAGCTTCCAGATTGAGCCCGCAGAAAATGAGCATTTGTTAACACCGAAGACGGGGAAGTTGACCCGACCCGCGGGTATAGTCAACGAGGACCCTAGAAGGGGAGTGGGGATTATAAAGGGACAAGAGACACGAAGAATGGAGGCAAGACAGGATTCTGATCAAGCCTCTTTTATTGGCGGGGAGTGTTGCGAATATATAGGGCGCGGGGAAATACGGAAGTTCTTAAGCCGGGAGTAACCAAGTAACCCGACAAGGGCGGGAGTAGCTAGGCAACGGTGGGCAGTCCTGACTTAAAGGGAAAGGTGCGTCTCTTTGGAGAAGTAGGCAGGATAACAGAAACTTAATGCTTAAGACGACTACTAATATACAGTGGACGTCAGCTACAGTCTCCTACAGGAAGTCGTCTTACACAAGAAAGGCATACTTCGTCTCTGGGCCAGATGAATTTTGCCATCTGAAGGTGATGCCCTGTCTAGTGTTATGGGCACGTTTTCCTGTCCAGCAGATCTGGGAAAGTGAAACCCGAGACCCCGGGGGAAAGAAGGGACTTCTGGTGATGTCAGAAGGAGCTGTCTCCTAAGAGTTATACTTAGAGGACCAAAACACTCAGTTCAGGAGAGAATTTCTAAATGGCTCTTTTGTCGCAGTCGCACTCTCAGGAAGGCCCTGCCTCCAGGCTGTGACCCCTGCTTCTCATCACTTTGGTGTGCAGGGGAGGACGGACATTTGCTAATGTGTGAGTTGCTGCACCGTGAGTACAGTTTTTAACCTTCGCATTTCATTTACAGGTCCAGAGAGGTAGAGATCTGTGGAGTGGGTTTTGAGTAAAACATAACCTTGTCTTGCTGCTAAGGGAGATCGCCTCGGGCCTAGGTGGTTAGTGGACAGGAGAAATGTCTCTGAGACTTCTTGGCCCGAGGGCCCAGGGCAGGAGTTTTGGGAGCCGTTACTTGCCTCTGCCTCTGGAGGTCATCTCTCTTGTAGCCCGCTTCCAGTCTGCCCTTCCTTTCCTCTTAGGCTCCTCTTTCAAAGAGTTGGTAACCAGGTGTTCATGTCTCTTGATGGTTGATTTAATTTTTACTGCCTTCTTTAAACATGGCTGTTACAGCTTGTGCTTTTGAAAACACGCTTTGGAGTCCGGAATTTGAGCTTCAGGTGAAGGAAGGGGTGTGCGTTGGTGAGGGTGGATAGTCTAGCCCGACCTATGCTGTGGTCACTCTCCAGATAGCTGCTCCCTGCCCTGCCACAGGTCACCTCGGGAATGCCTTGAAGGCACATAAAAACCAAGTAGAGATTAAAAGGGATGCCTGTTTTTCTCCATGTTATTTTGGGAAACTCAGTGTTAATTCCCATCCCCTTGGGATGTACTCTTCAGCACAGGAATTTGTTTGCCCCTCATATATTGAGAAGGAGTGGTGTAACGTTCTTTCGTACCCGTGCATGGCCTGCCTGCCCCCTAGAGATGAAGTAGAATGCAGAGGGAGCGTGTGTTGTTACACCGTTTTGCAACTAGGGCTGTACCATAAGAGATGCGGAAAATGGTGAGATGACCTTATGTTCACACTTGCTCCGCACTGACAGACAGTCCTCGTCTTTTTGGACAAGTTCTCTCCCGTGGCTCGGCCTGTTTTAAATTTTCCTAAGTCACAGTCCTGCAATAGGTAGATGACACACTGTTCACTAATCATTTTCTCTTTGAGAGAGAAAGAGATGCCTTGCTAAAAGATGTCACCTCGCTGGCTACATTCCAACAAACTCCTCCGCAGCGCAGAGAAAAACAGGTATTAAAGATCGTCATGGCCTCCGTCCCCAAGGGCTAATTCTGTCTTGTCGGGATTTCTCTCCAGGACATCATGCCAGGCTGGCCAGGCCACCATTCTCAGAGATGCACTCGCTTGAGATTCTGAAAAAGGAAAGCCTGCAGCTGAGTATGCTCAGGGTCACAGGATCACAAGGGTGCTGGCCACGTCCTCGCATCTCCAGTCCACTGCGCTGGCTGAGCGGGGCTAAGACTGAGGGATGCCTCAGGTGGGGCACGGGGCGGGAGAGAGACGGGCCGCCTTCTTTCCTCTGTTTCTGTTCACAGCGAGGGAAAAACTGTCCCAGGTGGACATCTGCAGCAGGCGGGTTGGGCCTGGACATCTGCAGCAGGCGGGTTGGGGCCTGCGCAGGCCTTCTTCCTGCAGTGTTTGGGATCCATACTGAGCTCCAGAGAGTGCCACCTGGCCTCTTTCTACACCCAGACCTGGCCTGTGCTCCCCCAGCCTGGAAATAGTTAGAATCACAGTGGACCCTTGACTTACAAACTCAGTTCATTTGCAAGTTGTAACTCAAGTTAGTTGTAAGTCAAGATTATTTTTCCCATAAAAAATAACGGAAATTGCCATGTGTTCCGAACCTCCCGAAGCACCCCTTAACTAACCTTTTCATAGTAAAGACGCTGCATAGTGTGTGTAACTTACCACAGACACCAATAATTCTCCTGGTGTATTCACCAAAAAGTTATAAAATGCGCCTAGTTCCCCAGAAACAACAATTCCATACTGTACTCACCATTCAAGTTGACATCCTTGGCTTGCAGGAGGGGAGGATGAAGGGGAAGGTGGTTACTGTTGGGAAGGAGAGTCCCCTTCCAGAAGAACATCAGGACTCTGGCTCTCTGTGTCCTTGGGTGTCTGTAGCCCCCTAGGACCTGCTTCTGGCACTGTGCACAGTGGTGAGGGCTTCCTAGGCCTGGGTCCAGACCTTGCGGGGAAGTCCAGGGTGAGGCAAGAAGAGTGCGGCTTTCCCAGGCTCCTGTCCCCACTGAGACTGTCCTTGCAGGAGCGGCTGATTGAGAATAAGCCGTGTTGCTTTGTGTGTGGAGTAGCTGTCCCGCGGGACAGCACCCGAGGATGCCCGGTGTCTGATGGGGAGGTCTAGGGTTATCAGATAGATTGTTTCTCAGATGTGGCTTGGAGTTGCTTCTAGAGTTGGATTCCAGGTTCTTCTCACCTCGAACAAAGAATGGAATGAAATGAGCAAAGAGCAGTGGCAAAGGTTATTCTCGAAAGTGAAAGTGAAGGGGGCTGGGGATTTAGCTCAGCGGCAAAAGCGCCTGCCTGGCAAGCGCAAGGTCGTGAGTTCGGTTCCCGGTACTGGAGAAAAACCAATCAAAAAAAAAAACAAAAAAAAAAAAAAAAAAAAAAGAAAGTGAAAGTAAAGATTGGGAGAGAAACGGGCTCTGCAGAGTGAGCTTGGGCTGAGCAGATGTGAAGGGAGGAAGGGAGGACAAAGATAAGGGCACGCTGGTCTGGGGGACAGCGTGGGCTGTTGTGGAACGTGACACCAGCACGAGCTCCTCATGGCTGCCTTTCTTTTGTCCAAGTCTCCAAGAAACCCAAGGGGACTTCTACACCCGGGTCTGCAGAGGTGGTAGTGGGATCCCACACTGCAGGTGGGGGTCAGGTCTGGGCCATCTTGTTGAAAGCCTGCTCTGTAAGTCCATGTGCAGGGCTCTGGGAACTGTTCCGTGCATGTGTCCAGGATATTGTAGTTAACAAGCCACGTCTACCTCCCCAGCCAGCTTTGCCATGCCCTAATCTTCTGGCCAACGGTGGTTTGTGTCCAGGTTTGGGTTTCACATTCTCCTTTCCTGTGGCATGCTGTCTGCACATGTTGGCTGTAGGATCAAGTTTCTAGATCTACAGAATCTAAAAAGCCACATACTCCCCGTCCACAGCAGTGGCCCAGAGGGGCACTAGGGCTGGCGACAAAGCTGGTCTAACACCACCACCCGTGGTTGGCAGGGTCTGAGCCACCCTTCCCTCCGCCGCCATTTCCTTCCACGCTTTTAGCTGGGCTCCTGGGAGTGTAGCAGCCCCTCCCTGGGGCTCCCCAGAGACATCCTATTGGCCCCGCCAGTGGGGCTTTCCTGCCTGACCTCAGAGCTGCGGAACCTGCAGGTTTGATTGGTGCTGGGTCCAGTCAGGTCCCAGCCAGCTGCCTGTCCAGACCACTGTGCCACCCAGCCACCCACCCACAGGTTTCCTGAGATAACGTGTGTGTTGGTCATTTCTCTCGTTGCTGAGACAAAGTACCTGACACCTAAGGTTAAAGGAGGAAAGGTTTATTTATGTCAGTTTGTCGAGGTTTCAGTCCATAATTGGCTGGCTCCAAAGCAGGGTGGCATGGCAGAAGAGTTAACAGTTCACGGTGGTAGAAGACAGCAAAAGGAACAAGAGAGGAGAGAGGGGGAGCAAGTGAGCTCTTTCTTGCTGCATGCAGTGCAGCTCTTGAAGTTCCTGAGGGGAGGACAGTGGAGGATGAAGAAATCAAGACAAGAGTGAGAATGCAGAAAGCTGAGGTCAGCTGGGGCCCCTCTCCTGATGGCAGAAAGCACTGCCCAGCGACTGCAGTGCGTTTTATTTGTTTTGTTTTGCTTTGTTTTGGTACCCGGAATTGAACTCAGGACCTTGTGCTTGCTAGGCAGGCGCTTGTGCCGCTGAGCTATATCCCTGGCCTTGCAGTGCGTTTTAAGTAAACGCACGATCAGCAAGAGGTTGATAACAGGTGAAACCCCTCTCCTACTGGGAGAATGGACCTGTGCAACAACGTATTTGTGTGTCTCTCCTTGGGTGCTCTGTGTTCTCAGGGCTGACCTTGCTCTAACCCTGCAGCTGTGATCAGTCTCCAGCTCAGCTGCTCCCCGCATGCCCCCCTTTGCTGTTTCATAGTTGCCGGTGATGAGTGTCTGTTGGAGTTGGGGGAGCTGTGTTTGGAGGACTCTTCAGAAGACCTTTTTTTGTGGAAGGCTTCTCTTCTCCACTCTTTCCCAGGCATCCTCAGCCAAGCTGCTTCATGTGAAAGCCTTCTCCTTCTTGAACACTTTCCATTCTGAGTGAACTTACTCACTGAGGCTAAAGATTCCCAGTCCAAGGATGTCAGGTCCCCGCGTTCAGCAGTTTAGCCTATGAAGCCCGTTAACTCATAACAGTCGTCAGTTACCAGTGTAGCTGGAAATGGTTGGACAGCATCAGTGATTTGAGCCTCTTTTATAACTAGCATGCTGTAAAATTGCTATAATGTTACTGTGGCATTGTTTTATACATCTTGTGGTTATACTTCTCTGTTGGATATTCAAGACCAAGTTAAAATGAGACATGTACTAATTAAAATTAATTTTTTGCCACCTATCAAGGTTAGTTAAGTCTCCTCAGGATTTACCTTGAACCATGTGTAATATCTCTCGGTTCTTCTGTCAGTGTTAGCCGTCTGGATTAGTCATGGCCGTTGCTTGACCAAATTGCATTCTGTGAAAGCTTGGGAGATGTTTCTGTCCTGGTGACTCTCCTTAGGCACACTGTACACCATTGATCGCCTTTCTCTGTGGCCCGACAGTCTCCTTGGTCAGAAGCCTGGGTCCCACCAAGTTATGGAATGTCGAGGCAGATGCTCCCTCGTGTCCTGGGTCCTCACTGACTTTGGAAGGCTGGGGCCTGAATGTTGGCTGTCTTCCTGGCCCATCTTTCTTTCTAGTTTTGGTCTCCAAACCTCAGTTGATGACCACCCAGAAGAGAAGGTTAGTGACATTACATTGTAGTGGGAGAAGCGAACTTAATATTATAATTTTATCTGAATATCAAGCCCCTTGAAATATAAAGTAGTACTGCTATTTCCCACAAACATGGAAGTTCTAATAGTTCAATCCCTGTAGAATGTTAACAGGCAACAGTTACACAGTTCTACACAGAAAAATTGAGATCAAAAGCAGTAGAGAGCCCTTCCTGGTCCTCATCACCGTCCAGGAAATTTACACTTGTAATCCCGTGGAAAAGTTACTGGAATTCTAGTTAGTTAATTTCAATCTACTACTTCTAACACAACCCATGGTGAGAATAAAGACACTAAAGCATATTTGTAATTATGGTGAGCCTAGGGCCATGAGTCCAGCCACGATGATGGCTTTCAGGAACAAAAGCCTCAACACAGGACTGAACCTGGGTGTTATTAATTCATGAAGAAGGGAGTGGCTTGAGGATGAGAACCCTGGGAAGTAGGTGAGTGCCCTGAGCTGGGCTGGGTAGGAGGCCTGAAATCACCCCTGCAGATGGAGAGAAGGGTATGCAGAAAGAGTAATCTGCATAGCACAATTGAGATAGTATCTAGTGTTTTGGGGTCAGGAAGTCATAGCCTCTATGGTGAGGCTCAATCCCAGCTCACAACGAGGAGCGCTGGCTTTTCATCCCGCCTTGTCCTGGCTCACATGTGGGAACAAGAGGGGTCTGGGGAGACACTGCCTGCCATCTTTGACTCAAAGACTACACATCAGCACCTCAACTAGACCGATATGCATTGCTTAAAGCCAACTGAAGGGATAAAGAAAAGTCCTAGCCAGCTCTGTACGTATCAATACATGGAAACAGGGCCAGGTTCAGCTAAAATGGAGACAATTGCTCCTCCTTCAAGGAGGGTCACCCAGGTGGTCCTCCACAAAAAGCCATCCATAATATTTTAGCATGACAGTCATGATGACATTCTTACAACACACTGAAATTTCCATATTGACATAGCATAGCCTTTTTAGTCAGTTGTCTCTATCTATCACATTAGAAGCTCTCACCGGGGATATAGCTCAGTGGCACAAGCACCTCCCTGGCAAGTACAAGGTCCTGAGTTCAAGTCCCGGTACAAAAAAAAAAAGTGCTCTCCTAATTCGTTGCCTTTTAATGGGATATCACTGAAGTGTGTGAGGCCCCGCGCAGCCTCCCAGCCTGTCCATACCTGCTCGGTCAGGATCTGCATTCTAGCAGGATGCTCAGGCTGCTGGGGAGGCTGTGCGGGGCGGTGTCCCCGGAGTTGGGGCACAGCAGCATCACAGCCCTGTTGCAACAGTGGGAGCATCTGAACAATCTCTGTCAGGGTTCTTGGCGAACTTGGTTCTCAGTTGGCCATGTGGGATAAAACTGCCAATGCAAACCAGGTTTCTAGGTCTTCTGCCTCTGCAGGGGGATGCAGTGAGGACTCAGAACAATGCCTGGCCAGGCTGTGGAGCCTGACACTGATGCTGATCCCTGGCCCTGGCCCTGGTCCCTGGCCCTGACCCCCTGGCCCAGGCCCAAGCTTGGCAGGACCGCCTGTTGCCACAGGGCTCTACACTGCGGCTTCCCTGGGTCTTCTTCACCATGACCCAGCCTGACTCCTTGGGAGTAGGCAGGTGAGGACACCAAAGAGCCTGAGGGGCACCCTAGGCACTGCCATGATCCCTGACGACCAGGGGAGTTGGAGCTGCTGTCTCAGCCCAGAGCAGCCCAAGGAGACAAGGGGGCAGAGTACTGAGAGCTCCCGGCGGGGTCCTGGGACAGAAGGGGTTGAATGTGGCTTGTCTCCCTGAAAGGCACACTGACATTTTGTGTTACCCCGAGGTGTGAGCAGTGGCGCCTCGAGAGCCGTCAGGGCTCGGCCTCCTGCCTGAGTGAGTGGGCTCGGGGTCGTCTCCAGTGGGCCGCTGTGGAGGTGGCCTGCCTGGGTCTGGTGCCAGCGATGCCCTGCAGCTCCTCAAACTCTGCCAGCAGAGGCGCCATCACCAAGGGGCCCCAAAACCCTGGATCAGAACCACGAGCCAGAGCAAGCCTCGCTTCTTTATAACTTGTCCAGGCTGTGATACTGTGTAATTAGCAGCAGGAAATGGACTAAGACAAAGGGAAAACAAATCTAAATGCAGTGTGTAGTTTCTTTTTTGTCTTTTTGAGACAGGGTCTTGCTACGCAGTGCAGGCTGGCCTTGAGCTAACTGTGTAGCCCAGAGTGATCTCAAACTCACAGTAGTCCTCCTGCCTCAGCCTCCTGAATGCTGGGATTACAGGCATAATGCACGTGTAATTAATAACAACGTATTTTGACTGTTACCGCGGCACTCAGCTGTCTATGCAGGAAAATTGCAAGTTCAAGCCCAGCTTGGGAAACTTAATAGCTTAGTGAGACCCTGTCTAAAAATGAAAAGGACTGGGCTTGTAGCTCAGTGTGAAGGCCCCGGAGTTCAGTCCTCAGAACTACAAAGGAAAATAAAGTAAAACCACAAACACACATAAGTACACACGGCATGACTGAAAAATACAGTGAATGTTTAAAAATTTTAAAGAGTGCACTGCAGTGCAGACACATTGCCACTGATCTCCCTCACACCCCTCCCCCTGGCTTTGGACACGCTCAGCCATTATTCTGCCTCTCTGAAGCAGCTGTGGAAGTCCTCTGGGTCTTACAGAGTGTGATCAGAAATTCAGGGAATGCTGCTGCCAAGTGCCGCGCAGCGGAAGGCTCGTGAAACCGGCTCCCAGGTCCTGCGCCCGAGATTCCGGTTCTTCCCAAAGCCAGAGTGGCCGTGACGGGGCTGTGTGAGGAGAGGATTCAGGACATTGAGGCAGCCAGGACAGTGCAGCAAGGACTCAAGAGGACTTTCAGAACGTGTGTGTGTGTGTGTGTGTGTGTGTGTGTGTGTAAAACAATTGATGGAAAACATAAAACGAAAGAACGGTTCATTCTGCAGAGCTCTGCAGGGGTGACGGTGCAGGGACAGGGCTCTGTGACCGTGACCCTGACGGGGCGGGCAGGGCCCAGTGCCACGCGGTTCTTGCTCAGGTTTGGAGGACGCTTCTATGGGCTGTGTGCCCTGCTCCTGCCCCGGCAGGTGGCCTGCCGACAATCCTTTTCACTCAGGCGTGGGAAGAACGGACTCAGGTCACTTGTTCCAGTTCAGGATGCTGCTGTGCAGTGGTTGGGAGCTCTTTGTGACACGGAGCAGCAGCAGGCGTGGGGGCCGTCCACAGCCATCACCGTGTGTGGTGTTGGCCCTGTGATGTGGCTGGCCCCCCGGCGTGTGTGGGGCACACTAGATTTCTAGGATTTGGGCTTCAGAGCAAAGCTACTCAGTGCAGGTGGCCCCACCACGTAGCGCAGGCTGGCCTTGAATGTGCAGGCTTCCGCCTCAGCCTCCCGAGTGCTGGGATTACAGGTGTGTGCCACCGCGCCTGGCTGTTTTCTTCTTGTGGTGCTGGGCTGGAGCCCAGGGCCTTGCCCGTGCGAGGCCAGCACTCTGCTGCTGAGCCTCTGCCTCGCCCTACCTGTCTGGGTTTGCTGGGTACGGTGTGGCCCCTGGGACATCCGAGTTACACCTGAGGCACACGTTATTTTTGTGGACAGCTCTGGTCTAGACGCAGGCTCGGCCACTGGATGGGGCTGTGCCCAGTCTTCATGATGCCCTCTGTGCACCCAGGTCTCTGTCTTCATACGCCAGTGTCTGCCAAGTGGGCTCAAGTGTGCTGCCACCCTGGGCCACCCTCATCGAGCTCTGTGGTCAAGGACCCGCCTTGCTGGCCGGGATGCGGCCCTTGGGACTGGTGTCTATAGGAGGGCAGGAGCGTGCGGGAGACGCAGGATGCCGAGGGCCCCCAGGAGTTTTGTTCAGGATCAGCTCCTTGTCTCCAGCCTCTGCCTGTCTGCAGCTGGGACTAGCTGTGGGTTCTGCCGGGATCCTCCGGTGCCCAGAGCGTCAGGGCTGGTGGCCTCTGCCCAGGCAAGGCCTCTGGGGGTACTTCCAGAAGCGACACGCGAGGGCTAGCGCTTGGAGTTCTGTCACCAGGCTGCACCGTGGCCATACTGCCGGCGCCCGAGGAGGGAGCGCAGATCACTGGCCTTGTGGGGCCTCGGTTTCCCTCTTTGCCTTAAGGGTCACTGTCAGGATTTGCTGGCCTGGTGCTGCCCTTGGGGTGGTCCGGGGAGGGCACCTCGGAGCCCAGGACCCCACTGCCCCTGTCACTCCATGTGCTCACCGCTGAGGGCGCATTGTGACCGGCCTCAGGTTTGGGTCCTTGGCCAGCTGCCCCTTGCGGCCTTCTGTGGGAGATCACACCGCCGCGCTCAGCTCCTGCTTCTGCACGTGAGGCTGGCGTCTTCTGGCTGGCGGCAGCGTGAGGTGCGGCAGGCCCTGCACAGGGAGCGCTGGTGTTGGTGCTGGCGGTGGCCGTATGGTGGCCGACATGTGCACTGTGGGTTGGGACGGTTCGGGCTCTTCGTCCCTTGCCCAGGTGAGACCTGAGCGAGCTGAGTCTTGGGTTGGTGGGACCTATGGATGTGGTTGGGGTGGAGCAGTGGTGAAGGAGCCACCGAGGCTGAAGCAGGCTGTGCTGTCCTGCCACGGACCCTTCCCAGCTTTGTGGCTGAGTGGTGCAGAGCCGGCAGTGCTGAGACGCACTGGGGCTGATTTGGCCCCAGGGCCACCTGGACCCCGGACCCCAGACCCCGGACCCCTGGTTTCCGTAGGAACCAGGCATCCTGTGCAAACAGCTGGACTTCTGCCCCCCTTCTTAACCTGGGACCAGACTGCTGGGTTCTGTTTGTGTGGGAGACTGAGGCCGTGTGGGTCATCGCCTCACTCAGGGCGGAACTGGTGAGGATAGAAAAGTGGCTGCGCTGGTGGCTAAGAGCGAAGCTGCAGGGGAAGCCGGGACCAGACCTGCCACCCGGCCGAGGCTTCTGCCCACGCCGCCTGTCCCCCTTCCCGCACCACAGGTCTGTCTGTCCCGCCTTTTATGATGTCTAACCTTGCACACGTGTCTCTGTTGCAGAGTACGGCGTCTGTGAGAACTTGAGGAAGCTGGAGATCACGGGTGTGTCCTGCCGGGACGTCTATGCCAAGCGTGAGTTCATCTCGTTGCCATCCTTGCTGGCTTTGTCGTGAGAGCCGAGCCTCCGGTGCATTATGGGCTGATGATGGGGTGCTGTGGTGTTTGCTTGGACGCCAGTTACAGCCCCAGCTGTGTTCCACGCGCAGTGCGGGGGCTGCAGCACGGAGTGGGGTGCGGCTCTGCCTTCTCCCGGGCTGGTCATCAACCTCATTTTTCAGTCCATCTCGGTTAAAGGCATTCTTTTGTATGGCATGAAGAATTTTAGTATTTATTTTATCTTTAGTTTTTGTGGGTGCTGGGGACCCGGCCTAGGGCCTTGTGCATGCTAGACAAGCACTGACCCCTGGTCTACACCTCCAGCCCTTACATTTTGTGTTTTGTTTTGTGTTTTTTTTGAGACAGGGTCTTGCTATGCAGTTCATGCTGCCCTTGAACTCTCAGGAATCTTCCTGCCTCAGCCTCCCAAGTGCTGGACTGCAGGCATGGGCCATCATACCCAGTTTGCATTTTGTTTTTAACTGACTCATAGTAACTGTGCATATTCACGGGGAACATTGTGACATTTCAGCACATACGTGCAGCGTGTCGATCAGATGAGGGTAGTTAGCGTGTCTGTCACCTCTAGCATCTGGGAGTGTTGAAAACCCTCTCCACTGTTTTGGAACATGCAGTGAACTCTCAGCACGTTGGGGGTCATTCATGCTCCAGCTGCAGCCTGCCCCCACCTTCAAGGACCCGTAGGTCTCAGCCTCCGGGGCTGTGTGGGAGCCCACGCTGGCGATTCCAGAGCCGCGTTTCCCTGCGGACAGCCAGCCAAGAGAAACCCAGAGCCCGGCAGCTCCCGAGGACTCCCTCAGCCCTCAGGCCGCCCTGCAGTGCCTCACTTCCTCCTGTAGCTCTGTTGTCCTTCGTGTTTTCTTTAAGCAGGCTGAGCCCCCAAGCCCCCTGCTGCTTGTTCCCCAAGTCACCCCGGCATTCACATGCTCAGGCCCCCTCTGCCCCGCCTGCCTTCCCATTTGGCCCCTCACCGCCGGCCCCGTCTGGTCCTCCCTCTGGGAGGTCAGCAGGCTCCTCCTCCTGGCTGCTGTCAGGGTTGTTAGGCGTCTGCCCCACGTCACAGCGGAGCACTGCGGGACAGGTCTGAGTTCTAAGCACTGCGGTCACATCCGGCAGGGCACAGCTGGGCGCTCCTGCCTTCCTGGGGTAGCGGTGTGGGGATGGCCGGGACACCTGTGGCCCCAGGCCGAGCAGCGCTGACGGGCAAGGGAGGCCAGCAGGGACTTCCTCTTTCTGCTCCGCCCAGGCCTTCAGGACCTGCGTAATGCAGTGATTCCTGCGTTCTGTTCCTGGCCCAGCACGTTGGGTTTCACCTGTATCTTGTAGGAACTCTGTGCCTGGGCGTTTGCTCTGAAACCCTTCTCTAGGAGAAAACTCTGAGCTGTGAGGACAGATAGGCCGATGGAGATGACCAGCCTTTGCTGCTGTGTAGGGGCCCAGTGGCCTGGCCTGCTGCAGTGCCAGGCCTGACTGGAGCTAGGAGGCTGGGAATGGTCCTGACTCAGGAGCCCTGGGCTGCTCTGGCGGGAGGTCCGAGTGGGGCAGGGTTGCCCTAGGCTGCCGCAGGGCCCCCTACCCCCTGCTCTACCTGAGGGCCCAGTGAGCCTCAGCCCGGCACCTGAGGGTGCTCACAGGCCCCTGGGGGAGTGCAGCAGCCCGGAGAGGTCTCCTGAGCTTGCAGGCTGTCAAGAGTTTCCGGGGGAGCCCTCCCGTCTTGTGTGTTCTGCCAGGCAGCTCTGCTGGTTTGGGCGCACATTGCGGGGGTTTGCGTGGCCAGGAGGGGGTGGTGTCCCGCGGTGCACGTCACAGTGAGGAGGAGGCGCCGCCCTCAGCCCTTACCCGCTGTGTCTGTTCAGGTATAAATCCGCGCGTGAAGTCCGGGCGCTTCATGAGAATCCTTCCTGACTACGAGCACATGGAGTACAGGGACGTGTACACCTGCCGTACGTACCCCGCTGCTTCGGCTACGGGTAGCACGGCTGCGGTGCATGGGGGGCCTGGGCCTCACACACTGACCGCTTCCGCCCGATGGCTAGCTTGGAGCTTCCACCGCCCTTCCTGTGCTGCAGCGTGGCTCATGGTGTGCGGTGACAATGACCACTCTGAGGGCAACCCGGGCAGCTGTTTCCAGTTCCCACAGCAGCTCTGGGGTCTTGGCAGCGCTGGTGGAGGTCATTCTGGCAATGAAGGGTGTTCGTGAAGGGTGTTCCTAGGCCAGGCGTGGTGGCGCACACCTGTAATCCCAGCGCTCGGGAGGCTGAGGTAGGAAGATCGTTGTGAGTTCAAGACCAGCCTGGGCTACAAAGTGAGCTCAAGGCCAGCCTGAACTGCATAGTGAGACCCTGTCTCAAAAAGACAAAAAAAAATATGAAGGGTGTTCCTGCCAAAGGTCAGGCAGGCCGGAGAGCAGAGGGCAGAAGGCAAGCTTCTCAGCTTCTTGGTCCTGTCTGAGGAGCACATGCGAGTTTAAGAGAAATCATGTGCACACACAGCCAAACACAGGCAGCTACAGGGGACCCTGTAGGATGGAACCCTCTTCTGACTGAGCTGGAGTTACAGCAAATTAAGGCCCTTCCCAGTTTTTGTTAGCTCAGTGGTGAGGTGGAGAGAGTGGATCTCGGTTGTCAAGAAAGACACGGACAACGCCCAGCTCGCACTAAGAGCCAAATTCAGTTTCCAGGAGCACTGGAGCCCTCCTGCTCGACCCAGCCCACCCGGTGCCCACAGTCCAGCCATGCTGCTTGAGCAGATGCCCTGGTGAGCTTTGGACGTGCCCAGTTTCTAGCTGGGCATGGTGGCACACACCTGTAATCCCAGCTCCTTGTGAGGCTGAGGCAGGAAGGTAGCAAGTCTGGCAGGGTGTGGGCAGTTTGGAGGTTGAGTGCTGCTCTCCACACCTGGGAGGAGACGGCCTCTCCAGAATGTCCTCTCCTGGCCCGCCAGGCCCTTCCTGCTCAGTGCCTCCCCGAGCCCTGTGGGGGAGCACGTCTGGCATGATGAGAACTGACGGGAACGGGGGATCCCGCTGTGCCACTGGGAACGGCCAGGCCGTGAGGCCCAGGTGGACAAGCAGCAGGAGCCTTCTGTGTGCCATCCCTGCCTCTGGATGGATGGGCAGTGGTGCCCATCTCCGCCCCTCAGTTCTTCTGGGACAACAGCCGCCCCAGGGGTGATGGTGTGGAGCTGCAGTGGAATTTTAGCGCATCGTCAGGGAGTCCTGGCCACTGAAACGTAGAAGTCCCTGAGTTGTGCAGGGTGCATTCTTGTCTGCAGGAACAAGGGAGAGGGGTGGCTGGGTCTTAATGAAGCACAGGAGGAGGCGCCTGTGTGCAAGTCCGCCCACACTGCGGGTCACTGCACCTGCTGCAGCCTGGTGGGACTGGAGACCTTGCGGCTCCCAAGGCTTTGGTGCAGTTTTAAAAACGCACTGCAGGACACTTGGGAGGTTGAGAAAATCTCAGGAGAATCCCCAGTGGGTTCTGCTTCCCCGGACACAGCCAGCCAGGACTGGCTGTGGGCCTCCTAGTCTCCAGGCTCATGTTCACGTGAGAAAGGACAGAACAGCCGCAGCCAAAGACTCGATGTGGAGCGTGGTCAGGGGAAGCAGGCTGGCGCCGTGCAAGCTGGGGTGACCTCTGGGGCAGCGCCGGGACCCCGGTCAGCTGTTCTGGGTGCTGCGTGGATTTCTCCTGTGGCTTGTGTCAGTGGTTGGTTTTCCTGGTGATGGCACCGGTGGGGTGTGAGAGCTTTACAGAGAAGCAGGCTGTGCTTGTGACAGCCACCTTGTGTGTGTGGACGGCGACTGCAAGAGCGTTTCAAACTTGAAATCCCTCGGTGGATGACCGAGCACTAGGTCTCCACGCGTCCCGTAGCCATGCTCCACACTGCCTCGAGAGCCGCCAGCCCCGCCTGTGGTGAGCAGGGCCCCGGCAGGCAGCACACACATGGAGCCTCCATCCACTGCAGTTTTGCTTGAGTGAAGTGGGGGCCACCCTTGGGCGATGCTTCGGTTATTGACCGTCTTCAGCACGTAAACTGGATTCTGCCCAGCCAACTGCTTTTGCCAGTGTGCTGGAGGGTCACGCCGGCTCTCTCGGTGAGTGTTGCAGACAGAGCGAGTGGTGGACCTGGGACAGGTGCCTGCTGGCTCCAGGTTGGGGGTCCCCGGCTGGTTCGGAGGGTGGCTCTGTCTCGGGGCTGGGTGTGCCCCAGAGGGGAAGGCACACAGATCTGGTGGTGACCTCGGTGGCTGCAGGCCAGCTGTTGGGACTTCTTGTTGCTGCCTTGGAGTGCAGCACCAGTTGGGTCCTGAGGCAGGACAAGTGTCCCCCATAGGCGTGTGGCGAGGGCAGTCCGCTCCTCAGCTCGCAGGCTGGTTTCTTCCCAGCCTGCTCCTCCCCAAGTCGAGTACTCTGCTGCTTGTTACGTCAGTTGGATGTGACGGGGATGGGCTTCCTGCTCATGGATTATTTGTAATTGAATGCACCGTCAGATGGAGTTAAAATTCACCTGTGAAAGACATTTTCCTCATCATAGCATGTGGTCATCAGTTTATGTGACGCGCATTTTTAAAAAATAATGCTGAGATGCAGTTTCTTTAACTGCCATTTTCAACTGTAAACGGCAACAAAACGTTACAGTTCTCTTTTTATGTCCTTAACAGCAAACTCTTCTTCCGTTTCCCATTGACAGGTGCTGGTGGGAGGGCTGCTCTCTGGGGAGTGAGCGGCCGGTGCCCTCACCGCTCTGGACCCTGACACGGGCGTGGCGAGCGTCGTCCCTGTGCCCAGTGGGGGGTGCTCACAGAAGTGGCCAGTGCAGCCGCACTTCACACCTGGTGCGCTTGTCCACTGCAGCGGCAGCGAGTTCCAGCCAGATGCCTGGCCTCGTGTCTTTGAACCACTGTGTTTGCTTGTGGGACAGCCTTGGTTTTTGAGGGATTCTTTCTGGTTTGACTGAACTTTTTAAAGCAGGCTTCACACCATGCCTGTCAGGAAGCCGTGTCCCTCCTGGTCAGTGTGCTCTTGGCCATGGCACACCACGCTGGCAGGGGCTTCCCAGGTGGTGGGCTAGCCAGCCTCAGGCACAAGGCTTCCTGATTCTTAACGCCTGTGTGGGGCTCCCATTGGCCTGGCAGCCAGGTGGCTTGCGGGTTCTGTTTGAGGCTGTGTTTTTATTTTTAATGCTGCTTTTCAGGAAGACAGGGACTCTGGTTTTGGAATTAGCACAGGTGATTGGTGTGTCCTTTTCACGGGCTTTCTAGAGACTCTGACATCATGATGAGTTTTGCAAAGAACCAGACGTTGCTGGCAGTGAAGTTGAGGGGCACGGAGAGGGAGGAGAGTCATGCTGTCTCGTGTGGTTTTTCCAGTGCTTTATGAAAGAATTACACTGTGCACACCCATTACCCCTTGCGTTCTGCTGTAAGCACTCTGCCATGCTTTTCGTCATGTGGCTGTCCGTCTGTCCATCCATCCCGCCCATCCTTCATCATCCCTCTGCTGACTCACATTGTGTCACAAGTCACAGACATCGTCAGGGTGTTTCACGCTGGCCGCTTCTGCGAGCATCGCGTTGTCTGGGGTTCAGCGTGTATTCATGGCGTGGGACCCTGCGTGTTAACAGCAGTGAACCCACGGGTGTGTGGCTGTGGGGAATGAGGATCCGATAAGGGGACCCTGCATGGGTTGGATGGCTGGCATCCTGCGTCCTTCTGAACCCTCCTGAGTGACAGTGCTGGGCTGGGCCTGGGGTGGTAGGCTGTGTCCCTGAGCTGTGTGCACCCCCAAAGGTTGGATTCCTTCCCTTCCCTTCCCCCAGACAAGGCAGTGACCTTCTGGCTCTGCCTTTCCCCATGCCCTTCCTGGCCTGCCGAGTGGACCGCCCTTCTTGCCCTCTGCTGCAGTCAGTGTGCAGAAACCAGGCGTGGCTCCCGCAGTCCGCAGAGACCCCAGCTCTGCAGCGGGCAGGCAGGCTTCTTGCGAGCGGCTGTGCCCTGGGGCTGTGCCCCTGCGTCATCGCTCAGTATGCATGCGGACTTTGTGGGTGGGGTGACCAGTGCCTACTGCACCGTGACTCTGCGGGACATGACCGTCATCTCCGTCCCCATCCTTCCCTGCAGCACTCCTGGGCTTAGGGCTTGGGGGTGGGTGGACACCGCCCTCCTCTGGGCTCCTTCCCTCCCTGTGGGTCTGAGTGGATGCCCATCCCCTCTCCTCACAGTGCTTCATCGATACCGACATATTCTGGGATTGTGGCAGCCAGACATCGGGCCGTACGGAGGGCTCCTGAACGTGGTGGTGAGTTGGGGAGACCTGTGTGGGGCAGGAACTGCGGTGCCTTTTCTGCAGGGCACAACCCCCCAGTTCCTACGTGACAGCGGGGAGAATTCAGAACTTCCCGTCATGTGACTTCAGTGGCCAGGCTTTATTTGTATGTTCCTCTGCAGACTTTGCCCTGTGTCCCCGGGCTTTGGGAGGGCGGGGTGGCTCTGGGTCCTCACACCTGGGTCCCCTAGGCCACCAGCCTTCGTGCTCATACCCCCAGGACCTGGGCTCGGGATGCTGTCAGCTGTGGCTCCAGATTGGCGTCAGTGAGCCGAGGGAGGTGGAAGGTGATGCGTGGCTTTTACCTGTCTCCCTGCAGGTGGACGGCCTGTTCATCATCGGTTGGATGTACCTGCCGCCCCACGACCCTCACGTGGATGACCCCATGCGATTCAAGCCTTTGTTTCGAATCCACCTGATGGAGCGGAAGTCGGCCACAGTGGAGTGTATGTACGGCCACAAGGGGCCCCACAATGGCCACATCCAGGTGCGTTTCCCTGAGACACCGCAGGGTATGCGGGCGAGGGGTGGCTCCTTCTGGTCACCACAGTCCCCTGCCGTCCTGGGCAGGGGCTAGCCGAGTGTGCTGGGGCATTCTCCGCTGCAGGCCCACTCTGTACAGACTGGCGAGGCCTGCCGGCCGGTTCTGAGCGCCTCCTCGGACAGCCTGGTGGAGCCGTCTTGGGTGTGTGAGGGTACGGATGGGCGGTGCCTAACCTGCTGCTCCCCCTGTGCCTTTCCCCCCACCGTGGCACGCAGGTAGTGAAGAAGGACGAGTTCTCCACCAAGTGCAACCAGACGGACCACCACCGGATGGCGGGCGGGCGGCAGGAGGTGAGCCCGCCCCGGGGCGCGGCCTGTGGGTGGTGGTTGTTCCACAGAGCGCTGGGGCGGCCTCTGGCAGGTGGACAGTAGACCTGTGACGCCGCCTGGTTTCTGATTGCTGCTGTGTGAGCAGCTCCGCTCCAGTCACATGGCTCAGCTCCTGCCCTCAGAAAACAGCCCCACAGACTTGTGGAGACAGTGTCTGTGGGTGCGCACCCGGGGCCCCTCAGAGCGAGCTGCACGAGGCATCTGGAAGCACTCTGTTACCCCGCTGTGCTCTGCCTGGGGGGCGCACCCATCCCCAGGGACAGCCCTGGCTGCTCCCAGGGTGAGGTGCAGGGAGGCCCCTAAGGCTGTGTGCAGGGTCCTGTGTTCTCCCCTCCTGGGCAGACCTCGCGGTCCAGCTTTCTAGACCGTGGCTGTGCGGTGGAAGCCTGGGTGCCCGGTTCCTGTCGGGGAAGTGACTCCACGCTGCTCTCACTCTGGAGAGTTTGGAGGGTGCAAGGCTTACTGCTGTCTCAGCCGCTCCAGGAGGAACCTGGACTTGGCAGGCACAGGGTGCTCCTGCTAGCTTCCGTTTCCCACATTTCTTAAACCAGTTGCTGGTGGTTCTAAAGCCAGAGAACTCGGGGGGCTGAGGTGAACGGTTCATGTGCTTCTTGGAGGCCTTTGAAGGTAAATGATGCCCCAGTTTTCCCGAGTAGGTGGCAGGTGAAGAAGGAAAACAGCAGAGATGGTTTTTCATGGAAACCTTGTAAGTGTAATTGTAATTTTATATAGCTGTGTATAATAGCATATATGTAATTGTGGTAGTTCACATTTAAATGAAAAGTGTAAACAAGAAATTCCTCAGTTGTTGAGACTTTAAAGTATTTTGTATTTCTGGTAATGCTGACTTTGGGGTGGGAAAAGGTTCTTGTAAACCAGGCATGGTGGTAAAGGCCAGTAATCCTGGCTACTTGGGAGCCTGAGGCAGAAGTTTCACGAATTGGAGCCCAGCCCAGGCAACTTTGTGAGAGGTCTCAACTCAAAAAATGAAAAGGCCAGGGGATTAGAGCATGGTGTGAAGGCCCTAGGTGCAATCCCCAGTACTGTTAAACAAAACAAAAACTTCCCGTGTGGCGGCTCTTCCACGTGGGCTCGCTGGTTTTGAGGTGAAGTATTTTCCCTGGTGACATGTAGCACCACGCGCTCCTGGTAGAAACCAGGAACACCTAAAAGCTGTAGTGGAAGCAAGTGCTTTGCTGAGTTTGTCAGTTGGTTGAGATTATTGATGTTTCTCCTGTTACGAGTGAGGCCGAGAATAGTGTCCTGCGTTTCCTGCCCTGCGTTTCCTTGTGAGAAGTGCTGACCCCAGGCCCACCCCAGAGCCCTGGTGCACATGCTGCCTGGGTTTTCTTCATAGGTGCCCTGGAAGGCTGAGCCGTCATCTTCCTCCCCTGGCCCTTCCTGACCAGCCCCTTGTGCAGACTGAAGCCTTTGGAGGTCTGGTGCCTGCCAGGAAGAGCAGAGATGGGGTCTTAGTTCCTTTTCTCCCTGAGACAGATACCCAACACCCACAGCTGAAAGCAAGAGGGGTTCACTTTGCCTGTCAGCCTGTAGTGATTTCAGTCCATCGTCAGTTGGCTGCAAGGCAGGGTGGCATGGCAGCAGGCGTGGCGGAGGAAGGTGCTGGCATGGTGGATAGGAAGCGGAGGGCCAAGGGAGGAGCCGGGGAGATAAACACTTCCGGGTCACACCCTTGGGGACCACCTCTTCTGACCGGAACTCTTCTCTTGAGGGGAAGTCAGTTCCAGCACCCCATGGTCCAGTCACCTTGCAAAGACCCTGCCTGTGAGTGCGTGAGGCTTGGGGTTGTCTAACCCTGACCCTGAGGTGGAGATGGAAGGATAGGGTACGCTGCGGTGTTTCCTGAGCAGCGCCAGGCACCCCCCTCACGCTCACCATCTCCCAGGGCACTGGGAAGATGAAATGAGATGAGGTGAGGGTCACCAAGTGCTTGCGTGGAGGGCAGCCCTGCCAGATGTGAGGTACCCCTGCCAAAGCGGCACACGTGTCATCCCAGCACTAGGGGGCGCTGAGGCAGGAAGGTCACAAATTGGATTCCAGCCTGGGGAATTTAGCAACTTAGCAAGACCCTGTCTCAAAACAGATGAAACAAGGGCTGGGGATGTTGCTCACTGCGAGGGTCTGGGTTTCGTCCCCAGTAGTGGATAAAGTCATTCTGGTCTACGTGTCCAGGCTCTAGATGCCCCCTTCCCCCTTCTATCATTTATTTATTTATTGTCTTTTTGAGGCAGGGTCTCACTGTGCAGTTCAAGTTGACCTTGAGCTCACTTCGTAGCCCAGGCTGGTCTTGAACTCACAGCAATCCTCCTGCCTCTGCCTCCTGAGTGCTGGGATTACAGGTATGTGCCACTATGCCTGGCCCCGCCCCTTTTAGAGACAGGGTCTCAGTATGTATCCTAGGCTGGCCTCAAACTCAAAGTAACCCTCCTGCCTTAGCCTCTGAAGTGCTGGGATCACAGGCATGCATCGCCATGCCTGGCCTTTGGTGTTCCTTTTGAATATATGCTTCCTCCTATGAGAGGATTTGTAGTGGAGGACTTCAGAGACCTCTGTTCTGAGTCATGGTTGGGTATGGCTGGTATTCCTGGTGACTTTGACCTTTCATGCCAGGCAAGTGAGGTTTTCACTGTGCATAGGGCACCCCGGTTGGCACTCACCTGCAGGCAGCTCCGGGTGGCCTCAGAGTCTTCGCTCAGTCCGTTAATTTTCATGTTTGAGTTTTAGACTCTCCCCGCCTAGGTTCAGTCTCTGTAATGGAAGGTTTAATTTTGATGGTCTGATTTGTTACATTCTTTGCCTTTGTGGTGGTTTTCTGTGTTGTGAAAGACTTCGCCCCCAGTTCCCAAAGGTGGTCTCCCCCTCGAAGCAGAGGGCCGGCAGCCTCCCTGAGGCTGCTTTCTGTCTGGTCGTGTGGGTGCAGCCACGCGCTGTGTGGTGAGAGGCAGGGGTCACGGTGTCCTCGTCTCCACGTGGTGTCCAGTTGGCTGAGTGTCGCTGGGTGGAGACTTCCCTTTCCCCGGGGGAGAGCTTGGGCCCCCGGCTTAACCCAGCCGGGTCATCAGGGCTGACCGCTGTCCGTCTGCTGCTCACCACGCTGGCTGCCAGGATGACTGCAAGACAGCAGTGGGGTGACCAGTACACTGACTGCCAATTGGACTGGCGTAAGAGATGCGTGGGGATTAGCAAAGCACACTGCTGGGCGTGTGTGTGGGGATCTGAGGACGCAACCTTGGGCACACCTGGATCTGGCCCTGCTCCCTGGCTCTTCCTGTTGTCTGCTTCCTGCGTGTCGTGAGGGGTGTAGCTATCCTCGTCCACACCCTTCCTCCCTGGTATTCCTGTTTGCATTCAGCTGACCATGGACCAAAGCCTTTGAAACTGTGAGCCAGATCCCTCTCCTCAGTCGTGTGTGCCTGGTCCTTTGTCCCGGTGACGGAAAGCTGACCAACGCCTGCTGCTGCTTCTGTGATGTGGAGGCACCCTCTTTTGGGAGAGTGCAGAATAGGAAGAACTCGTGCCATATGTTTAGCGGGCCACAGGCCCCGAGTTCTGGCCCAGCTGGGCCCTGCCCTTTGTTCCCACGCCTGACTGCCCCGAGGCCGCCTGTGTGCCTCCAGCACTGCCCTGTGACTTTCAGAGCGGAAGTCTTACTTTCCTTGCACTTGGTAATGTTCATTCCTGTCTCAAGCTTTTGGGATGTGTAAAGGAATTTTTAAACATTTCATTCCCCCAGTGTGGCTGGCAGTGCATGAAAACCAAGCTGGTTCCGTCCGCTGACCTTGTGGCTCTCGGTGGTTCAGCCCGTAGTGGCTCCTGCTCTCCTGGCGTGGGGCAGCAACACTTTCAGACAGCTGACAGTGTGGTTTGCTTCTTTTTCTTTGTGAGCTGCTCATGCCAGGGAGTCAGAGCCACCACACCGGGTCAGGCACGCAGAGGTTTGGAAAGACACGTTAATCGTGCCGTCACGTCATCAGACGCTGGGCACACTGAGTGCCGTGTGACTGCAGCGCACGCGAGAGTTCCCGAGCATCTAAGCCCTCGCTCCCACTGCGCAAGTGTGCGATCTGACCGAGCATGGGCCGTGGCCCTGGAGGCCCTGGGCAAGGAGACTGTGCCAGCCTCTTGGGCCATGTGAGGCTGCACTGCTCCTGGCAGCTCCAGGTCGTGGCCATGGCAGGCTTGCAGACAGGGCTTACCCACAAGGGTCCCACTGTGCCCACGCCCTCCCTGGAGCCTGAGCGCCGGGCTCGAGCTGTGCGGTGTGGTGCTGGGTCCCTGTAGCCACCTCCTATCCTCAGTGGGCATGGATGTAACACCCATGACTGCTGCCCAGCCTGGCCAGGGGCCTCCTGGGAATGTGCACCTGCACGCCTGGGAAGGGGTGGCCTGGCCGTTGGCTTCCCAGCGGGTGCGCCTCCCTGCAGCAGGCCCCTTAGGCACAACTGTGCCCACTGATGGACGGGCACGTGGTGTCTGGCAGCAGCCACCTCCTGCTCCTGTCCTGGTGACCATGTGCCCTCTCGGCAGGAGTTCCGGACGTGGCTGCGGGAGGAGTGGGGCCGCACGCTGGAGGACATCTTCCACGAGCACATGCAGGAGCTCATCCTGATGAAATTCATCTACACCAGTCAGTACGAGTGAGTTCGACCTGTCCCATCAAGCCCTTCGCCGTGCATGGGCTCCTCTCTGTGGGGCCTCGGCCAGTGGGGTGTCATCCCCTCCCCTCTCCGAGGCCTCCTTAAGCCCTGGGGGTGCCGTGCTAGGGGCTGAGGGCCCGGTGGCCAGGCCTGCACCCCAGGACTGTGGATGCCTCCTTGGCTGAGTGGAACCCCATATCCGTCTGCCTGTTCCCACAGCAACTGCCTGACCTACCGCCGGATCTACCTCCCGCCCAGCCGCCCTGGCGACCTCATCAAGCCCGGCCTCTTCAAGGGCACCTACGGCAGCCACGGCCTGGAGATCGTGATGCTTAGCTTTCACGGCCACCGCGCCCGGGGCACCAAGATCACGGTGAGTGCTTCTGTGTGGCCGCTGGGCGCCGCTGTGCGGGCCCTGTCTCACTGTACAGTCCCCGGAGTCAGCCTTGCGGGTCACTACAGCCTGCAGCTCTGCCGGGGGGCTTGAAAATGCAGTGGTTAGGCCCCTCCAGCCCTGGTGGTGGGAACCGTCGATCGTAGGGTTCTGGGTTTGCGTGTGCACTGGCTGCAGGCTGAGCTCAGTCCGGCCGCCCAGCAAGGCCTGAGCTCAGTGTGGATGCGTAGGCGGCCCCCACCCAAGCTCCTCCTCGCGAGCGCCTTGAATACGGGCTCCTGCTGGCCCCTGAGAGGTTCCCACTCTGCCTAGGTGATGCATGCAGGCGTGGTGGGGCTCTGTGCCGCTTGGGCAGCTGACCGTCCTAGTGGGACGTGGCTGGAGCCGGGGCTGGGCCTGGTATGGTGTTTCCCGGTCCAGGTTTTGGCTACTTCTCCCCATGAAGCTGCAGGGCTGGGTGTCCCTGTGGCAGGGCTGCTCGGGAGCTGCACTTGCCAGGCACACAAGTCTGGGCTGGCTGTGGGCCAGCTGCCGGCTGCCCTGCTGCCAGACCCTGGCAAGTCCCTGGTTCCCACCCGAGGGTTTGAGCACAGGTGAGCACAGGTGTGAACATGCGTGGCACCCAGAGCCCAGCAGGCTGCCTGGTCGCTGTTGGTGTTGCTCATCGGCACTGCCATTCTATCTTCACAGACCACAGGTGGGGCCACCAAGGGAAGGGCGCCTGAAACTTGATTGTACAGGCATCGCTGCGCGTCCGAGGCAGCGCCAGTGTGTGCTCATGGGGCCGGGCGCGTTTGGCCCGGAGGCTGTGCGGTGCCTCTGGGTGTCTGAGGGCCTCTCACTGTTGCCTGCCTGCTCTGCAGGGTGACCCCAACATCCCCGCTGGGCAGCAGACTGTGGAGATTGACCTGAGGTACCGCATCCCGCTGCCTGACGTTGAGAATCTCCGCAACTTCAACGAGCTCTCACGTATCGTCCTGGAGGTTGGTGAGCAGGTGCGACAGGAGCAGCAGCAGGAGGCTGACGAGGGCCCCGCCCTGGCCCAGGAACAGCCGGCCCGGGAGGCAGAGGCGGTGCCTGCCGAGGACAGCAGGAAGCCTGAAGATGGAGCGGCTGCAGCTGAGCAGGCAGCGCAGTCTGGCAAGGGGCAGCCATTCGTGTTGCCCATGGGCGTGAGCTCCAGGAACGAGGACTACCCCCGCACCTGCCGGATGTGGTGAGGGCCGTGAGGGCGGGGTGGGCCTGAGGCCACAGGGCGTCATTGGCACGGTGCAAGTGCCCTAGCACCTAAGCGGCTGTGCTGGGCCCTGGGCTTCACAGCTGGCTCGGAGCCGTGGCTCCTCCGGATCCCTCATGTGACAGCACAGTGTTACTTCCAAGGCAACTACAGAGTTAGCCAGGTAAAGGCAGACGAGCTGAAACACCCTCAGCTGGGCAGGTGGACAGCGAGGGGCGGGGCCCTTCCCGCGGCAGCTCTGTCTGCAGCTTGTCCCGTTCTCTGTGTGTCCGCCGTCTGCTGGTGCTGGTGCACCCAGACGTGGCCCGTGAGTCCCCTCCACCCTTGCTGCTCCTCCTCCACCCGACTCTGCTAGTTTTCACTTTCCTTGCTGGCACCCTGCCCTCCATGCGGGCTCAGGGCTGGGTGGATGACCTGCCAGAGGCCAGCTGCCCTCCTTCGACGTCGCTCTTGTGCTCCGGCCTCAGCTGCTGCCTTGGGCCCTGCTCCCCTGCTCTGGTTCCCCGGTTCCCTGCACTCTGGGGCTGGCTAAGGTTTGTGGAAATGGAGCGGAATGAAAACCCCAGTTCCTGTGCTACGCTGGCCACGTTTCAGTGCTGACTGGCTGGCTCGCCTGTGGCTGCTGTGTGGGACAGTGGGCACCGTGGCACTGCGGCCCAGTCAGGGCCGTCCATCCGTCTCCTGGAGTCCTGGGCCCTGGCCTCTGCCTTTGTTATCTGTCCCTCTCCTTTTGCCTCTGGGTGGCTGCTATCCCAGGCCTGCAGTGGTTTGTGGGGCATTTCCCAGGAAGGCCTGTGTTACAGCGCAGTGTGCCCATGCCGATCTCAGAGAGGATCTAGGCAGCTGGATGGGGCTTTATGGGGAATATCATTTTCTTTACCAAGGAGGATGGGGCTGACTTTGGATTCTGCAGAGGGAGGCCTGTAAAGAGTGTCCAGTGTGATTCCAGCTGTTGAAAAACTTGAGTGACTGCAAAGGCAAAGAGCCTTGCTATTTCTATAAACACTTCACAACTCACAGGACCCAAGGCCAGTATTGGCAGGTCCCACGCATGCTGTGGCCGCCTGGCTGCCAGGCGCCTCCCTCGTGGGGTGCAGGGTGGTTCTCCAGCCTGGGAGAAAGATGTGCCCGGTCCCCTCCACTGCTTTGCGACCTGTGCAGGGAATACCCGTGGCCTGTTTTCTCTGTGCCAGTGGCCACTGCCTGGCCTGCATGGGCGGGGCATCTCCTTCCCCAGCTGAGAAGCCTCTGAACCAGAGGGCTGTGCTCCCCTCCCCTGTCTTGCAGAGCCTCAGCTGTGGCATCAGTGGGAGCCCCGACCCCTCTTCTGTCAGGGCCATGCAGGTCTCGCAAGAGGGACAGAGCTCTAGTTTAAACTAACCCTGGTCTCAGCTGTCAGTGGGTCTCTGTAAGTGTCAGCTGCAGCCGCCATCTCTCACATGTCTGTGTTGTTCACAGGGGATATAATGATCCCAGAAGTTTAGATCTTCGTTTCCATGGCCTGCTGTGTTCCTGGAGCAGCATTCCCGTGTGCCTGCCCAGGGCTCTTATTGCAGCTGGGGGAGGCGGGAACATGGTGGTCAGCAAGGGCCCAGATCTGAGCAAACCCTGGGCTGTGGCCCATGAGCTCCCCAGGTGGTGCAGATCCCCAGGCCTCTGCCTGCAGGGCGCTGGCCGAGCTGGTCTTCAGTGAAGGGCAACAGGCCTCCAGCTACCCCTGCAGAGACAGGTCCTCTTCGGACGCTGCTGGCATGCACCTGGCACACACAGTAGTGACCAGCCTGGCAAGAAGTGTGCTCCGGGATGCCCTGAGGGCACCTGCCCATGCCCGAGGCCTCCCTCCCCTCATGCTGTCCCTCTTTATCTCCCCAGCTTTTATGGCACAGGCCTCATTGCCGGCCATGGCTTCACCAGCCCCGAGCGTACCCCGGGCGTCTTTGTCTTGTTCGACGAGGACCGCTTCGGGTTCATCTGGCTGGAGCTGAAGTCCTTCAGCCTGTACAGCCGGGTGCAGGCTGCCTTCCGGAATGCAGACGCGCCATCACCGCAGGCCTTCGATGAGATGCTCAAGAACATCCAGTCCCTCACGTCCTGACTGCCATGCCTGCCACGGGCTCGCCCGGTGCCCCGGTCGGGTCGGGCCCTGCCTCTGCGAACGGAAGCAGCATGCACTTGGAAACGCAGCCTTCTTCCTGGAGCGCACCGCCTTGTCAGGCTCCTGGCCCGGCCCCCGAGACACTTTCTGTATCGCGTGTAACGTGTTCCTGTACATAGTTGGTAGCCATGAAGGAAAGAGCTGAGCATGTAAAACAGAGAAGGAAGGAGTGAGTGAGTGAGCAACGTGAATCTGAACTAGAGTGGCGGCTCTGGGCTTGTGGGGACAGAAGCGGGGAGCTGGCCCTGGCGAGTTGGCTGTCTTCCAGCAAAGCAGGACCCTCCTGCAGGGGATTATGGTGCAATAGCCAGGCATCTTCCCCTGAGCAGGTAAAATGAGCATGTGTGAGGAGCCCTGCTCCAGCTGTCCCCCTGGACTCGTGGAACAGAAGCGCCCATGGGCTCTGAGGGCCCAGGAGGTGGTGAGGAAAAGGTCCCGCCTAGGCAGGTGTGGAGAGGACGGTGTGCACAGAACAGAGCTCCTGGGAGTCGGCAGAACCTGAGGCTTGGGGTCAAGACCTTGGATAGAATTCCCAGTTCTCCCATGACTCTCTCAGGGTTCGGGCAGAGGCATCTCACCCTGATCCTTTCCCTGTCAGTGAGATCAGGCTGGCGGTACAGGCAGTAGGGATGTCCCTGCAGACACACACCCGACACCAGTGCGGCTCCCTGGCAGCTGTCTGCACGGCCACGCTTGCGCTTCAGAGCCGAGGCTCCTGACACGACTGCCCCTCGGGGCTGGCTCCTGGTGCGTGCTGTTTTGTGCACACACCCCACCTGCCCGTCTTCTGCACCTGCTCCACACCCAGCTGCCTGGCATTCACGGGGTGCCAGTCTCCGGGGCACAGGGCGGGCCCGATGCTGCTTTCCTCTCGTTGCATAGCGCGCACAGGTGTAGCTCTCCAGTGTGGCCACACAGGTCCCCTGGGAAGCCGTTTGCAGGTGAGAGCACAGCCTTCCAGACAGGGCTGTGTGCACTGCAGAGGCCGGGATTGTTGAGGACCCTGCGGCATGGAGATCTCGAGTGCCACTGTGTCTTCGGGCATCGTGCCCTTGCGGTTAACCCTGCATTTGCAGACCCCCAGCTAAGATCTTCCCAACAGTGCTCTCTGGAAGGACCGACCTCCTGGCGTCTGTCACGCTTTCTGCCCTGTAGCTTGTTCAGCCCTCAGTGGACTTGCGGTGTGCACCTCCCCCTTTTGGTTGCTGGCCCTTGGTGGCTGCTCTGAGCCCTCCTCTGGGCGCTCAGGATTTACCTGCTGGTGAGAGAGCCCCTGGCAGTCACGTGATGCCTCTGCCTAGAGATCAACAGGTGACGTCCTGTGAAATGTTTTCTAATTAATCTCTCCCTAACTGGCCTTAAACAAAAGTTCCACGGTCCTAACTTCTGTTCACTGGCAACTCCGTTCACTCCCAGAGGCAGAGCTGAGCAGCTCGGTGCCAGGGTCCCTGTGTGCACACCGCCCTGGCAGGCGCTGTGAGATGGGTGGAGAGGCAGAGAGGCAGGTGGAGAAGGCGGGCACCCTGTTGGGCAGAGCAGGGTCCATCACCTGCGAGGAGAGACACCCCGGGCTCTCCCTCCGGGGTGCTTCTGGAGGGACCTCCCGCGAGCTTCGAGGGCTTGGCCCCAGTTTCTAGCAGGTTTTGCAGGGTTGAGCCTGACATCTTTGTCACTTCCTTGCCAGATGAGGCAGCCCAAGAACGCTGGTTACCCTGACCACGAAGCTGCAAGGACAGTGGAGACCAAGGACAGTTGGGAGCATAGGGTATGGTTTTGTAAGTTTCACCACTATTGGAAGAAATTCAGGAGAACGCATTTTCTACTCAGAGCCTGCGGCTTGCTCTAAGGGACCTTTCTCCATCGGAGGAATCCCTTCAGCGTTGTACAGAGCACATTGAAGAGAAGTACTTCTGATTAAAAAAAATGCTCAAATCTAAACTGCGCAGCCTGCTTCTAGTGTTTGGGCATTTAAATGGTTTCTACTAATAATTTCCAAAATAACCAAGGCTCTGGTGAGTCCGTGGGGCGGTGTGGGCCTGTCCTACTGTGTGCGAGACCTGGATGCTACCAGGCAGTGCCAGCAGTCCGGAGGGGAGGTCTGGCCGTCTACACAGCCCGGCCCTGCTGGCCGCGAGGGTGCTGCCGTCCCTTGGAGAACGCAGCTTGTTTTTTCCATTCTTGTGTGTCTTTGCCACTTCCTGCAGTTACACGGGGCAGATTCTGTATATGCCAGCTGAACACCAGTGGCCCCCAGCCAAACCCTGCCACTTGCTACAGGTGAGGTTCCAGCACGGCACGTGAAGCCAGGTGTGGGAGTGCGCACCTGTAACCCCAGCACTCTGGGGGGCTGAGACAGGAGGATTGCAAATTTTGAGCCCAGCCTGGGCAGCTGAGTGACTTAGCCTGACCAAGTCTGAAGAAATAAAGAAGGGCTGTGGATGTAGCTCAGTGTGAGGGCTCCGGACTCAGCCTCCTATAGTGAAAAGCAAAAATCCAGATGGCTGACGACGTTGGGTCTTACAGGTTCCGAGGAAGAGCCCTGGTGGTGCAGCTTGGGATCTTGGGGCCCTGTGGTTCCTGCCCGGGGAGGCGGTGGGCCGATGGAGGACGGTCTCTGGGCTTTTCCCGGCCCTCGGCAGTGGTGCCTGCCTCTCTACCATCAGGTCAGCTCCAGGTTCCAGGGTTCTGGGCCTTTCTGTGGGGCTCTGGGGTGATCTTTGAAATGTGCGTGTTGTCCTGATGACCAGGGACTGGAAAGTCACCTGACTACACGTGGGCCACAGCTGGGAGTAGCAGCAGGCTGACGGCAGGATGAGTGGCTGTGTTGTGTCACCCTGGGAGTGTGTCCGGTGACTGACGCATTTGGGGAGGCAGGGCGGGCCCGTGCTGCCGTCCCCGCCCCCATCCTGCTGCAGCTGGGCAGGTGGCCTCATTCCTGGGATCTGTCCTAAGGCTAGTGAGTCTGAACAGGCCTCCTTCTCCATCTACTGCGCTCTGATGGGGACAGTGCTGGGGGTGCCCCGGGGCCATGCGTCCAACCTCCGTGGGCTGAAGCTTGTACTGCAGAGTGGAGCTGAGGTGGGGTCACGGCCGGTCACCTGCCACACGCAGCCTGGCTCCTCTGTGTTCTGCCAACTCGACTCAAGCGCTGTGTGCCCTGCACCTTCCCTTTGTCTCCCTGGAGCGTCTCTTTGTAGTGTGACCTCTAGCGGGCATGCAGGACCTCTGCATAGGACTCTACCCAGCCTGCAATAGGCAAAGAAAAGCCATTTGGATGGTTTGCAGAGCCTCTTGTTCTGGCTTGAAAGCGCCTGTCTCCATCCTCCCTGGGAAGCGGCTGTCCTGTGGGCACCTGTTCTGCCGCCTTGGAAGGAACGATGGCTCACGTGTTTCACGCTTCACCTCGACCTAGTCTGATCCCAGTGTGTCCGCCGTGACGGCCTCTGAGCAGCCACGGCCTGCGTGCCCCGGAGAGTCCCCAGGCCCCGGAGAGGCTCCCGGCTTTCCATCTGTGCTGAACACCACCAGGGAAGCATTTGTGGGGTGTTCTCCTGTAACACCTTGGGAGGTGCAGGTTGGCTAAGATCAGCCCGCGTTAGAGGTGGCAAACAGCAGCTCAGAGAGGTCAAGTAATATGCCCAAGGTCACACAGCCAGGGAGTTTTAAAAAAACATTGCTTGGTTTTGATGTATAGTCTACAGCCAGGGAAGCTGACCTTTGTGTAGTTTTCTGAGCTGATGCAGTGTAAGCCGGCACACAGGGCAGACACAGAATGCCCCACTCCTCCTCGACCTCCATCTCGGAGCTCCCCTCTTACACAGGTCCAGCCTGGAGACCCACAGAGCGAGCGCTGCCTGGCTTCTTGCAGCAAGTTTCTCAGCCGTCTTTTCACGATCACCCTTTCCAAGGGATAGTTCCCTGCCTCCTACCCCTTGAAACTTTGACACCGCGGGCACACTGTTACCTCCTGTCTGTGTCCTGTGCTTTGTACTGGAAAACGGCAAGGTCTGTGTCGCCCCGTCCATGAGCCGGGGCTTGCCGTGTGTACGTGTGTGGGGCTCTCCTCCGCTGCTGGCTAGTGCTCCGCGGCGTGCAGCACCAGTGTGCTTACCACGGTCCTGGCCGTGGGCACCAACTTCTTCCATTGGACGTTTTATGAGCCAAGTCCTTACCAATATCTGTGTTATTTTTCTGTCATTGCTGGGGTGCAATACCTGACACCCCGAGTTAAAGGGGGAAGGTTTCTTGGGCTCACAGTGTGTAGAGGTTCCGTCCATAGCGGGCTGCTCCAAGGCAGGGCGGCTTGGTAGAGGGACCTCACAGAGAACAGTTCATGGTGACCGCAAGGCAGCAAAAGCAACAAGTGAGGCAGACAGGACTCGGCCCCTTAGGTTGTGCGCAGCTACCCACCCTCGCGCAGGCGCGGCCCCTGCCCTGACCCTAGCCACACTATGCCAGGCCATTGAGTGGGCTGACCACTAGTCACACGCCCTCAGTCCAGCATCAGCCGCCTCTGAAAAGCCCACCCTGAGACTCCCGAGGCTTCGGGGGGACGTCTAGACACAGCCGTAAAAGCACCCACAGGCAGCTTCTGCAGGACTGCGTGTGTGTGGTGCGTGCACGGGCACGAGAGACTTCCCGTGCTCCTGCCCTGCTTCCCCACCCGCAGAGGAGCAGAGTTCCTGCTGGCCCAGGCCTCACCAGCCGTGTGCTCTCTCTGAGCCCCTCCGGCCGGTGTGTGGCAGAAACTCCCTGTGGGTGGCCACGCCTCCTTCCAGGTGCCCACTTGCCACCGTGAATGGCAGAGTGTCTGTCCCAGGGGGAGCCTGCCTTGCGAAGTCATCGTGACAGTGCTGAGACCAGCTCAGGGCTGATGCTGTCCCCACCTGGGTAAACGTGTTCTGAGCCCCATGGTGCACGGCCCCCCGAAGCTGCAGCTGCATGACTGTGGATCCAGGAAGCCTGGCACAGAACTAGACCTAATTTCTGTCCTCTCCTCAGGCTCCTGGGTCTCTACTCCCCTTCAAGACTGACCTGCCTGAGCACGGCGGGTGTCCTAATTGCCATGGAACTTGTCTCTGTTGCCAGAGTTCCGCAGTTCTGTTGGGAGGCAAGCGTGTGCAGGGTGCCGTGGGTACAGGGCACTCGGCCGGTGGGCAGCCTCTCCTCCCAGGGTGCGTCTCACGGTTTCAGAGAGCACTGGGACGTGGTTCTCGGGGCTGTGAAGGGGGTGGGGTGACAAGCACGGGGAGGCAGCACACTGTCCTAGACCCTGGTTGGCGTGGCAGGCTGCACCCTTTTCTTACTGCTCTGAGGTAGGAGGAGAAGGATGGCATAGTGTCCCCGCGGGCGCAGGCTGCAGCAGGACAAAGTGAAGGACGACCAGGATGTGCCGTGTCTTACGACTGTAAGAAGAGAACTGTAAAATGTCACTGTTGGAGACACGGAGAGAATAAGGGGAGAAGATGACGTCAGAGATCCCGAAAGGAGAGGGTAAGGGCGTAAGCCAGCAGAGCTGCTGTTAGCGGGGGCAGGCGTGTAACGCACAGGGCAGTCTGGATGAAAGTGGATCAGGTGGGGGGGGCAGTTGACAGGGAACGCAAACCCACACAGGTCAGTGACGCCTGTGGTCCCAAGTAGAATGCTCAAAACCCCACCCGGGGAAACCCAAACACTGTCTCCCATGAGGGAAATGGAATTTAAAAAGTTAGAGCTCTTGGGCTAAGTTAGCTCATTTTCTACACTCATCACTGGTCAGATTAGGCAAGGTCATCTTTTTTTTTTTTTTTTTAACTGGGAATTGAACTCAGGACCTTGTGCTTCCCAGGCAGGTGCCTGTGCTGCTGAGCTATATCCCCAGCCCTAGGCAAGGCTATCCTGGAGTGATAAACTAGCTTCAGAACAAAACCACAGAGGTTGAGTTCTCTGCTGCTTAGCGATGGGGTGTCTGCATGTTTCCGAAGCTTGCTTGCCCCGTGCAGACACGTGATGTGGTAGTCAGGCTCCGGTGCAGGGCCGCGTGCTCTGGCTGCCTCCACCTCAGGTCTCCTGCTCTGTGCAAGTGGAGGGGTCTAGGCACCTGCTGCAGGCCGCCCTGAAGAGGGTGCCCTTCCCGAGGGTGGGTGTCTCTTCCCTGCGCTTGTCTACCCATAGGGCCTTGCGGCTGAGCTGGGGCCTTCTGTTTTGGCGAATGGTAGTATGGAGTCGACACTGTGCCTTCCTGGTAGACGCCCAAACCCAGCAGAGGGCGTTACCCACGGCTCTGCTCGGAGGGCAGTCTTCATTTGCAGTGGATGGCAGTCCTTGCCTTTCCCCCGGGAAGCTTCAAATGCTTCAGAAGTATCCTGTCTGAAACAAGGGCTGGGGAAGGAATGTCCCTTGTCTTCCTCTTCCTGCAGTTCGGGAACTCCAGATGCAATCTTGCTGCAGACTGCAGCGCAGCTGCTGTTACCTCCCCACCTGCTGGCTGCACTGCATCTGTCCAGCTCTTCCCCAAACAGTTCGTTAGCACTTGCCTTGGCACTGACTGTCACCTCTGCCCAGCAGGTCTCCAAAGGGCACTGCTCTTTCCTGTGGGTGAATAGGGGCCCCAGCCCTGGCCTCTGGCACAGGCCTGCAGCACACAGAGAGGGGCACATGGGCTTTTACAAATCTGAACAAGGCCCCACGCAGCAAGCGTGACTTGGCAGGTGGTGGGAAGGGGGGTGTCTGGGTTTGGGCTCCTGAAAGCAGACTTTGAGATGAAGATTTGCAAGTAGTTTATTGGAGAAGTGATCTGAGAGACGGGACGAGGACGGCAGCAGCCAGCAAAGGTGTCAGGAAGGGCAGCAGTGTGGGCAGCTGGAGCTCGGTCCTACGAGAGCACCGGGAGCAGGTGCAGCGTCTGCTCTGGAGTTATCCTGCCACGGTGTGAAGCTGCTGGAACATTTATCCACCTTCCCTGTCCTTGCTGAGGGCTTCCTCCATCCAGATGTGGGCTGGGCAAAGCGGTGACATATGCTGGCAGCCTTGGGTGTGCAGAGGTGCGTGTTGGCGGGCACACATCTTCCCTGTCAAGCCAGGAAGCTGCACAGTGCAGGTTCAGCCATTGCTGCAGGGTCACCCGTAGCCCAAGGGGCTTCTGTGCAGACTGACACGGTGGTCCCTCTGGGGAGGTCTGGGTGCAGGCCCAGCCCGGGCCAGGGTGTGTGCTGCGGCAAGCTGAGCACCAGGCAAAGGTGAACTACACTTGTGCTGTCAGCCAGGGGCCCTCGGTTGGTGAACGAACTGCATAGCTGTGTCCAACAGCCCTGCCTCCGGGCGAGCGCAGGCTGACGGCGTGCCTGGGGAGGGTGGTAGGGGATACCTAGGACTGTTCCTCTCTGGGCTCAAGCAGCTTCTGTTCACATGGCTTGGGTCCTCATGACTCTTGGACTCTCTTGGCTCTCTGCTCCCCTGACCTGGGGGTTTTGGAAACAGCATCTGGAAGAGGAACAGTTGCTAGCCACAGGCTTCTCTCAGCCTGCTTCCCTCTTCTGAGGCAGTAAACCAGCTTCAGGAAGGAGTTGAGAGAGAATGAACTCACCTGCCACTCACGGGATAAACTGACCTGTGCTGAACCCTCACAATGTCCTGGCTTTCCTTTACAATTTCCATCTGTCTCTGAGCTTCTGTAACTGCTTTGGGGGCTGGGATGTAGATCTATGGCACAGCACCAGTCCCAGTGTGTGGGGGGCTGTGGGTTCCATCCCCAGCACGCAACAAAATTCAACAAACAAAAAATGTGCCTGGGATTAGTTCTAGGATTATCATTATTTTACATACAAATCTGAGGCTCTGAAGTTATGCAACTTGCCTGATATTTGCGTCAGACTCAGAGGCAAAGTGAGGACTGGGAACCTCCAGGGGCAGGGAGGGTGGAGTGTCCTTCGGAGCACAGCCTGTGTTGTGTGGGTTCTCCTTCCTCGTTGTGAATGTCACACACGCATACTGGATGCATGTTTGGGGCCCTGCTTCTTCGCCTGCATTCTTCATCCATGTTGCTGTGGGTTGCAGTTGTCCTCTTCCACCACCACGTGCTTCTGTGTGACTATGCCATCGTTTCTTTCACAAATCTTCTCTCCAGAGAGTAGATATCTAGGACAGATATCCAGCTTGGAACTTATGGAAGCTGCTGTTGATATTTTTGTTCATGTGCTGGTGTATTTAAGCTATTTGTCCTATGTGAAGTGTAGAGTCAGTTGGTTAGGTTTAGTTGGTTCATATTTAGGTTTTATAAATACTGCCCATATGGCTTTATTAATTTACTGAGCAATGTACAAGAAGGGTTCCAGCTGCCACATCCTTGACAGACTTGGCATTCTCTTTTTAATTTTAGCCATTCTTGGGTGGGTGAGGATAGTGATAGAGTACTCTTCACATCAAACAAGGGGGTGTCTCAGTGGTGAGGGCCAGAGCTTCCAGAGACACATGAGTCTGTTTTCTATGCCCTGCTAATCTAGGCTGATGTTTCAGTGGCCTCAGGAGGAAAATGGAGACACAGAGAAGCCATATACACATCCTGACACCCATGGGTGACAGCTGAAATATTCAGCACTAGTAAGGCAGGGGCACCTCCCATTCAGTGCAGGTGTTGGTCAGTAAAGCATGCTTGTGTGCAGTGGCTGGAAGCTTGGCCCTGACAGATCATGACGCTAATGTTTATTATTTTTTTTGTCTTTTTGAGACAAGGTCTCGCTATGCAGCTTAGGCTGGCTTTGAGCTCACTTTGTAGCCCAGGCTGGTCTCCAACTCACAACGATCCTCCTGCCTCAGCCTCCTGAGTGCTGGGATTACAGGCATGCGCCACCACGCAGGGCAAAACCCTAATGTTTAAATAATGGAGCCAAGAAATCCCAGCAGTACCTGGACACATCCTCTTGGCTTTCTGACTGGAATACAGTGCAGGGGGGGACTGCTCACAGTTGCTTTTAAGAGTTTTGGCAAATACCAACATTAATGGAGAGTTTTAGAACCCCAACCATTTCCAAGAAGTATAAAGTGCAATTTGAGATAATTTAAAGACTAAAACGAGAAGCAGAGAGCACCGAGTTTTACTACAATGTGGATACACATCATGACTCCATCTCACAACTGCCCAAACACACACGAGGGGTGAGAGAGACTAAGGAACAAAGGAAAAACCGGCTAGAGGTCTCTGGGCTCAAAGAGCACCAGACTAGATGGCAGCTGTTTTGAATTCCACGACCCTTAACCCCAACGTTGTTCAAGAAATACACATTTCCCTGAAGGTCACAAAGCCCTTTGGTAGGGGTGTCAGATTTAGCGCATGAAAATGAATTTCAGAGAGTGACTGACCGAATATACTCATGTCCGAGATACCCCAAGGGGTGTTCCTTAGCAGGGCTTGGTGGCACACACTTGTAATTCCAGCACCCTAGAAGGCTGAGGGAGGAGGATCCTGAGTTGGAGCCCAGCCTGGAAAACTTAAGTGACTCAGGGAGAACCTGTCTCAAGGTAGTAATTTAAAAAATTTTTTTAAGGGGCTGGGAATGTAGCTCAACGCAAAAACTTTGGGTTTCTCAGTATGTAAAGAAAAACAAAACAAAACAAAAAAAAAACAAAACAAACCTGACCACCTAGTTGCGTTCCCAACGCGCCCTTCCTCTCCCAACCCTCTCGCGCCCGAGCAGGGCTGCTGCCATGTTTTCCTCTCCTTGCAGGGGACCAAGACCCCGGCTGGGGCGCCCCACCGGTGCGCAGGCCCGTCGGTCGGAAATGGTGAGTCAGTCAGGTCGAGGGCGGGGGGCTTCCAGAGCCGCCGTCGCGGAGGCAGCTTAGGGAAAGGCCACCGCGACAGAACGCTGAGCGACCGGCCCGTAGTCCAGCGGTCCGCTCTGCCCCGCGGACCCCGAGCCCCGCCCGAGGGACCAATCAATTGCCAGCTAAGTGCACGTCCATACAAGGCGTCACCTGAATGGCTGAGCGCGGGCCAATCAGTGGCGCGTACGGAGGAAGCTTGAGGCCGAGGTGCAAGCCGGGAAGGCGGCTGAAGGCTGTGGCGCGGAAGTTGCTGCGAGCCCTGGGAGATGGCGCGCGTGGGAGCTGGGCTTCGTTTTCGCTGTGGTCCGCACGATGCAGTTCGCGAAGGCCCAGACCCTTGCGGAGGCGCTTCGGCTCCGTAGCATTCGCTCGCCCCGAAGCGCGTCATGACGCGGGACGACCCGAGCGCCGGGAGCCCCGGGGCCGCCTGCGCGGCGGCGGCTGAGCCCGCAGGAGCGAGGCACGAAAAGGCAGCTTAGGGTTTACACGACCTCGGAGGCCGGAGCAGGCCTGCGCACCGCGGGCGCCCCGGCCTCTCTCCGTCCTGAGCTCCTTTCGCTTGTGCGGCAGCATCGCCACGATCTCTCGAGTTTCCACGCGGTCAGATTAGGCGCCTTAACACGGGACAAGCGTGTCTCCCCCCCGTGACTCGGGCACAGAGCCCCGCGGGGGAGATCGAGGGGCGGGCAGGGCCGGCCACTGCGCGGACACCATTCCAAGAGCGGTCCGACCTCGCCTCCCGGGCTGGGAGTGCCGGGCCGCCCCACCTAAAGTGTGTGGCTGAGATGGTGCGGCCCCGCCTCCCGGAACACAGCGCGCTGTCATTGGGGGGCGGGGGGGCTCTGTGTGGGACAACCGCCCCCACCTCCGCCCAGGCCTTCAGCATCAGCTCAAGGGCGAGGGATGTAGCCTTGGGTTCCATCCCCAGCCCCGGGGGGCGCGGGGGAGGGAGTCACAGTCAAGCGTCAGCCTGAAGCTGCAACTCTAGGTAAAATAGCAGTACTGAGTACGATACACCAGAACGCTGAGCTGGGGAGATAGCTCAGTGGCAGAAGCGCCTGCCCGCCAAGCACAAGGTCCTGAGTTTGATTCCCTGTACCAAAAACCAAACAGAACACTCCGTCATAAAGTCTGCAGTCTCCCTGTTACTAACTCGCTTTAGGGAAGCTGGCTCTCCTTTGTGTTTTATACCTGGTGGGGGCTCTATGGCCAACGATGTAGCAGTTTGTTGGGAAGGAATGGGGATGCATGACCAAGTCTGTGTAGCTCCAAACGCTTTGTTATCCTAGAGACAAAAGTACTCAGGTTTTTACACTGGAAGGACTTTCTTCTGTGCAGCTTGAGGGCGTTTCCCTCCAGTATGCCAGTAAACTTGGGGGAATCTGATCAAGTGTCGCAGGTGGGTGGTTGGCAGCCCCATGTCTTGGAAGGCCCTCACCAGGTTAGAACTCTCAAGTCTTTCCTGATGGGCCAGGCACAAGTTTAGCTGCAGTGTGTTGGAGGGGGTTGGCTGGGGAATTAGGAGTCCATAGCAGCCAGTACTTGGGAGCCCGGCTGTGGCACGTGTGTGAGCCCTCTTCCGGCTTGTCACCCTCAGCCCCTCTGGGCCTCAGAAAGATGGCCCTGCCTCGCAGGACTTTGTGCCAAGAGTCAGGTCCAGCAGGGCAGGACCTGCTCTCCCAGCAGGTTGCCCCCAATAAACACAAAGCTGGGAGTGTTCTAAGTCTCCCTGTTCTTCTTTTCCAGGGAGAGCACACTTCAAACCTTCAGGAAAGAAGTGTGCTTCACAGATCGTCCAGTAAGGAAACAAACTCAGCTTCTTTGTCCCAGCTCTGTGGGGTGGGAGTCGTGGAGGATGTGGGACCAGAGGTTGTGTCTCATGAAAGGGTCACAGACATGGAAGTGTGGTTGTAGGGGCCATCACCGATCCCCAGTCCGTGTAGGTGCTTAGAACACCTGAGTCCAGGGGAGGCAGCAGAGCCCCTCGGTGTAGGTCTGGGCATGAGCATCTTCATCTCCCCCTAGAGGGGATGAGTTCTTTTGCGGCTTTTAAGTGCGGTGTGAGGAACAACCGGTGAACCTAGGGCTTCAGCTCCCCACTTGCCTCCAGCACTGGCTGAGCTCCAGCCTTGGCAGAGGGGAACTGGGACTTGTTCACACAGGGCAGCACTGTGTGGCTGAGAACACCCCCCACCCGGCCTGCAGGCTTCGTGTGCCTCACTACCAGCCACATGCTTTGCCTTTTCTGGACCTACAGTAGGAGCTGGGCTTCTGCTGCTTCTCCTTGTGGCCACTGATTCCAGACAGTTCCTTGGCTTACACTAGAAGTGCTGCAAAATACTTAATCCTGTCTTTTCTGGATCTTGCTTAGTGTTCCAACCTGCTGCCTAAGCTGGGCCGCTCCCAAGAGCACATCTGCTGTAAGTGCCGTGCCAGGTTCAGGGGCCACCTACCTGTGCCCAAGGCCGAGGCAGCACTGCCTTACTGGGTCCCTCTGTCCTTGAGACCCCAAAAACAGGTAGGTGTCTTGCCAAGGGTCTTCACCGGGGGCCCAGGGTGTACGTCAGAATTACAAGCATTATGTGAATGATAGTTTAGAATTCCTGGGAGACAGTTTGTGCTTCTTAAAAAATATATTTATGCTCAGCAAGGGATATAGCTCAGTGGCACAAGTGCTTGCCTGGCAAGTGCAAGGTCCTGAGTTCGATTCCCGGTACCAAAAAAAAAATCACAAGTCAAAAAAAAAAATTTATGGGGGCATGATTGACATTGATAACTGTACATATGGAAGGGTACATTATGGTACGGTTTGACAAACACGTTCCTGGGAAAACCACAATACCATCCACATGACGGGCCTACGCCCGGCCCTTAAAGATTCCCTTGTGCCACTTTTTGTAGCTCCACCTCAGCATCTGTTCTCTCAGCCCCCAGGCAGTGCTCTGGCATTCCCAGGCAACCTGCTCTCTGCCTCTATGGCTTATCTAGCATTTCTTAGAATGTTATGTAAATAGTCTTACATATTGTGTGTTCTTTTTGTATGGCTCCTTTCACTTAGCAAATTATTTTGAGAGTTACCCATGTGGCTCAGAGGCTCCTTTTCAGTGTTCTGTTATATGAGCAGATGGCGTTTACCTGTCTGTGCAGGAGGGCACCGGGACTGTCTCCACTTTTCATCTGTGGTAGATAAAAGCCCCTATGAGCATTTGTGTACAAGTCTTGGAAGGACACCTGCCTTTGTTTCCCTTGGGTAAATACCTAGGCGTGGAATTGTCTGTGCATGTTTGACATTTTTTTTTTTTAAGATACTACCAACTGCTTTCCAAAGTGGTCACACCATCTGACACGCCCATGGGTAGTGTGTAAAGTTCCATTTCCTTCACAGCTTCTCCAGGGCTTGCTTTGGTCAGTCTTTTACATAGTGAAACCCTGCCTCAAAAAAAAAAAAGAAATCAAATTGTTTGGCTGGGCGTGGTAGTGCACACCTATAATACCAGTACTCAAGAGGCTGAGGCAGGAGGAATATCAGGAGTTTGAGGTCAGCCTGGGCTACATCACAAGACCTTGTCTAAAAAACCAAAATAAATAAATAAATAAATAAATAAATTTTTTTTTTTTGGTTTTTCTTCCGGTACTGGGAATCGAACTCACGACCTTGAGCTTGCCAGGCAGGCCCTGTGCCGCTGAGTTAAATCCCCAGCCCCATAAATAATCTTTTAAATTTTATCTGTCTTCTTCCTGAGGTGCCCCTATCTTCTTGTGGTTCTCGTTTGTATGTCTGTCATGACTGATGATACTGAAAGTTTTCTGTCAGGGTTACTTCCCATAGTGCCTGTTTAATATGAGCATATTAAACAAGTAGCTTTTTTTCTATTGTGGAGTTTAAGGGGTCTTTAGTATTCTGGATGCTGTTCCTTTATCAGATGTTCAGGTTTTATTTTTCCATGTCTTTGGCTTGTCTTGTTTTTATCTTATCAGTGCCTTTCAAAGAGGGGTTTTACATTCTGATAATGCTGAATCTGTCAGCGTTATCTTTCCTGAATCTTACTGAGATGTGCCATCTTCTCACTTGGGTCGGGGCGCTTTGCCCCCTGAGCAAAACTGCATTCTTTAGGGGGGATGGGGCAAGAAATGCCTGCCCAGTGGGTGACACACAGCCTGCCCACAGTGATATCCGCTCTGGTGTCCACATCCTGGGGGTCTCACATGGGTGCGCGCCGTCCTCCCGGCCTCTCTAGCACACCAGCTCCCTCTGATCTGGCTCAGGGATGATTTCGGGGAAAACTTCAGCTCAGGTGCTCTCCCATCCCCCGTGCTTGCATATTCTTCTGCTGGACACGCTGGGCAGTGCGGTCCCACGGCAGGACAGTGTCTTGTTTGCGGTAGCGCAGCAGCGGCCGGGAGAGCGGGCCTAGTGCGTGCTGGTCACGGAGCTATCCAGGCTGTCCTTATCCCGTCAGGGCCACAGGAGCCCAGGCAGGGCCCTCTGGCACCGTGGTGGGGAGGGTGCAGAGGGAGGGAAGTGATCTCTTGCTCCTTGTGATGGGCACCCAGGCTGCTCGGGCACTGCGGACAGTCATGCCCCTTGTAGATGCAGAGGTGTCCTCGTGGGCTGTGTCCCCAGAAGGGGCTTGCTGGCCCCTGGCTCTGCAGAGCCAGGCACGCTGAGGCCGCACCTGGAGCCTCGGCTTGGGACAGAGCCTGTGCTCCCAAGCCCAGCCCATGTGGCCTGCTGTGGTGCCATGCCAGTGACGCTGCAGGTGCTGGGCCAGGCAGACCCCTGAGGTCTGTGTCGCCCACCTCTGGGCCATCATGGTAGGGAGACTGTGTTCCTTCAGCTGGGCGGTGGGCGTGTCTGCGGAGGGGACCCGAGAGGAGCCCTGTGGGGCGTCCTGATGCTGCACTTAGCTGGGGTGGTCCAGGCCGGGCCCCACTCCCTTTGAACCTTCTCTTCCCTCCCTCTGGTAGGCCCCGAAGATGGTCCAGCCTCGTGTCTCCACACCCGCCAAGGCCTGCCTCTGCCCATGCCATCGCTTTGGGGGCCTGCTCCCGGTGCCCAGGGACCAGGCTGTGATGCCCTACTGGGTCCCCCGGGGGCTGAGGTCGCAGAAGAAGGTAAGAAGGAGGCGCCAAGGATGGGGAGCACTGAACAGGGAAGGGCACGCAGGCGGTGGGGCACAGGCGGCCGGCACCCTCCCCACAGAGCCAGGAGGGTTGCCGACAGCGGTAGTGGGGTGCTGTGTGGCGGGAAGGCCGGCGTGAGGTAGACAGTTGCCTGGGCCCTGTTCCCTGGGCTGTGGGCTGTTCTGGCACCCGCACTGCTGCCCTATTCGCCCTCCTCTCCGGCTCCTTTTCCTCCTCCCTGCTCCCCTACCTGGCTGCCCTCTCCACACCTTCCCCCTCGCCTGGCCCTGACCCTCCCCAATGGCCTTCTGCACCTCTCCATGGTTGGCACAGGTGGCAGAGGGGGTACCTGCGAGGGGAGGCCCTGCCACAACGGTGTTCCAGGGCAGGGCCACTGGGATCTGCCAGGGCTGGTGCCTCCAGCCTGGGGGCTTTCCTGGGGCTCGCACTGGTGTCTTCGAGGACAGTACTCATACAGACCGTACACTCACCATGCGCAGGCCTTCACGCTCATGGCACCCGCCCCAGGGGTGGCTTCTCTATTTTTTTTATTTTTTTATTTTTTTTTTTTGGTTTTTCTCCGGTACCAGGAACCGAACTCACGACCTTGTACTTGCCAGGCAGGCGCTTTGCCGCTGAGCTAAATCCCCAGCCCCGGGGTGGCTTCTCTAACACAGGTGGGCTGGGCTGCACCTGGAAGGCGCGTCTCTGCTGGGGCTGATGTGTCCCATTCTGCCTGGTGTCCTGTCCTTGCCTGGGAGCCTTGTGCCAGCTCTGCGCAGCAAGGCCTCTGAGAGGGCACCTGTGAAGGAGTGACTATTGTGGGGTTGGTGTTCTGGGGAAGGCGGTGTGAGCGGGATTCGCAGGGGTGCGGGGGAAGGGTTCTCGGGAGACGTGCACCTCTTGGTGGTGTAAAGGAAGCGCTGTCCCAGCCATGGAGGTGAGGCGATCGAGTAACGCGATCGTGGCCTTTGGGTGGGGCCGTTTAAAGCCAGGTCTCCCCCGACTCCCGCCCCGTCGTACTGGGAATCGAACTCTCGAACTCACAACCTTGCGCTTGCCAGGCAGGTGTTGTGCTGCTGAGCTAAATCCCCAGCCCCCTACAGCCAGGTCTAATCTAGCTGCCTTCCTTGAGCCAGGCAGTCCCCGGCGCCCCCCTCCACCCCACTCCCCCCGCCAATGAGACTGCTCTTCCGGCCCTGTCCTCTGCCGGACCCGGAGCTACATCCCTGGCCCGTGCACGGACTTTTATTAAAGATGCAAAGTGCTCAGAGTGGAAAATCCTGAGGACAAACTGAGCGTGTGGCAGATGGTTTGAGGCTCGGCTCCCAATTCTCCACGGCTGCGCAGGAGGTGTTGTGCCACAGTGGTGATCTGTGGGACTGGTGTTGCCGGTGTGGCCTCTGCCGAGGAGCGTCGCTGCGGGCGTGTGCCTGCTCCCCCGCAGAGTGCCAGCGGCCCAGTCCACGGCCCACCGTGCGGCTGCACACCTCAGTCTGGTTCCATCTAAGCTTCCCTCACCCTTCACCAGTCGCAGCTCCACACTGCGTCTCCAGGAGCCCTTGGGAGCCCTTCCGTGCTTCGCTCCGAGAGAGAGGCCGAGAAGCCTCCCGTGAAGCTCTCCGGCCCGGAAATACACCGGCAGCGCTCTCCGTCCTGGTGGGCAGGGCGAGAGGCCCGCCAGCCTCGCGGTCCTTGCTTCCTGGGCCCTGTCCTCACACCGTGCCGCTGCCCCTAGGCGCCCCCTGGACTCACGCTCCCGGCACAGCCACCGGCAGATCTGCGATGGGGACAGCTGCTCAAGGGGCAGCTACTGGCCCTTCCCCAGGATGAGCTCCGGGCCCCAGGGCGGGCAGCCCCTCAGCCTCAGCATTGTGAGCCTCCGCCCAAGTGTCGTCACGGTCGTTCGGTGAGCAGGGGGCAGTGGGCGCCGTGGGTGGCCTGGGCCTATCGCTCACTCCCCAGGCATTTTGATCCTGAGGAAACGGGCATAGCAGTGTCCACCCACCCCTGCCCCTGGCCCTGGTCCCTGGGAACGGCCCTGCCGTTCCCCCTCATCTACACCCTGTCCAGAACAGCCTGGCAGGCCCATGACTTGGAGCTGGTAGCTGCCCATGCCCAGTGCTCAGCCACAGGTGCGGACATCCTCTGGGCATCGAGAGCCGTCTCGTCTGGCCCAGTTCGCCTTGCCCTGTGCTGCCCTGAGACAGAGGCTGAGCTCTGGGCCCTTCCATTCAGCTCTGCCTGGCAGGGGTTTCATCCCTCTGCAGCGGAGGGAGTGGATGGCCAGCTGAGTGATGTGCCCGGGTCCCCACTGGACTTCTTCCCAGCCTGGGCCTCCCGTCCCTGAGTGCAGAGGGGAGCCTGGTGCCTGGGGGTGCATGGTCCCGCCCTCCCTGCGAAGGGTGCGCCCAGGGTGGGGTCCTGGCCCGGGGACAGTCTCCTCTCCCTGCCTTCCAGCCAGGCATTTCCAGTTTGACTTTACCATTTGCACCCACCTGCAAGAACATCAGTAGGAACGTGAGGCGCGGTCAAGATCCCCAGTGAAAGGCCTTGGTGGGAGGAGCCTGTGATGACCACTATTTTCCCGTAGGATGGATTCACACCCGGGGCTCAGCCCAAGCACTGCTGCCTGGCGGCTCTTAGCCGTAGCTGTGTGGGCGTGGACATGGGCACGGTTCTGGTGTGCGCGCAGTGAATAAATGTTTTCTGTGAACCTGTACACTGGCTGCTGCTTAGTGGTGCCTGTGATTCTCCTGTGGTGGGGCGGGATTCCTACTCCAGCCCTGTGGCCCTGGGGGAGGGGCACCTTCTGTGTGTTCCTGCCTTCCGCCAAGGGAAAGCAGGTCACTGGATGAGGTGCCGGGAATCATTTTAGAGTGTTTCAGGTGGGTCTCACTTTTTGTTTCTTTTTGAGACAAGGTCTTGCTATGTAGTTCAGGCTGGTCTTGAACTCACTGTGGAGCCCAGGCTGGCCTCCAATTCCCGGGAATCCTCCTCCTCAGCCTACTGAATGCTGGGATTATAAGTATATGCCACCAAACCCAGCCAAGGGGTTCACTGTAAGTAGCCTAAAATTGTCAGTTGAAGTTGTAAAGCACATATATTATTTACATATCATAAAATTCACCCCTTTAAAGTACATGACTGCCAGGAGTGGCGGCGCACGCCTGTAATCCCAGCACTTGGGAGGCTGAGGCAGGAGGATCACTGTGAATTTGCGGCCAGCCTGGTCTACAAAGTGAGTTCATTGCCAGCCTGAACTGCATAGTGAAACCCTGTCTCAAAAAGATGAAAAAAAACAAAAGTACATGACTAAGTGGTTTTTAGTGTATTTACGTGTGGATCAGCCATCACCACTGTCTGTCCCCGAGCACTTTTGTGTTCCTACAGGGAAACCCCGTCCATTGAGCAGTCCTTCCCCCTCTTCTGCTCCCTGCTCTGTCTCTGTGACCTGCCCACTGTGGCAGGCCTGTGTGGTACACGGCCGTGCGTCCCTGGCATCTGCGACTCCGTACCGTGCATGGCAGGCTCGTCCTTGGGGCCTGTGTGCCCGAGCTCCGTCCTCTGTGTGGCTGAGTGGGCTGTGTCACACTTGTCATTGGCCGCAGCACACCTGGGGGGCGCACCATGGCGTGTGGCCGTGGGCTGTGTGCGGAGCGTGCGGCCCTGCCATTCTAAAGCTGTCCAGCTGTGTCCCTGGAGTGACACTGCAGGCTGTGTCCTGGTAAACAACGTGGTCATGTCACCATGGTCCAAACTGGGTCACAGACCGCCGGGGTCCTGGGCTTGACGCATCCTCTGGAAGCTGAGGCGCCACAAGAGGGCGCGGTCTGAAGCCTTCCATGCAGTGGGCGTGAGGAGCTGTCCAAGGAGGTCCGTGAAAGATGCTCCTGTTCTCCCAGGCATCTTGAACTCAAGGAGTGCGGAAATTCTGACCTCCCTACACAACCACCAGCCATGCGGCGACCCACGCCCACCCACCCACCTCGTCCCCTGTTGTCCTAACCCTACAGTGGGCAGTGACCACATAGCCCAGCCCTGTCTGCGGGTCCTCTGTGATCACAGAAAGCCGCATGTGGCCAGTGAGGGAAACTGAGGCTAGGGAGGTTAAGGAACCTGCCCAGGGCCACGGGGCTCACGTGCACCAGAGGCAGCATTTGAGTCCAGGCCCTGTGGGCCAGACCCCAGGCTTCTCAGGTGGCGCTCTTGCACTGGGTGGGGTCTGGGTGGGTGGGGGGCAGGCAGCAGCCACCAGGGAAGGAGAAGGCTCCGTGTCCCCTGGACCACCCCTGTGGGTCCAGGCTCCTCAGCACTGCCAGCCTGGGCCCTGAGAACCTGTGATTGTGTTTTGGGCACCACGGGCACCACCTGGGCCACTGCAGAGGCAGCACATGGCACCAGGGCTGCCAGCCTGGGTCCCTCCCCAGAGAAGGGCTGGGCCGAGAGGGACAGCAGGGCACATCCCCGGATGCACATCCCCGGCCCCATTTGCTCTGTGCCTCCTCAGTCTCTGTCTCTGACCTGTGATCACGGAGGCCTTGACCTGGTACCTCCAAGCCACACACAGCAGGACACCTGTCCCACCCTGCCCCCGCCTAACTGCTTCGTCTGAGCAGGGCCTCTGTGCATCCCGGACCACCGACTGGGGGGCTCCCCCTTCTCTCCCCGTCCAGGGCTCCCACTCCCGGGGCACCCACCGGCTGCAGGGCCCAGGACTGAAGTTTTAGAGGAGTGGGTGTCGTCCTCAGGTCTCCGTTCTCTAAATCAAAATGTGGCACTTTCTCTTTTCCACAGACAGCAGCCGCCTGCACCTGCTGCGCAGCCGTGTCCATGGGACTCTGCGGTCTCGCACTTGTGCACGAATGCTTTGCACACTCGCACCCCTAAAAAGGTCACTGGGTTGTAGTTGCCCACGCGTATCTTCTCATGGTCAGAGGGAGGCACCCGCAGCCCCAGGTGCAGCGATGGAGCCCTCCCGCTCTGGTGCCCGGTACCACCAAGCCAGGGCATGTCCGGTGGGCCTGGCCCTTCCAGACCGGCCTGGCGCCTGTTTCACTGCAGAAGTGGAATATGTGCCACTTGCCCCAAGGGCTCCTTCCCTGCAGGGAGACCCAGCCCTAGCTGGAGAGTGGCAAGCCGGGGTCTTCTTTGCCCAGGGTTGGGCTCAGGCCCAGCTCTCAGGACGCAGCAGTCTCCTAAGGTTCTGTCGACCCTGTCACAGCTCTGAGGCCGGCCTCGTGCCTGCCCCGTGCCCCTGTGTGGCTGTGCGGGGATGGCGAGGGCTGTGCTGGGAATGGCCCAGGCAGCTGGTGGCGCAGTGAGGATCAATCTCAGCTGCCCCTCGGGCCTACAGGCGGCCAAGCCCCTCGCCTGTCCTCGCCTGTCCTTGGCTGTCCTCACCTGTCCTCGCCTGTCCTCACCTGTCCTTGCCTTCCTCGCCTGTCCTCACCTGTCCTTGCCTTCCTCGCCTGTCCTCACCCTTCGGTTTGCTGTCCCCCTCTCTGCGCCCCCTTTGGAGATGTGCTTATTCTCCCACCGTGATCACTGCCAGGTGGGGTGCTGTCTGTTCTCAGTGTCCCCCAGGAGGGAGAGGACGGTGGGGGCTTGGTGCATGCATTGTCAGCCCGCCCAGGAGATGGGGGCAGGAGGGTCACAAGTTCTAGACAGACCTGGGCAAGTTAGAGACTTAGTACTGGAAGCTCTTCTCAAAATATAAAAAGGGCTGGGATGTGGCTCTGTGTGGTGGCCGTGGGTCCATCCCCAGGGTCGGGCCGCAGGGAAGGAAGCGGGGAGGGGAGGAAAGCCCCAGGGAGCTCCGGCGCTGGTTTCCTGTGCACAGCTGCTCGGACAGAGCCAGGCTGGGCCAGTGCGGGAGGCTGGCTGCACTGCCTTGCACTCCTCCTACCTGGACAGCCCGGGGGGAGGCTTTGCCCACAGGGGTCAAACCGCTTGCTGTGGGTCACAGGGCTGGTAACCAGCAGGGCTAGGCCCAAGCCAGGCCCTCTGGTCCCAGACCCCCTCTTGTGGCCTCCTAGGACCCCGATTCCAACAAGCCCTGTCAAGAGCTTTGCTGCCATCATGGCTCCGGGTCACACTCACTGCACCTGGTAGCTCCACCCTGACTGTGGTCCCCGGGACCCCGGCCCATGCCCTCTGTGTCTCTGTCTGCTGCTGGATAACCTCGCTGGACTGGGCCTGTGTGCCTCCGCTCGGCACAGGGCTGGGCACCAGAGGCGCCGTGCTGCGCGGGTGAGAGGCAGTGACTTCCCGGCCTCACTCTGCCTGGGCACCACTGGGGGCCCAAGGGTGGCTCCTATGCCCGTGGGGTGAGCCCGTCTGGAGGGACGAGGCAGGTGTGGCCTGCACTCGATGCCTGCAGCCCCAGCCCCTGCCCAGCCCTGGCCTTGGGGCTCCTCTGACTGCTCTCACGGCCCGGCCCCCCCACAAGCTCAGCCGGTACCTCTGTGCTGAGTCGTGGGCCTGGGAGGGACTGTGGGGACCCCTAGTCCAACCACCTCATTCATTCACGGATGGGGGTGCCGAGGCCCAGAGAGGACAATACCACATCCCAGGCCGCACAGCAAGACTCAAGCAGGACCCTGCTGCATCCCACCTGGGCACCCTGCCCTTGACCACACTCCATGGCTTCCGTGTTTCCAGCTGCCTCCTCCAACTCCTTCCCACATCTCCCTGCCAGAGGAAGGCGGGTTGGTTCATTTCAGTGGAGTCAGCCATGCCGTCTGACTGTGAGATCACTCTCACCTAGGCCCTGGTGGGGGCGCTCTGTGGCCAGCCAGTGATGTCTGGCGGCCGGGGCTGTTGCCCAGCGACTCTCCCGGAGCTTGGTGTCGGGGTTCAGTGTCGACTGATTCCTCTTGGGGGCACCCGCTGGGGATTGGAGAGCACCCGGAAACTCCCAGTCCTCTCTCTCACCCTTTCTGAGGACCTGCCCCTGGAGGGCACCGTTTTCCTGTTGAAACAACAAACCAGGCTGACTGGACAGGGCCGGTGCTGGCAGCGGGGGCGCCAAGCCTGGTGCTCCTGAGTGGGGAGAGATTTGCTGTCTCAGCAGCTGCCAGCAAGCGTGTCCTTTCCAGACATCCCAGGTCAGGGCGATTCCAGCCCCCACTGCACGCCGGCCGCGGGCGAGCTGCCCCATTCCCTCGGCATGTCACCTACAGCCTGGGCTTCGGGGCGGGGCTCCGGGCTCAGGGTGCCTGGCCAGGTCCGGCAGACTTGTCCTCGGAGCGTCCTGAGCAGTCTCTCACCTGTGTGACAGCCCCTCGGCCCTGCCCGTGGTGCCCTCCTGGTTCCAGAAAGCAGTTTACGTAGAAGACAGGTTTGTGTATCTGACCTTTTACAAAAGGCCGAAGATTTTAAAAGGTATCCGCAGCACCTCGGGGCTCTTCTCCCTTCCCTGTTCCTAGATGTTCACTGTGGCCTAGAGGCTTGGCCCACACCCGGGGGCCAGGCGTATTTTGCAGAGCTGTTTCCTGTCTCAGGCCAGGGTGATGGCCCGATGCTGTGCATCCCCACTTCCAACGCTGTGACTGGCTCCTGACCCAAGGGCCAGCCGCACTGAGAGGCTCGAATATCTGCTGACTGTGGTCTTGATCTACGATCTCATGCAGGCTGTGAAATGGGGCGTTAGGGTTTTGAATGATGAACATCTGCCCCAGGGCCTTGCTTACAGCCACCCCAAGGTACCTGGTTTCTTTTGCAGCTTTTGCAGCCAGGGAAGCTGATGGCCAGAGCAGGCCTGCCTTAGCTTCACAGCAGTGCTCAGGCCCGCGTGGGTTCCAGGCCGCACGGGCCCAGTGGGGTTGTGGGCAGCGGGGATCCGTCCTGACACCCGGTGTCTTTTTAATGCTGTCTGCCCCGCGGTGCAGCCCAGCCTTGTGCAGGGAGTTTTCAGGAATGACGTCCTCGCCCGCCCATTCTTGTGGGAGCCTCTGGGGCGTGTGTGCGGGGTCTCTGGCTGTGCCTGTCCCCGCTGTCTGTGCGTGTGTGAAGACGAAGGTGCGCACATGGGAGTCAGGCCCCAGGGCTTGGTCCCTATTCCTGCGCTTTGTCAGCCTGAGGGGCACAGAGGCTCTGTGGCATCTTCTCCTCTTCTCCTGCCAAGATGTGCCTGGCCCCAGGCTCTGCTCCTGCCTCCCCAGTCTCCCTGTCTGGAGCAGGAGGAGCCCCTGGGTGTCCAGTGCTGGGCTGAGAGGCGGCCATGGCACAGGTGAAATGTGGAAAGTCAGTAAGTGTCAAGCACGTCACACTCTAGGGCAGCGGGCCTGCGAGCCATCAGCTTCTGTGAGCTGGGAAGGCCAGGGCCAGGGCCTCCTGGGCCCCTGTGTTTATCAGTCAACAGAACTGGGGCGTGAGAGGTGCGCATCTGTGGGCACTGCTGTCCTCCCCAGCAGGCCTGGCTCTGCAGAACCCGGGAGGACGGTATGGGGTGTTGTGGATTTTCTTTATTTTCTTTCTTTCTTTCTTTCTTTCTTTCTTTCTTTCTTTCTTTCTTTCTTTCTTTCCTTTCCTTTCTTTCCTTTCCTTTCTTTTTTTCTTTTCTTTTCTTTTCTTTTCTTTTCTTTTCTTTCTTTTTTGTTTTTTTTCTGGTACCAGGAATCGAACTCACAACCTTGCGCTTGCTAGGCAGGCGCTGTGCCACTGAGCTAAATCTGCAGCCCCCATATTTAGATGTCTCCTACTTATAGAAGGCTGTTGGGCTATGAGGGGCTTATAGCTGACTGCTCTTAGGAGGTGGATCTTGATGGGAAGGGGTGGGTCGTGTGAGTATGACCCGGAAGTGTATATCTCCCTTCCCAGCTCCTCCCTTGACGCACTGCTTCCTGCCCACTACGCTTTGAGCAGCTCTCCTCGACTCTGCCACACCGGTCTGCCTTGGAGCCGGAAGACCATGGACTGACACACGAGCCAACATAAACCTCCCGTCCTTTATGTTCCAGCATGGAGTATTGTGTCCCAACCAGGAGAAGGTGACTCGCACGGTGAGCCAGTGGATCTTGCCGTCCAGTGAGACGCGCAGAGCGAGGGCAGCTAGATGGGTGGGACAAGCTGACTTGAAGGGGAGCCCAGGGAGGGCTCAGAGTGGAGGGAGAGGAGGGCAGCTGGAAGTGCAGGGCAGGGAGAGCCAGGTGGGGTACAGGTCCGCAGGAGGCTGCCCCAACCCCCCACACGGTGAGGCTGCAGTGAGGCCAAACTTCGAGGGGTGGAGGCTGAGAGGACAGCTTGGGAGGCCCTTGGGGCGGGGAAGGACCATAGTCCGCTCTTACTTAGGTTCCTGATGGGACAGGTGCCGGCCCAGACCCCGGACACCGGACACCACACACTGGTGGGGGTGGCGGGGAGCCCAGGCTGTGGGAGCTCTGAGGATGGAGCCAAGGGTGGCTGCCGACGGCTGGCAATGAGAGCAACCCGGAAGCTGGAGTCCCTGCCTCCAGGGCTGGGGATGTGGGAAGGAAGCGGAAACTCAGGCGGAACAGTGAAATTAATTTTAATCATGTATTTTGTTTAACTTATTTGGTTTAATGTATTTTGTTTAACTTTAATAATGTATTTTGTTTGTGGCATGGGTGCAGCTCCAAGGTGGCCGCAGGTGGCTAATGCCCCAGACAGTGTGGCCCTGGACCTGCCCCGGGGAGTGGAGGTCACATGCTGTAAGGCCCACTGGTTTCTGAGACTTGGATTCGAATCCTGGGCAAGTTTCCTAAGCTGCTGCCCCCCAGCGCCCTCAATGGTCAGATGGCCGTGTCACGGCGTGGGAGGACTAGACAGGGCGCACGTACAGGACTGGGGTGTGGCAAACGCTCCAGGCTGCCTCTGTGCGTGCGGTCACTTCGGATGTGATGTGGAGCTGAGTGATCTGTTCCTAGTCTTGGCTGCGCCATTCACTGTGTTTTCTCTGTGCCTCAGTTTCCTCTTCTGTAAAGGGAGGATGGCAGTCGCTCCTCCCCTACTGGCTGCTGTGGTGAGGAACTGGGTTAATCAGTACCAAGAAGATGTTTGTGAAATAAACACAAAGAACCGAATGTTGGTGTTTATCAGCGGTTCAGACGATTTGCTCTGTGTTCACGGATGGTCCTGGATTCTGAGTGTTGAAGTCACATTGCATGTGGCCTAGGGACAGGGCCCTTGGCAGAGCCTGCTAATCTGACCCCGATGATGTGTTTTATGGGGTGCTTATTCTGAGCTCGTGCATGCGCCAGTCCCTTGTGGGCTGCTGACAGCCAGTGTGAGACGTCTTAATTGGCTTCAAATGTAGCTACAGTCTTCCTGCGTTGGTTAACGATCTTGGGTAATGAGCTCTCTCCTCTCAGTGTTTGTTTAGTGCTTTATTCACAGGCACAACATGGGGGTAACATTAATTGCAGGGGGACTTTAATGATTGTGCGTGTTTGGAGAAGTTCCCAGCTCCTGACCTTTAGGTGCTAGGTCTGTTTGGGGCTATGTGAAATGTTTGGTGTCACTTGCAAGAAAGAAAAAAGAAGTGCTGTTTTCCTCAGGAATAGAAGAGGCATTTCACAGCCAGACATTGTTCGGCTGGAAACATTCACCAAACCGCCAAAGGCAAACCTGTGGAAATGTCCAGTACTTCCCTTAGATTCGGCAATCATCCTATCCCTTCATTTCCTGGTCTGTTCACCAGTCCAGCAGTCACTCATTCATTCATCCATCTACCTACCATACTTCCCTCCACCCACTTATGTATCTACTTACTTCCTCATCCATCCATCCATCCATCCATCCATCCATCCATCCATCCATCCATCCATCTACCAACCCACCCACTCACCTGTCTATCCATCTACCCATCCATCCACTTACCTACCCATCCATCCATCCATCTATCCATCCATCCATCCATCCATCCATTCACCCACTTGTCTATCTACTTACCTA
>NW_004955541.1:1728178-1786602 GCF_000276665.1 Chinchilla lanigera | reverse complement strand
TCTGTCTATCCATCCACCCACTTGTCTATTACTTATCCATCCATCCACCCACCCACCCACTCACCTGTCTATCCACCTACCATCCATCCACTTACCTACCATCCATCCATCCATCCATCTATCCATCTATCTGCTCAGCTGTCTATCTATCCACCCATCCATCATGTATGCATGCATCCACTGATCCCCATCCGTCCACCCATCCATCTGTCCATTTATCCACCTATGCACGAATCCCTGCACTTACCCTTCTGTTCCCCTGCTCAAGTACATACTTATCACCCATCAGTTCATCCATCCACCCACTGGCACTCATATCCACTCATCCACTCAACTGTCCACCATCTTGGTTGCCCACAGTACCAAGGCAAGCCTCACTCAGTGCCCATGTCCTTTTCTTACCTGTTGCACACCTGTCTGGTTTCTGCCGGGCCCATGCCATCAATGTGGTGGCTCTGAGGCATGCCATGGCTGTGAACTGTGCAGGAGCCAGGCAGAGCCCAGAGCCTTGGGCCTTGCCTTTGCTGCTTGAGTCCCAGTGACTTCTTCTCAGATCACTAGGGGGTCTTGTAGGGTCCAGGTTCCAAGCTTGCTTGGGAGGAAGCCAGAGACTAATTCTCTACCTCTGGAAGCAGTGACAAGATTATCACTTCATCTTGTGTTTTCCTATAGTTACGTTTTTTACCACTCTTTTCCACTCTTTTATTTTGCTGCTCTTTTCTTACACTTAAATTCATTGCACATGGGGTTTCCCAGCTCCCCTGCTGTTTCTGTCCTCCCTAGTGGGAGAGAAGCTGATTATGGCCAGGTCAGGCATAGAAAGACCCTGTTTGGGTGATCCCACGTTCTTCCTTTTTAAATGAAATTTAAGACCATCTAAAACGACTTGCCAGGTTGACCTCTGGCCTTTGATTCTCTGCTGGGGTTTTGCACAGCCTGCTGGCCCGGCCCGCTAATGTGCTGGGCCCAGGGCCCTCACCGGGGAGGTGTTAACGCCTTAGGTGTGTGTCGGCTCGCTGTCCGGTGAGGAAGCTCTCCTGTCTGCACCTGTCCTTGGTCCTGAGTGATGGCAGCCACGTGGAGATGCACAGAGGAGGACAGGGTTTCCTGCCAGTGCTTCAAGCTGGGGGTCCCAGAAACTCGAGGCCCCCGGCCCCCGACAGGGCGCCATGATCCCTCCTGGCTTCAAGCCCTGTGCAGCCCTCCCTCTTTGGTCTAGGTTGGTCAGTTTGTGCAAAGGATTTGCAGAAGTGATTCAAAGTCACTTCAAACATTAGGTCATCAAAGATACTATGCCTTTCATCTCCCTCCCTGTCCCTCTCTCTCTCTGTCCTGTTTTTTCAGAGCAGAGCAGAGTGCCGGCTTCCTCCGTCAGGCCAAAGTGATCGGATGTCCCCCGTTTCCCCATGGATACCTTTTGCTGCTTCAGGACACAGTGGTGCATTTAGCACACTCTTTGGATGAACGCGCATTTGCTCTTACAACCTTGGGCCCTGGAGCTGGGGGCCTGCTGCCCTCTCGGAGTCCACTCAGAGTGCCCCTTGGTGGGTGGCAGCTCTGCTACCTCATGATTAAGCCCACTTCTCCATTGATGGGCATCTCAGGGGCGGTAGACGCATTTCATCTTCTGGGCCAGCCCTGACTTTTTTTTTTTTGTCTTTTTGACAGAGGGTCTCGCTGTGCAGTTCAGGCTGGCTTTGAGCTCACTTTGTAGCCCAGGCAGGTCTCAAACTCTCAACAATCCTCCTGCCTCAGCCTACCGAGTGCTGGGATTACAGGCATGCGCCACCACACCTGGCCAGCCCTGACTTACTGCTGGCCTGCTTGGAGAGTGGGTCGGGAATGAGGAGGGACCCACATCTGAGCTCACTGAGCCAAGTCTATGCAGGGGCCAGGAGCAGGAAGGGGCGAGGTGCCAGCCCATCCTCTGTCTCCCCATGTAGGGTGGCACCCACACTTGGTGTGCGGTGATAGGGGGTGTTCCCACCCTGGAGCCACACTGAGTCTAAAGGGAAGGGTGGTCACAGCAATGACGTCAGAAGAGCTGAGTCCAGTGTCCGGGTCCCTTTGTGTGTCCCAGGCCCTGTGTTAACTGTGCCACACACATCAGTTCTGCACGATAGCCCACGAAGTGGGTGCCACTGGGGTTCCCATTCCACAGACAGGAAACTGGGACTCAGATGGGCTGAGGGACTTCCAGCATGCATAGCTGGTCAGTGCCTTGTGGAGGAGGCATTGGTGTCCAGCCAGGCCAGGGTCATGAGCTCTGGACCCTCCGAAGCTCTCCGCCAGCACGAGATCGGCCACCTCCTCTCCTCTTGTGGGCCAGTCCTTTTCTGGCCAAGTCATCACACTGTTGCTTAGGTCAGGGGCCAGAGCAGGAGCAAGCACTCTCAGGAGGCAGATGGCAGGGTGCCGGCAACTGCCTGCCTCAGAGAGTTTCCGCAGGCAGTGCTAGTGAAGCAAGTGAAAATTTGGGGCCTCAAGAAAAAATTCCCACCCATGAAAGGAACATCTTCAGTGATCACAAGAACACATTTTTCCTTTTGGTGTCTACGGCTGGCCATTAAGATGAGCATGGTGGTGCACACCTGTGATCTCAGCACCCGGGAGGCTGAGGCAGGAGGATCACTGTGAGTTTGAAGCCAGCCTGGGCTACATAGTGAGTTTGGGGCCACCGTGGACTATATAGCAAGACTTTGTCTCAAAAAACAAAAAAACCCCAAAAAGAAAAAAAAAAGCCGCCTCTTATCTGAGCTCCTCTGACCTTGACATCCACTTGTCTTTCCTGACCCAGCTCCCAGCTGCTGTCTGCTTCCAGCCTCCCTGTCCTGGTCCTGCTCGCTCTGCCCAGCAAACCCCGTGGTGCCCAGCAAGGTCCTCTCTGTGGCTGTGGCTTTTGGACCCTGCTGTGCCGCTGTGGTCGGAAGTCTGTGGAGGGTGGCACTCTCCCCCGTCTTTGGTGCTCAGTCCGGCACTAGGGCAGGGGTAGTGTTTCTTGAAAATGGAGCAGGTCTGCTACTGAGAGGGACTGGGACCATTGTGGTAACTTCCCTAGAGCGGCAGAGCCCCTCAGGAACACTGGTGGCCCAGTACTAACCTCCTCAACATAGAGGGCACCGAGAGATGAACACGGGGCCTTAGTTCCCGCTCACGGCCACCCCGGGGCGGGCGGCATGCCTGTGATTCTAGAGGAGGTCATGCAAGCATGTTACTCATCCTGGACCGCACGTGGTCGGGAGTCGGAGCTGACACAGACCCAGCAGTGCCACAGAGCGCAGGCTCCCGGTGTCACATGCATTATCATCAGGGCTGAAGAGGAGGGCTGGGGGGCTCCTGACACCACCTCGAGTGTCCCCCCATCCAGGGCCAGCAGCCCAGCCATGCCATGAGCTGCTGGGGAAGTGCTGTTTGCAAGGCAGAAGAAAAATGAGTTACCCGAAGTGTACATTTGTATCTAGATGTCCCCCCAAAGCCTCATGCGTTCATAGGTGGGCTTTTGGAGCTGGCTAGGATGGAGGGTGTGTGATTACCAAATTAGTCCACTGATTGGTTTGGCATAGTTCTGGGTGTGGATAGGTGGGAAGGCCACGTGGGTGTGGGTGGGACCACCCAGAAAGCTGAGAGCCCGAATGGGATGAAAGAGAAAGGGGGCTTGCTGTTCTGCTATCACCACTGCTGCCTCCTGCCTGCACTGCCGTGGACTGTTCCTCCCCTGCGTTGCCCTTCTGCCTTGGAGCCGGCCGTCTATGGACTGAAACTTCTACAAGCCATGGGCTGAAGTAAACTTTTCCTCCTTTAACTGCAGGTGTCGGGTATTTTGTCTCAGTGACGAGAAAATAACTGAGACACAAAGCTTTGCAGAAATCTCTAAAGCCTAGTAGAACCATCTCATCTAGTATAAACTACCACACACATGTTGCAGGGCTAAAACACACACATTGTTGGTAAAGTTTTGGTCCATTCTGCAAGTTTGTCCTCCAACAAAATGACGCTTTGGGGGATCTGAGGTAAGATGACTATCTAGTCAGGGCTGCAGCTGGTCCCTGCTGTGGGTGCCTGGTGCCCAGTTCTGTTGGGGACTTCTCAGGACATGTTCAGATGCACCTAGGAAATGGTCTTCTGGGGACGGAAGTGGCCGTGCTTGCTGCCAGTGTCCACAGGCCTCCTGTGAGGCCACGGCACAGATGCTGGCAGAAAGCAAGACGCTCAGTGTAGCCTGGCATGGAAGTTGTGGAGCAAAGCGGAGGCTGGGAGGGTGGAGTGGGGGTGCAGAACACCTGGCACGCCGGCCTTGAAGGCTGACCTGCTCGCATGCCTCTGCTGCCCTGAGTAGCTCTTTATGCTGTATTGGGCCATGTCTCTCCCAGCGCAAAGTGGAACATTCCATCCCTAGTGGAACATTCCATCCGCCAATGCCCATTAAACCTCTTCCGTGGGCTCCCTCCTGGCCCTTGGTTTGGGTGTAATGTCGTTGAGATTCAGCATCAGGGTTACACGTCAGGGGTGGACCGGGGAGCATTTGTCGCTGACTGACTGTCAAGTTGTATGGAGTTTGTACATCACCTGCACCAGCCTGGCTTCAGAGGGTCTTCCCGGGCTCAGGCCCAGGAGGGCAAATGCTCACCACAGGGTAAATGTACCTGCAGATGTGGGCAGATGAAAGTGTTTTTTTCTCAACATGAGGTGTTTGTGGTTCTGTGTCCTTTTTTTCCTAGGTGAGTTTGTCTTTCCTGACTGCCATTACTAACTCAACTCACTAAAACACTGCCGGGAGGAGACTGAGGCTTGGGACAGGGACTTGATTATGAGCTGCTCTGCAGACCAGGACCTGAAGACGCAGAGCTGGTTGGCAGGTGACCCACTTCCTTGTGAGCCCTGCGTAGGGAATCTACTTTCAGGTTCTTTGGGGTCTATTTATGTCTGGATGTCCTCCCAAAGCCTCATGTAGTCATGGGGTACAGGCTTTTTGGAGGTGGCTGAATCTAGAATTTGTGCTTGCTTCACAATCCAATGCTGGGATGAAGGGTGTGAGTGTGCACCTGCCCCAGGGTGGGTAGCCTGCATACAATATAAGGGACAGAAAGGGGTTTACGGTTTGTGCCTCTCTCCCTCCCTTCCTTTCTCCCTCCCTCCCTCTCTCTCTCCCCTCCCCTGCCCTCCTGTCTGTCATTGTTTTTGCTGTCTTCTGCCGCCATGAACTGCTGCTCCTCTGCCACACCACCCTGCCTTGGAGCCAGCCCACATGGACTAAAACCTCTACAAGCTGTGAGCTACATAAACATTTCCCCTTTAACTTTGAATGTCAAGTATTTTGTCTCAGCAACGTGACAGAAGTAACTAAAGCAGGGTCTCTGCTTTGGAAGAGATCCTAGCTGTGTCTTTTAATGAATGGGCACATGCCCATACTAGGCATGGAATGTTCCACTTTGCGCTGGGAGATACTAGGTGGTTCACTTGTTCACTCAACAAATATTTACCACAGGCTTACTACTTACTGTTCTGGTGCTAGGCTTGGCTTTGTGCACATGCGCTCCTATTGAGGAGGGCCCCCGTGAGGTGTGTGTTCTATGCCTCTTATAGATGTGGTTGGTTTGGTCAGACAGATGTGAATCAAACCTCCTCCCCATCTTTATGCTGTTTTTCCTCATGTATTTCATGCCTGCATGTAGTAGGAACTCCACAAGATGCTGTCCTCATATGTGTTTGAAATTTTCAGCTGTATCAGGGTTTGCAATTTACATCTCCAGTTTATCATAATGGACCTTCATATATTTTTTTAAAAATTTTTTGGACCTTCATATAATATATTGCTTCATGCACTGAGCAAGACCTTTGTCGTGCACCTCCTGCTGCTGTTTGTGTATCACTATCATACATTCACTTTTACATGTGCTACAAATCCACAGCCCTTTGCTTCTATTTAGACTTTCCCTATTTTAGAGTGATTAAAGAAGTCTCTTAAGCTTATCTTCATTTTAGCAATCTTGAGAGCCAAGTTTCTGTCTGGTTTCATGTTCTTCTCCCCCAGGAAATCTCCCCATGATATCTTGTAGCATAAGTCTGCTGGTGGTTAGTTATCTAAGATTTTATTTTTCTGAAATAACAAGTGCTTTCTTTTCATACAATGCATCTCATAAAAATGAAATTCTGTACTGACAGTTAATTCTTTCCTCATGACTCTGACGAGGGCATCTCTTTATCCTCGGGGTTGCATAGCTTCTGATGGAGTCTGCTGTCTTTCTTATCTTTGTTTCTTCATTTCTCTGGCTGCCTTTAAGATTTTCTCTTTATTTTCTGTATAACATCTTTCTTTTTTGAAAAAGTAATCCTTCTTGGGGTTCTCCAATAGTTTTGGGTTTGTGCCTCAAGTTCTTTCCCTAGTTTTGGAAGATTCTCAGCTAGTATCTCTTCACTTCCCTTTGACACTGCTGTTGTTCCCTCCCTGTCCTAACGCACATTCAGTTACATGAATGTTAGTGTGTGTCGTCTTCCTGGGAGCACAAAGAAACACCTGATGAAGTTAATTGACAGAGTAAAAAGCTTTATTGTGGCCCACATTTGTCAAGGCTCCAGTCTGAGCTCGGCCGGCTCCATGGCTTTGGCCTCTGGCGTGGTGGGCATGCATGGTGGAGCAACCTACTTGCCTCAGAGGCCAGGAAGGTGGAGCAACCTTCCTACCTCAGAGGCCAGGAAGCAAAGGGAAAAGAAGGGAGGGCCAGGGTCCCACAGTCCCCTTTTGGGGGCACCCCAGTGACCTCAGGATGCAGCTTTACCTCCTAAAGGTCCACAGCACCTTCCCATAGCATCAGCCTGGGTCCAAGCTGCTGCACATGACCCTCAGGGGACATGCGTCCGGTCATCACAGAGCAGGGCCTTGTCCTCGCGTTTTAAGAGGTGTTTGTCACAGTCACGGTCACTGTTGCTGCCCTTCTCACCCACCCTCTCCTGCTCCTCCTCCTGGCGGTGCTGCAGTCGGCTGATTTCTTTTGCCCCCTTCACGTTCATGGCCCCAGTGAGCCGTGAGCTGAGGAGGAGGCGCTCTCCTCTGCCGCCCCGCCTCCTTTCGCAGGCTCCCTGTCCTCTCCTGTCCCGACAGCAATGGCGTTGTTTGTTTCCGGGCATTAGTGTGAGGTGGGAGTGTAGCTCTGGTGTTTATTCTCTGTCACAGCCAGGACCAGCTGGTTATTTCAAGCTCGTTTTTGCCTTTAGAGCTCACGTGCTGTGGCGAGCATGTTGCTGGCTGCGTCCCCGGCTCAGGCTCAGAGGATGGGGTGGGCTGCCCGTCCCAGCGGGCTCTGTGTACTGACACAGCGACACAACCACAACGTTATTTGGGACGTCTCGTCACCCCTCAGTGCAGAATTCCTTCCTGTTGGCACGCCCTGGCTCTAGGCAGAGCTCGTCTGCCCTGTCTCTGGAGCCGCCGTCCTGGACCTTGCAGGTTGATGGCATTGCGTGGCCTTTGTGTCTGGCTTCCATCCCTCACCATCGCGCCCGGGGTCCACCCACGCTGTGCTGTGGCTCGGCGCTTCTCTCCCTCCCGAGGCTGAATAACGTTCCACGGCATGGCTAGCCCAGCTGTCAGCCGATGGAGACGGCTTGTTTCCGCTTTGGACTGTTGTGAACCACTCTCCATGAATGTTCGCGTGCAGGTTTGCGTGTGGACAGATGGTCGCCCTTCTCTTTGGTGTATACTTAGGAGAGAAACTGCTGGGTCACACAGCGACTCCGTACAGGAAGTCCCCGACTTACGAACATCTGAGCTGTGAACTTTCACAGGTATAAGTGGACATCTTGTTACGAGCATCCGTAGAAGTGAACGGATCGCGGAAGTAGCTCCTGTGTCTGCCGAACTGTGTCGGAATTACACATGGATCTGACATGTGCACGTTCTCCTGGAATGGAGCTCGTCCCAGGTCAGGACTCGCTGGATTCTCGCTTGACATCCAAGGTGTAGCCCGACTGTCCCCAAGGGGCCGCGCCGCTTCCCACCCCCACCAGCGGTGGGCGACAGTCCAGTCCTCCACATCCCCGCCAGCCCCTGCCGCTGTCTTGCTGCTTGGGTGAGCAGCTGCTCGCTGTGATTTTGCTTTGTTTCCCTGCTGCCCGGCGATGAGCAGGCTGTCCGGTGCCCCCTGGTCTTCAGAGAGTGGTCTTGGGTGAAATGTTTATTCAGCTCCTTTCTCCAGTTTTTTTGTGGGTGGCTTGCTCTTCGTTTTCCCTCCGAGCTAGGGATGGAGCGCAGACCTTGGGCTCGTGAGGCTCGCTCTGCAGCTGTTGGGGTGGGGAGCCCTGAGTGTCCAGGGCTGTCGGATCCGAGGCTGCAGGCGCCCCCTCCCGTTCTCTGTGCTGTCTCTTCACTTTTTGATGGTGTCCCTTGAGTCTCTAAGTTTGATCCAGCCCAATACATCTATTTCTTTTTGGGTGCCATGGGAGAACCTCCTGAAATTCCAGGGCAATGACGATTTGTCCCGATGTTGCAAGAACCTGAAGTTTTAGCTCTTGTATGCTGGCACTTGTTCTGTTTGAGTTGGTTTTTTGCGAGTGGTGTGAGGAGAGGGTGCAGCTTCCCTCTTTTTCAGTGAATAGTTTTGGTTTCCTTTTTCAAGGTTGGCTCTGACCACTGCGTGGAGAATAGGTCATAGGGGTGAGAAGGAGGCAGGAAGACAGCGTCCCACACATAGAGTTAGAGAAAGCAAAGAAAAAACCCATGGCAACTGTCATGGCGATAATTGTTTGAGGCAAGAATGAGCAACAGATGATAAAGCCAGTGGCTAGAAATTTCATGAGTAGTAGGATACTTATTTATTTTTATTTATTGTAGTACTGAGGATGGAGCCCAGGACTTTTGCACTGAGCTACATCCCAGACATTTTAAAATGTTGAGACAGGGTCTTGCTAAGTTGCTAAGTTGCCCAGGCTGGGATGACAGGCGGAATTCACCATGCCTTGCTGTACCAGCGTGTTAACACTGTCTCACAGAGGCTCCCCATAAGGTCTAAAGCACACAGAGTAAAGCACTGGGTTCCCAACGACAAAGCCTGCAAGGCACTGCTTGACTCCACCGTAACATTGCTATGGTGGACACGCAAACCCATGGGCTCCTGGGGTTCCTGAGTCTGATCGAGCTGAGACAGCAGACCAGGCCAAGCCAGAGGACATTCTACAAAATAACTGGCCCAGGAAAGGCCAGAAAGACTGGGCAGCGTTCGGGATGAAGGAGACCAAAGTGTGACAGGTGTAGCGCATGGTTTGGGGCTTTCTTGATATAGATGACTTTAGTGGGACACTCGGTGCGATCTGAGTGAGGTAGCAGATTAGACAGCAGCTTCAAGTCAGGGTGGACAGCCTGATTCTGAGGGTGTGCTGAGGCCGAGAATGTCTCCAAGAAAACCCACCCTGAAGCTTTTAGAAGCAGGGCCCTGTGCCTGGTGCCAGCTCATTCCAGCGTGCACCTCAGCCCTCTTCGTGTGTTACTTTTTTTTTTTTTTGGTATCAGGAATCAAACTCAGGACCTTGTGCTTACCAGGTAGGCGCTTATGCCACTGAGCTATATCCCCAGCCCTGCGTGTGTTACAGATGAGGAAACTGAGGCTTGCAGGGGGGAGCTCTGGAGAAGGCAGGCAGCCACCCCCCCACCCAGCTTGTCTGCCCACACTGGTGCCCGAGCCAGGTGCTCAGTGACCACTGTGGATGAGGGGCCCTCGGGGGTCCTTACATGCTTACCACCAGGTCTTGGGGTCTGACCTTGCCTCAAGTTCTGCCTCTGCTACTGAGGCGCTGTGTGGTCTGGGAAGGGTTCATGAGCCTCTCTGAGACACGGCTTCCCTCTATAAAGTGTGGATTCTGACTCCTACCTCATAGGCGTCATGGTGAAGGTCACACTGGACACCATGTGGATGAAGTATGTTCGCAGTCCCCAGCCTGGTCCGGAGGCTCACTCCGTGTTCACTGTGTGACTGAAGGAGTGTCCCCAGTGGGCGCTGCCTGGGGGACGCGGCTCCCATTCCCTTACGGTGTCCTTGGGAGTGTCGGGAGGGACTCACAGGACGTGTGAGCTTACCGTAACAGGTCCTGTGTCACTGCTGTCTCCGTGTGTGCCGCGTGTCTCCTGCTGCACCCGTGTTCATGTGTGTCCCCGCCCGCACACAGCTGGGCACGAGGCAGGCACATGCATGTGTGTACATGTTTGCGGTTTAATGTCGGCTGCGTGCTCTGGGCTCTGGGCTCTGGGCCTCTCCTTGTCTGTTCTGGTCCAGTGCTGGACACCCAGCGGCTGCCCCACCAGGCTTCACTGCCCTTGGCTGCTACCTGCTCAGGGTCGGGGCTCTTCTGGCCAGTGACCTGCTCCTGGAATCTCCTGGCTGCCCAGGCCCTCTCCGTGATGCTGGTTGTCTGTCCCCCTGGTCCCCAGCACCTGCCTGCGGAAACTCCAGGCCTTGACCGTTGGAGCCCCCGCAGCAAGGCAGACCAGGAGGCTAAGCGCCCAGTGCTGGGCCCTCTTGTCCTGTTGCCTTTCTGCCCCGAACCAGAAAGGCCGGCCTGCTCCGGAGGTAGAAGGATGTGCCACTGTCCTACGTCTGCTGGCCAGCAGGTGACGCTGTCCCACGTTTAATGGTGAAGACAGCGGAGAGACCAGGTTTATCCCAAACTGCTGCTTTAAGATCAGAGGGAAATAGCGGATGTCTGGACCAGCAACCTGGAAGGTGAAGGAAGGAAGAAGAGAAAAGCGAATTCAGGGCTCCATGCAGCTCTGCTGTGTGTTTGGAGCCTGTCTCAGGTGGGGAGGGTGTCACCTCCCCTGCCTGGACTTCTGCAGGACGGGGCGGGCTGGAACCCAAGGGAGGGGACAGTGAGCTCCGGAATGAGCTCATTCTGGGCCTCAGTGTCTTCCGGGAGAGGCCGAGGCAGGAGTCAGATTCACGGGGCTTCAGGGAGTGTGGCTGGAACTTGCACTGTGACTGAGGCTTCACCTGGAGGCTGCAGACCAGTGGGAGGTTCAGGGATGCCACCTCACCCAGGAGGTCCATGCAGAGGGACACAGCGCTCCTGTTGTCTCAGGGCCACGGTGCCTGCATTTTTAAAAATTCAAAAAACATTTATTTTGAGACAGGGTCTCGCTATGTAGTCCAGACTGGCCTTGAACTCACTAAGTAGCCCACGCTGGCCTCAAACTTGTGGTGATCCTTTTGCCTCAGCCTCCTGAGTGCTAGGATTAGTGGTGGCTGCATTTAGAGAGTGCCTGCTGTGTCCAGGGTACCGGAAGGGTGCCTACTTGCACAACCAGTGCACTTGGTGGGTCTGCGAGGAGCGAGGGTCCCCTGGGGACTCAGAGGACGGGCTGTGCTGTCTGGGGACTGGCAGAGGGGCTGGGGCTTTGTGCAGCGGACAAGTAGGATTTGGGGCATGTGTGTGGGAAGGGAACACACAGCCTGGCAGAGCGGCGGCGGAGGGCCTTGGCGAGGAGGGAGGCTGGCCTTCCCAGGGAGGACGGTGGCTCTGCGGTGTGCTGTCCCCGAGACTCCAGGCACAGGACCCTGCCAGCGTCTCAGACCCTGAATACAGAGAAGGGGAGGAGTTGCCCGGCTCCAGGCCCCTGTGGCTGTTTGCCGCCACCCCTCCTGACTTGGTTTCCCCTAGCCCGCGGGCTGTGTTGGTCCGGTGTCCACCCTGCTCTCTTTGGCCCCTTGCCTGGGCATGGAGGGGAGGTGAGTCCAGGCCCCTTCCCGTGCCCCTCTGCGGCAGGGCCCTGCTCTTTCTCACGTGGGTGAGGCTAGGTCTGTGAAGGGCTCTGGCCTGACCATCTGAGGCTGTCGCTGAGCCTCGAGGTCCCTGTGACTCACCCCCGCTGTCTCTTCCCCCGAGCACGAGGGGGCAGGCAGTGGCTGCCGTTCCACGGGGCGAGAGCCAGCCCTCTCCCTGGGAGCGCACTCCTGCACACGTGGTCCCCTCCAGCAAGGTCTTGGGACACTCACATTGGGCTTTCTGTGTCCGGGTGAGTTAGGGGCGGTGCCTGTCCCCGAGCAGTCAGCGGAGAGCGCCCACGGTGGGGCCCCCAGGAATGAAAGGTGATTGTCCCCGTCTCAATGGGCTCACTGCTTGCAGAGTGGAGTGAACACACGCTTGCCTAGCAGAACAGTTTGGTTTCTACACTCGACACTGGAAAGTCATTAAAGTGAAAGAAAACCTGCGCCTTCCCTTGCAGTCACGCGGTCGCCCACACCGCACACTGCGGCTTTTGTTCGGGCTCCGGAGTGTAAAATTGGAGTGGCAGATCGTCGGAGCTCACATTCAGAATTTCCTGGCTTTCATCAGCTGCACCACTCAGATGACAATATTTAATCCCAATGTCTCCTTCCCGGGCCGCCCCGCCCGCCTCCCAGTGAGACCCGCCAGCACGCAGAGTCCACTCTTCTCCCTCCGCGCGGGCGTCTGAACGCTCATTGAGGGTTCTCTCTTGGGGTTTGCAGCCACGCGGACCCTGCATGTGGGAAGGGGACGCCCTCGGGGGGGCTTCTAGGTTTCAGCCAACCTGCAGATCTCCCTTCTGACTTCCCCGTCCCCACCTTGCCCTTGGGGGTCCCTGGACGGCAGTCCCCTGCTGGTCCCCTCAGTAGCCGTGGCTGGAATCCTGCGGCCCACGGAGCTGAGGGCGCAGGTTTTCTGTTCTTTAGGGATGTCCCACTATGGTCTACTTATTAAGGAAGGATTTGTCCTGGATGGGAGCATGAGCCATCTAAAGTGTAAAACGTGAAGTGTCCTTTAGTTGCTTGGTAACTTTGTTGCCTGGATCGCTTAACAAGAGGGCCCCTGGGGGACAACACAGCAAGAGGAAGGTTGTGATGATGTGTGGTGCCTGCAGCTGCTAGCGACACACACACGCGCACACACACACACACACACACACACACACACACAAGCACCGAGTCCCTGTTTACCTGCTGTGCAGGGCACACGGCCCCCCAGGTAGTGCTTCACATCAGTGACACGGGTACAGTGTGTCCGAGGTGGCACCCCTGGGAGAGGGAAGAAACAGGCGTGACGCTGCTGTGTCCCATCTGTGACCTCCTGGTGGCCAGCTCTGAGCAGGGCGGACCCTGCAAGGGGATGCCCGACGGAGACACTGGCCCGTGTGGGGTACCTGGGAGCCACCCAGAGCCTGGGCATGCTGTAAGGTGTCGGTGGAGCGTGGCACACACATGTTCTTCAGGACACACATCCCACACGGGAGGCCCGCGGTCGTCGGGCCCTGCAGTGGACACTGTGGCAGCCCCCCTGTGGCATGGCCAGAAGGGCTCGGGGGTGGACCCTCAGCGGCAGGCTTCCTGGGAGGCTACTGGTGCTGGTGCTGCTCACGGACAGGCCCCGGTCTCATGTGAGCCAGGCGCCGGGGCGTCGTTTGGCCTCTCCTCCTCTTCTGGCTCGGTGAGCTGCTGGAGGGTGGGGGCGGTGCTCTGGGCTTCAGCATGCCATGGGCCAGGCGGGCACTGAGCTGCGAGGAGTGGGCGAGGAATGCAGGTGCAGCCCAGGAGAGGGGGCTTCCCCATTCTGTGGAGGGTGGGAGCCGCTCCCACGGATGCGCTGTCCCGTGCCCCAAACCGAGCAGAAGACCATGGCTGTGTGGCTGCACCCGCGTGCGGGGTCCAGAGCTGGCGAGTTGGGGCTGGGGATTTAGCTCAGCGGCAAAAGCGCCTGCCTGGCAAGCGCAAGGTCGTGAGTTCGGTTCCCGGTACCGGAGAAAAACCAAAAAACCAAAAAAAAAAAAAAACCCAAAAACAGAGCTGGCGAGTCCCACACACCAAGCAGGCCCAGGGCTCAGGGCCGGGGCTGGGGACAGGGCAGGGCTGCCCTGGGCACAGGTTTCCTTCTGGCGCGGCGAAAGCACTGGAGAGCTGGATGGTGGTGAAGCTGCAGCCTCTGGGGATGTTCTAAGCGCTGCCGATTTGCACTCTTTAAAAGTAGTGAGAACAGTACATTTTCCGCGTGTCCCTCAACACAGCATCACAAACTGGATTCAGCAGGACTCTGGGTGTAGGAGACCGGAACCAGATCCAGGCACTCGGGAACAGAACAAGTGGGCTGCGGGCTGCGCAAGGCTTCCCCCCACCTATTTCATTCCTCATCTTCTCAGCTTCTTCTGCTGATGGCAGATCAGGCCCTGGTCCTTCCTGCGCCCAGGCGGGAGAGAGAGAGGTTCCGCCTCAAGCGTGAAGGTGTGGGGGAACACAGTGCCAGCCCCAAGGCAGCTCCGTGTGCTGGGCTGGGGACCCACAGTGCCTGTGGCGGGGGATGGTGCCAGGTCTCCTCTACACTCTGGGGATAAACATTAATCTGCGCTCTCCGGCTTTCCGCGGAATTCTCCATCTGTGTCTTCTTCAGCCTCATTTAGAGCAACTCTCATTTCCTCCCCTCCGGCCCCCTCCACTTACCTACAAAAGCTTGGAGCAGGTAGCAGAATTCAGCCGAGACACAGAGGGGCTGCCTCTGGCGAGGGAGGCAGATAAGGATCGATCGGTGCACCTGGGAGAGGTGTCCTGGGTGGCCAGGTTTGGACTGGGCCGAGGGGAAGGTGGTTCTAAGATTATGCCTGAGATCACAGCTGGTGGTTTTCCTGCTTGTGGTTTTGCAGCTGGTATTCATGCCAGGGCAAGACAATGGACTGGAACCATCTCTGCAACCCAGAGGGCTTCCAGGGGGACCTGGGCAATTAACGGATATCCTGAGGCCTCAGGGACCTGCAGATGGGCCATCTGGGCAGCAAGATGCTGCAAGGCGGAGCGTGAGTGTGGGGCTGTGCGTGGGGCTGGGGGCTGCGGGTCTACAGGCACTTCCTAGGTCAGTGGTGGCGAACCTGTGGCGTGCGTGCCACAGCTGCACCAGAGCCCTCTGTCTGCACTTGAGGCGAGGCACTCCGGCAGCTGAGCATTGGATAACAGTTGTTTTTTCTAAACTAAAACCTCAGTACTCGGGTTTAATCGCAGTGTTGGCACTTTGTGATAAGTTAGTGGGTTTTGGGTTGCAGTTTGGCCACTCTGTCTCCGAAAGTTTTGCTGTCACTGCCTGGCTAGTGGGCTCGGTGCCCGGGAGCTGGTCGCTGGGACATCTGCTCAGCCGTTGACTGAAGGCCAGTGCACATCTCCTTGCCTGATCCCAAAGAAGCTTTCGCCCTCTGTCCAGGAAAGAGACTGTAAGCGTGCTAACACAAACAAACAGAAAGCCAGCATCAAACGCAGCCAGCCTCCTGCGGGAAGTTCCTTCCCGGCCTTGATTCTGGATTAATTTGTTTTAGAAGTTCCTTGGCAGTTGTGTATGTAAGGGAAGAAACAAAGAAAGAAGAAAATGTGTCATGTTCTTACAAAGCCTTTACAGGCGTGAGTTTTCCTGTGTGTCCAGGGTGCCTTTGGCTTGGGGAGAGGGGGAAATGCTGTCTTTCACACCTTGACATCTTTGTTTCTTGACAGTGGGCTTTGGAGGGCTGAGGGGAGGACTGGTTTCCCCAGCCTGGCTCTGTAGGGACCGTGTGGGGCTGTGGGAAAGGGAGCGCTATGCAGCATCACCCTCGGGCCTTTTCGGGTTTACTTTGAAAGTGCAGTTCGCCAGTGACTGCCAGTGTTTCCTGAAGTTTTTGGATTCAACAGACTGTCCCAGTCACACACGGGTTTCTTTTGTGGGGCGAGATTTACAGATGACTTATAGACGTGCAAGCCATATATCTTTAAGGTTAAGGATTCGAGCAGCTCCGAGGCTCAGGGGAGAGGGTGCCGCCCCTTCCCTGTGCAGGAAACTGCACTGTGTGGCCGGGGCTCTGGCCCAGCACTTGCGAGGGCCCCGGAGGGTGGGCTTCGCTCACGTGACACCAAGTGAACACAGTGGCTCTGCGCGGATTCACGGGCTCGGCCAGCATTCTCCAGCTCCTGCTTAGAAGCACCTGTGCCAGGTGCGGTGCTGGGAGCTGCGACTCAGCAGGGAGCATAAATAGCCCAACGCGCAGGGCTCGCGGCCTGCAGGGACGTGGTGCTGGGACTTCGTTCTCCCTCCTGACTATCCTGTTATCTAGAGGTTCCCTGAGACCCTGCCCGTGCATCCACCCTGTGCTCTTTAATGTCTCTCTCTCTCTTTTTTTCTTTTGGTGCTGGGAATCAAACTCAAGACCTTGGCTTGCCAGGCAGGCACTTGTGCCACTGACGTATATCCCCAGCCCTCCTGTGCTCTTTTCTTTGGTACCAGGAATCGAACTCATGAGCTCAGGCTTGCCAGACAAGTACTTATGCTGCTGAGCTATATCCCCAGCCCATTCTTTTTTTTTTTTTTTTTTGGTACTGGGAATCGAACTCATGACTTCAGGCTTACCAGGCAGGCACTGTGCCGCTGAGCTATACTCCCAGCCCCCTCCTGTGCTCTTTAATGTCTAGAAGTCACACTGAGTTTCGCCGGACAAACAACTGCTTTCTAACTGATTTGCTTCATAACACCGGGGCAGTGGATGTCTGTACACCTCTCAGAGTGCCTGGATGTGGTGGGAGGACGAGGGGTTTCTCACGACGGAGGACACAGCACGTACTCGGATCCATGAGCGTGGGACTGCTCCCTATAGTTGCAGATGACAGAGGCCCCCAGTTTGGGGTTGCACTGGGGACAGGGTGACAGCAAGCCGAAGCTGGAGGAGCACGGGAGTGTGGCAAGTGCGTGGCTCGCCCGCCTCCTGGTTGCCCGTGCGTGGGCTAACGTGAGTACGCTGGGGCTGGGGCAGGAGGGGCTGCACCGAGTTGTCTGGTGTCTGGCCTAGGGGGATTAGGGCCTAATGGTCCAGAGCAGGAGACTTTGGTGGGGAGGGAGACATAGCCAATGGCTCAGGAAAGGACCTGACTGACTTCTAGCCAGTGCCTCTGAGCCTGGTCCAGGCAGCATTTTCAAAAGAAAATGTCTAGCCGGGTATGGTGGCACACGTCTGTAATTCCAGCACTCGGGAGGCTGAGGCAGGAGGATTGTTGTGAGTTTGAGACCAGCCTGGGCTACAAAGTGAGCTCAAGGCCAGCCTGAGCTGCACAGCAAGACCCTGTCTCAAAAAGCCCAAAAAAAAGAAAAAAAAAAAAAAAAAAAGAAGAAAATGTCACACCTGGAGCGCCGCGGCCTGGCCCAGGGCAGGGGCTTGTTGTGCAGCTCTCGGAGCCCAGTGTCCTTCCTGCCGGTGTTTCCCCTCTGCAGCTGTCACTGAGTGACCTGGGGCATGTGAGGTGACCCCGAGGCCTGGAGGAATCGATGACTATCCTTTCTCTGAAGACCAAAGCCCTCTCCTGGGCAGGGAGAGCAACAGCAGCTCTTTTGTGACATGGTGTCAAGGTTCCTGGACATGGTCTCACTGAATCTCCACTGCAGACCTGTGAGCCAGGAGGAGGACTCAGGCACAGAGAGGCTGTGAGCCTGGCTCAGGGCCACGCGGCTCAGAACGGCACAGCGCCTCGGAGTGGGACTTTTCGTGTTTCGTCCTCGAAGCTTCCATTTCCGCCACTTCCAGTTTCTGGCTGCTCTGCTCCAAGTCTGACTTTTGCCCACGCGGTGTCTCTGTGCCTCTCAAGTACCCAGAGCACAAACTTGGTGGCCCGTCCTGTCTATGGCCTTCCACAGGAGGGGCCCTCCTTGGAACAAAGGCTTCCCCTATTCCACGGCTGTGTCAGGCCGCCTGGACCCAGGCTGCCTCCTGCAGCGCTCTGCCCAGGAGCGCCCCCCACGCGCAGTGTTGTCAGGCACGGTCACTGGCCTGGGTTATTTTTCTTGATGACAGACACTTTCCAATAGTACTGAGCCGGCGCTGTCTCTTCTGAGAGTCCGGGATGTATTGCTGTTTTAGAGATCAAGTCTGCGGATGGACGCGGCCTTTCGGTTTTTAAATTTAAGATTTAAAAAGTGCTTTCACGCTGAAATCCCAGGGGAGGAAAGGCTGTTTGCTCTGTCCCTCAGCCTCCAGTAAATCTGGCCGGGACCACCTACGAGAAATTCTCTCCAGACCTCAGCTTGGCGGGGAGGTGACAGGGCCCCTTCTTTGCGCCGTGGCCCCGCAGGTCCTGCCACATAATCTAATCTTTCAAGATATTTTTCTCCGGAGAGCCAGGGATCTGAGTAACTAAACAGACACAAGACTGCTAATCCCTTCCCCAAGTTGGGGGGTTAACTCCTTGCCTTCTGCTCTCGGGCGGGGAGTTGGGGGTGCTGGGGTGGCATCAAAGCTCCTGAAGGAGCCTCGGGCTTGGCGTAACCAGTGCCCACGCCGTGGTGCCCCATCCATCCTTGTGTTGGGCACAGCCTTACGTGCCTAGAGCAGAGCGACTGGGTGGCACCTTCCCTATCGCACAGCATGGAGAGAGATCGAGCGACTGCCTGGCCCAGGGCCGCGGTGGTGTTGGGAGGATTCAAACCTGCTCCCTGGGGTCTTACTACACAGGAAGGGCTCAAGGTCACACTGGTCTTTTCTTCTCCCTCGGCTGTCATTCGCTCACTCACTACCTGGCTCACCCCGCCTGTGGAGCCCTCCCGACGTGTGAACGCTGGCTGCTTTCGAGGAGACGCTCGTGTCTTCCAGAGCAGAAGTGTGTCGGGGTGGAGATGCTGCGGGGAGGAGGGAGCCGGGGGCGAGGGGAGCATTTTACGCCTCCGAGGCAGAAGACCAGCTATTGCCAGGAGGGTGGGGACGCTGGGGCACCGCCAGAGCAGTGCATTCTGGGAAACTCTCTGGGGCTGGTAGCACCTTCCTCCTCCGAGGTGTGGTTGTCAGGGAGAACCACAGAGAAAGCAGAGCAGAGGTGGAGAGGAGCTGGGGGGGGCGGCGTCCTTATGAGTCCTCCTGACTGCAGAGCCGGGCGGGTCGGAGCCAGGGCCTCCGGCTAGGCTCTGGTCAGACTGGTTCCTGCTGGTGGCCTGCAATGCTGGGCTCTGTTCTGCTGAGCTGGTCGCTCCCACCACTCCTGACGGAGGTGTCTGTGCCTGCTCGGAGTTGTGCCTGGCTTTCCCCTCCGTGGAGGAGGCTCAGGCTGTCAGTTTGGCCACGCCCCAGGATGCGGCCGGGGCAGTTCTTGGCCCTCGTCCGTCACGGTGTGATTGCTGGCCGGCGCAGGATGTGAGCGGTCCCGTGGTTCCATCTCAGTGGCGGCAGACAGACCATCCTTGCATTCTTGCTCCATGGCCCTGGCCAGGGGCAGCTCATGGAAGACCCCGAGGGACGGTGTGGTGTCCAGCCCAGGCCAAGGTGTCCCCTGCACGGCCTGTGCAGCTGATGCTAAAAGCCCCTCTCAGCAGCCGGTTCAGAGGCCTGCAGCGCTGCCACCGGGAACGCCAAGGTATCTGGAACTGGAAATTGCTGTCTGCTGTTTTGAAAGGTGCAGAATGTTTAAATAATTACTTCCAAACGTGGAGACTCTGTGACCCTGTAGCCGCTCCGTCACACTCCTTCTGGCCTGGGCCGGGTCTTCCTCCTGCACTACCCCCAGCTTCCCTTGCTCCTCCACCTGCTTCCTCTCTGCTCTGCTCTCCGGGTGGGAGCAGGATCTCCGGAGCCTGGGGCAAGTTGTAAAGATGCTATTAGCCCCTTGGATTTCTTCTGCAGCTTCTTCCGGGCCTGTTTCTGAGCGCATCTCTTAACTGCCGCATCAAGGGCTGTCTGCTCTTCCTGCTTCGCAGCTCCCTGCCTCAGTTCTTCACCAGGCGGAGGGTGGGAGAGCCCTGGGCCTGCAGGAGGGGAAGTCAGCAGACACCTGGGCACGGCCGTCTGGCGATGCTGTTTCCAGGCAGTGGTGCAGATGGAAGCCACTCACACGCGTGCATGGGGAGTGGGCTCCCACGTGCCCGTCCTCGGGTCCCCAGGGGCACTGTGCAAACCCACGCTCTGAGCAAGGCAGCACCATCGTCCAGTAGAAGCCATTCAGGCCTCACGTGTGTGGGGAAATTTTCCGGCAGCCTCACTGTAGAGTGACAGTGAAGCTGAGGTCAGTAATATGCTTTATTGAGCCTAATATAGCCCATGACGAACACTGCGAACATGGGCGGGCCCTCTGGGCCCTCCCCCTCCCCTCCCCCTCCCCCTCCCCCTCCCTTTCTTCTTTATCCCACGTCTCTGAAACCCAGTGTGTTGTTTGCACCGAAGGTGCATCTGAGACTGGCCGCTCTGAAGCCGAGGCCTGGAGCGTTCTCTGTGTCCCAGTGTCCCCTGCTGCTTCCTGTGATTTGACTGGAGCTAAGTCTCGATGGTGCTTTCCCTCCTGCTCCTCCTCCTCCTCCCATCTCTGCACGTCCGCGCCAGGCTTCCCCCTTCTTTAGAGATGAGGAAATGAGGCATGGGGGTCCAGCCGCTTGCCCAGGGTTGCACAGTGCCTGGCGAGGCTGGCATAGCCGAAGCCCTCCTGAGGGGCCTGGGGCTCCCTGCCCGACCTCCCCAGGCAGGCCCCAGGCCTCGGGTCCCAGAAGCTCCCGGGGGCTCCTGATGTCCTTACAGCCCATGCAGGGTGTTCTGGACTCCCCGGCTCAGGGGTGTCAGCCGGCCTGGCAGGGGCCTGGGCTGTCTGTTACGAAGTATGGTGTTTCCTCCCACAGGAGCAGCGGCCATAGAAACGGTAGCCATCGGGTCTCAGAATGAAACGTTTACAGCTCCCTGTACTCGAAAAGGTGGACCAAGGGGTGATCGTACTCAGAACACGGTGTCCGGCCATCCCTTCCACCTGCAGTGGGGACTGTCACGGCGCTTGCGTGAAGCTGCCACAGAGCGTGGACTTCCCTGTGATCTGCAGGTCCACACCACACTCTTGCCTTCTTGATCGCGCAGACAGCAGCTGGGTCATCGCGGAGGGGCGCCACGGTCTCGGTTCTGAGGACAGGAAGATGGAGCTGCGTGCCAGGTTCAAGTAGCGCTAAAGCTGTCTGTGACAGTCCAGTGTATTTTTTTAATCAAGGAGGTAAAATTAATTTCAGACTTTTCTCTTGCCGAAGAGAAAGGAAAGGTGGTTATAAAGTTATTAGTTTCTTTTACTCGCCTGGAGTGACCCCGGGTTTTTTTTTCCTCGAGAATTTTATTATGTATTTTAATAGCAGAAAATATTACTTTGGAACAATGGAGAAATATTGAAAGCATATCATAAAATTACTAAGCTGTCCTTAGAGGCAAATTTGCACACATGTGGATTAGTAGTTTTATGAAATGTATACTGTAACTATATTTTTGATGCTAATTAAATACATCAGTCACTGAAAATCTTTCTTTTATTGAAGAGCTTACTCCTTCATGTGAGCTTGCTGTAGCTAAGTTTGTAAATGTGGCAAGCTAGAGAGTGGGAAAATATGGGGACAGAAAAAAGGGTCAGGATCCATTTCTTAAATTTATTTTTTACTTTTGGGTGGGTTCTTTTGAGATAGGGTCTCACTATGTAGTTCTGGTTGGCCTTGAACTCACTATGTAGCCTAGGCCGGCCTCAAATTCTCAGCAATCCTCCTGTCTCAGCCTCCTGAGTGCTGGGATGACAGGTATGCAGCACCGCGCCCAGTTCAAAAGCCATTTTTTATTCAGAGCAGTGCCTCTGAGTTAACATCCTCTCGGATCGGAGCACCTGCTTGCATGTTTTGCTTTCCTTCTGGGAGTTCATCCTGTGAACGTTTGGTCAGACTGCCTCAGAGCTGGCAGCCTGGAGGAGCCGGCCGGGCAGTATACATTTCATACAGGTCCTGTGTCCCGTGGGGAGACAGACAGTGTCACGAGCAGTGTGGCTGGGATCACGTGGGGAACGCAGCGTCCAGGCTTTGGGGAAGGGGGTCCTCAGCTGCAGGACGGAGGGACTGGTGTCTGGGGGAGGGCTTGTCCCTGGCTGTGGATGCCTTTGCGTCTGAGGAGGAAGGCACAGAGCAGGGAGAGCTGGTGGCCGGGAAGCAGCTGGGGCACCAAGTCTGGGAAGAGCTCGGTGACCTTGCCCTGTCTGTCTTTACATCTGCAACCCTGGCACAGCTGACCCTTTCCCCGGGTGCTCCCTGCCTTTCCTCCCTGGGCCCCTGGCCCAGGAGACCCCGCTGCCCTCTGTGCCTGGACCGGGGCTGCTTGTCCCGCTTCCCAGAGGGCAGACCCGACGGGAGGGTGCCGAGCACCAGGCGGCGTCTCTGGGTCCTGGGCGGTGGGCACTTGCAAACCGTTTCCCAGTCCTCATGGTGGCCCAAGAGACAGGAGCTGTTGTTACCTTGGAGCTTAGGGAAAGGAGGAGCAGAGAGGCCCCGTGACCCACCCTGGTCACACAGCATGAGTGGCGGGGCTGGCGTTCGCCAAGGCTGCTCACCACCTCAGAGCCCTGGAGCTGCAGGCTGCTGGAGCGGGCAGAAAGCTGTCAGTCCTGGTTCCTGCTGGTCTCGGACAGGAGCTGGCACTCACACTATTCCTGTGCCCTTCACAGAAGTTCTGTGTGTCATAGGTGCGGGGTGGACTGTGGGCTTGGAGTCTAACTGCCTGGGTTGATCCCCCCGTTCTCCTGCACACCACGCCTCAGTGTCCCTATCTGTCTAAGGGGAGAATAACACTGGTGACGCTCAGGTTCCCCGAAGGGTCCTGGGGTATAATGTGTGTGAGCACTTGGAGGGGAGGGAGTGCGCAATAAAAGTAGCCTTTCTTAACCACCCAAAGTAGTGGCACAGTGTGAGGCTGGGTGTGGCTTGACCCTTGGGTGAGGCTGGCTTTCTCTGAGAACTGTCCAGCTCTCCTGGTGAGGAAAGCAAGGCCGAGGGAGACAGTGGGGGACAGCAGGTGGTGGGGGTGCTGTTAGCACCCCAACCTTGACGTCTCCTCCTAGCCCTGGCCACTTTGCATCAGTCGGCCGGTGCCCTCAGCAGAACCTGACTGGTGCCCCTGCACAGAGGTGGACTCCAGGCAGGAGCACTGCCCAGGATCAGGGCAGAGTCGCACCCGGGTCTGGACCAGCCCTCGGCAGCGGGCTCTGTGGTCTGAGGCCAAGGTTGCCAGTGCAGGCCTCAGAGTTTTGGCCTAGGAATTTCCATTGAGTCAGTTGTAAAACAAATGGATCTGTTTAACTGAAAATGCTTAGAGGCAGGGAATTTAATTACTCAATGACTTTTTCTTTTATTATTGAAATTAATTAAAAAATAATTTTGAAATGCTTGACTTTGCCAGGAACATGTCGTGTATAAACTCCATCCACCACGCGTTCATAAATCCTGTCCGGTCATCGGCTCCATGAGATCATCTGGAGCCCACCTTCGGGGTTTGGTTTTTTTTTTTCCCCAAACAAATTAAGAGTTGTAACTTTTCCTTGGGGAATAAGACCCTGATGGACACACACACACACACACACACACACACACACACACACACACACAGAGCTATAGGATTTATATTTGTGGTATACACCAGGGTTTCTGTGTAGTACATTTATGACTTTTTTTGGCTTTGTTGAGACAGGGTCGTGCTATGTACTTCAGGCTGGCCTCCAACTCACAGCGATGCTCCTGCCGCGGTCTCCCGGGTGCTGAGAGGGCAGGTGTCCGCCCACGCGCCTGCCCGTGTATGGCGCATCCACAGAAAGGTGTAAGTGCAGTTATGCACCCCAAGGATGAGGATGGGTGCTGGAAGTGCAGCTGGAGGTGTTCTCATCACGGTGCAGCCGCCAACGGCTGTGTTGCACCAACTAAGCCAGCTCTGTGTCACCGAGGGTGACCGTCGTATGGGGCCTCCCTCCCCTCTGTGGTCCGTCATGAACCAAAACATCAGTGTGTGGCGCCTGACTCCTGTCCAGAGCCGAGGGGTCAGTGGGGCCGGCTTCTGGTTGTTACGGTCCGTTAGGAATGTGGGTCTACCTGAGATTGTTCCCTTCGCGCTCAGATGGCACCCTGGGGGCGCTGCGGGCTTTGTGGAGAGGGGCTGGTGGGGGATGCGTTGGGAGGCAGGCAACCTGCTCCCGGCCCTGCTTCCTGGCCCTCGAGCCCAGCTTCAGGAGCGCCCTCTGTGCCGCCAGGAAAGGTTGCGCCCCAGCGTCAGCAAAGAACTTGTGTGGTACAGATCTGCGTCCTGGGGCTGCTGTAACAAAATCCCGAAGCCTGGGGCCTGAAATCTACCGTTTCCACTTGGAAGGCCGGAAGTTTGCGTGGAAGGTGTTGGCAGGGCCACTGGCCTTCTGAAACCCACAGGGGTGGATCTGGCCCATGTCCTTCTCAGCTGTGGCCGTGAGTGTCTTCGGTGTCCCTCGGCTCGGGGCTGCATCGACGCCGCCTCTGCCTCATCTTCCTGGGGCCGCACGGTGCTCCTGCGCCTGCGCCTGCATGGCTCTCCTCTCCTAAGGGTGCTCATCAGCACATGGGAGTCTCCTTCACCCGTGTGAGTGCATTTTAACCCAACTGAAGCTACGAATGCCCTATTTCCAAATGCCCTATTTCTGCATTTCTAAATGCATTCCTTTCGCTCCATCTCTTTTTTTTTTTTGGTTTTTCTCCGGTACCAGGAACCGAACTCATGACCTTGCGCTTGCCAGGCAGGCGCTTTGCCACTGAGCTAAATCCCCAGCCCCTCGCTCCATCTCTTTAAAGCGCAAGTTCGGGGCTGGGACTTGGGCATAGCTTTTTTGGGATGAAACTTCCCTCATCACTGAGATGCAGTACCTGACACCTACAGCTTCAAGGGGGAGAGGTTTACTTTGGCTCACGTTGTAGAAGTTTTAGTCCGTTGTGGTCAGCTGGCTCCGCAGCAGGAAGGGCATGGCACGAGGGCCTGGTGGAGGAAAGCTGCTTGCAGCACGGTGAACAGGAAGCAGAGAGTGAAGGGAGGAGCTGGGGTGGGAGATGGGGTGGTCCTGGCCATGCCCTCATGACCCCTTCTTCCCACCAGGCCCCGCCCCCTGACAGCAGTCACCTCTCACGCCCTGTAGTCTGATCACCTTCCCAAGGTCCCTCCTGTGACCCATGAGGCTTTGGGGGGCACATTTAGATATAAACGGTAACATAACTCAACCCACAGTGGAGAAAAAAAAGCAATGCTGGGACAAGGGGGAGCAGAAATTGGGGGTTTCGAGCATGTGCACAGATTCATGGTGGTCATCTTGGTGGTAGGACGTAAATGACCCGTTGTCTCAGTTACTTTTCTCATTGCTGAGACAGAACACCCAAGGCCTCAAGTTAAACAAGGAGAGGTTTACTTAGCTCACAGCGTGTGGAGGTTTCAGTTCATAGTCCAAGGCTGGCGGGCATCACAGCGGAGAAATTGTTCATGGCAGGCGAAGACAGCAAGCCAAGCAAGCGACCCACAAACAGCAATAGCAGCTTCTTTCTGCCCCTTTTACACTCTGTCTAAGACCCGGGCTTAGGCTGGGTGCCCAGGCAATCAGTGGAGTAATTTAGTAATTACACACCCTTAATCCCAGCATCACACCTCTGAGGAAACCCCACCTATGACTGCATGAGGCTTGGTGGGGACAGCTAGACCCAAGCCACAGCACCCGTCTTCCGACCAACCATTCTCTGCTGCCTGCTCCTGCCATGTGTTCTTCTTGCTCCATCTCTTCGAAGCCGAGATGAAAATTTCCCAAGAGCTCCACCTGGTCACCAAGACCTCCAGCGCCAGCCCCTGAGCTCTTCCCAGTGCCCTGGCTTGGCTAGAAATACATCCAGTGAAGGGTTCCATTTCCTGTCCTTCGGCAGCGGGTGCGTACCAGACTTTCATCTGAGGCCAAGCACTCCAGGAGTAACGCTGCAAACCAGTTCTCTGCGTGGGTGTGGGCGCTGTCTGATTCTCGTCTGGCGCAAGAGGGAGGTTGTACGAGGGGAGTCTCGGCTACTCTGGGTGTCCCCTGGGGCCCTCTTCCCGCCCTGGAGCTGCAAACCAGGCTCCCAGGACCTGTCCCAGGAGGGCTGAGGCTTCTGCTCACGCATCTCCAGTCCCCCGGGCCACCGTTTGTAAGTAACTTAGACTGTTTTCCTCTTGTTAGTGTTTCCCTAGTTGGGGACTGTGAACTAACTCCCAGTGGTTTAAGGTTCTGAATGGACCAGGAAATATTTTATTTTCTTAAATTAATAGACCATTAAAAATGTATTTTTATTAGGACAAGTTTGCAGTGTGTAATCACTGCAGTCCTCACGGGGAATTGGTCGCGTACATAACACTTCTTCATTCTCTTCTCACCCCCACACCGCGCTTTGGTCCAGTTTGCGATTATAGAAAACTTGAGCAGAGAGTGCAGAGGTGCTCTAGACATGCCCGGTGTCCCCTGCTGTGAACAGTGGCTCTGATGGGGCACGTTTGTCATCCGTGGGGACCAGCACTGCCCACCGGTGCTTCCCGAGGCTCCTCTCCTTTGTTCTGACTGTGTCCTGGCCTGTGTCCACCGGCACAGGGCCACACGGAGCGTGTCCCCCTCTCCAGTCCTCTGTCACCTGCTCATCCGCCCACGCCAGATGCAGCATCGCTGTTGTCTGGGCCTTTCCAGAACGGCATGGGATTGGCCCACACATACGCAGCCTTCCCTACGGGCTGCTTTCTTACGCGTTCTTGGAGAAGGCTGTTCCGTGTCTCCTGAGAGACACCTTATGGAAGCAAAGCATGCGTGCAGAAGACACACGGTCTCGTGTGCCAGGTCACTGGCTCCCACAGCTCGGGCCTCCTGGGTAGCCAGCGCCGATCCGGAAGCTGCTGTGGCCAGCTCTGAGCAGCCCTGTGTCCACTCCCACCCTGCCCTGCTTGCCTCTGGCCCCTGGGCTTCCCACCCTCAAGTCCACGGTTCTCGCAAGTGGACTGAGTGTGCTCGGCTGGAGGGGGAGAAACGCAGCCAAGGATTCAAAACCCGCCAGAGTGTGAAGGGCTCAAGATGTGGCCTAAGTGTACGCTTAATTTATTTTTGGGAAATATCTCTTTGTTAGTTAAACTTATCCATTTATTTCTTTTTTCCTTCTTCCATTTTATTAGTACTTCGCAGTACGTGATGATTACATCGATCACAGGGAGCTGGCGCACCCCTAACATACCCTCATTCCCTTTCCTCCCTTTCCTTGCCTCTTCCTCCCTCCCGCCCCACCTCTGGGTCCTCTTCTCTTTTGCCGAAGATCTATCTTCCTGTTTCCAATGATCTGTCTTCTGTTTTGTTCTTTAATTTATTTATACTTTGGGTTTCTCATAGAAGAGAAACCGTGGGATCTTTCAGCTTGTGTGTCTCATGTATTTCACTTAATATTATGGTCTTGAGGTGCACCTATTTTCCTGTAAATGACTCAAGTTTATCCTTCTTGATGGCAGAGTAGTGCTCCATTGTGCGTAAACGCCACACTTTCTTTCTTCATTCATTTTTTTTTTGTTTTTTTTTTGGTTTTTCTCCGGTATCAGGAACCGAACTCACGACCTTGCACTTGCCAGGCAGGTGCTTTGCCACTGAGCTAAATCCCAGCCCCTCTTCATTCATTTGTGATCGACATAAAAGTCACTTCCAAGATTTAGCTATTGAGTTTTGTTGCTGTAGACGTGGATGTGCATGGATCACTGTAATGTCTTTAACTCTTTCGGAAAGATGCCTAGGAGGAGGATAGCTGCGTCAAATGGAAGTTCTAGACCCACCCACTTCATTAACTGTAACCTAAGTGGGTTTTCTGCATATGTGGTCAGTGAGATGAGCCACGCTAGCTGCGGGGGAGGTCTGGGCTGCCCAGAGCCTTGCTGCCGAGTTGCCGGTGGTCACACGAGTCACCGCCACCCCCGCTGGATCCCTTGTGTGTGTGGTGTGCAGAGCCGAAGCCAAGGCCCTGTCTCTGTGAGCCGAGCTCGGCCCCTGTCCCCATGTTCTCCTTACAGATGTGGAGGAGCAGAGGCTGAGCGCAGTGAGCTAAGCTGCTGTTTTCGTCTGTTTTTTGCCACTGGGACAGAGGAGCTGAGAAAGTCAGTGTGCGTGCCGGGTTGGCTCCATCCCTCCTAGGCCCGCAGCATCACAGTGACAGGCCGACCGCCCCTGGGCTGCCTGGTGGGGGCACTTTACAGCCGAGTTGCCGGAACAGGCCGGTGTTATCTCAGACAGGCTCTGGTTTAGAGGAGTGGCTAGGTCGGCCGGGCAGGGCAGGCTGATGCCCACTGGGTGTCTGCCATGCCCGAGCCCTCCTGGCTTGCACCAGCCCTGCCCGCGTCCCTTCCTCGAGGCCAGTTTCTGGTGGGTTGTGTGGCAGCTCTCCGTCCTGGGAGTCTCTGGACACATGGGTGGCTGTCTGAAAGCCTTCCCTTACTGAAGCTTTGAGCACCCTCGAGCTGCTAGGCACAGGCTGGCCGGGCAGTAGAGGCCGAGCAGGTCCAACCCTCTCTCGGGGTCCCAATCTCGTGGGGGAATTTCCGAAGCCCCAGCTGCTGGGACAGTTCCTGAACTGCCTCCCATGGGGCTTCTGGGAACACACCACAAGCCCAATCGCTCCAGCTTGCTCCTTGCCAAGGTGATTCTGGGTGTGTCGCCTTACAAAGAGCACAACCCAGTGCAGAGAGGAAAACCTATCGCAAAAGAGGAAATTGGGGAGGAGGTGGATTCCATTTCTCACTATTGCTTTTGAAATGATTCTAGAGTCACAGGAAGTTGCAGAAATTGTACTCGGGGTCTCCTGGGCCTTCCCCACTCCCTGCAATGGTGACATCTGACTTAGCAGCAGTAAAATAGCAAGGTCAGGAAATTGACGTTGGAACAACACTAGACTCCAGACCTTGCTCAGATTTCATGTGTGTGCGTGTGTGCGCATGTGTGCATGTGTGCGTGTTTCTGTGCATGTGATCTCTTGCGGAGGCTCCTGTTACCACTGCCACATCAGGACAATGAGCAGTTTCCTGGCCAGACAGAAGCTCCCCAGTGCCACTGGGAGGAGACCTGGACATTATACCTAAGCAGACAAGTACAATTGTCCTCATTTACGTGTGTGGCACCGTGTTTTGGAATACGTGTACACAGTAGAGCAGCTCCGTCAAGCGGGAGGACATGTGGTTCCCGCATGCACTGTGCTGTCTGTGCATGGTTAGAACACTTTAGATCGGCTCCCTTGGCAGCCTTGGGGCACACAATACACTGAGCACATTGCTGCTGGCTACAGTCCCCGTGCACTATACACCGAGTGCCCTGTTACTGGCTCAGTCCCCGTGCACGATATACCACGTGCACTGTTACTGGCTACAGTCTGCATGCATGATACACCGAGTGCACCGTTACTGGCTACAATCCCCGTGCACAATACACCGAGTGCACTGTTACTCACTACAGTTGCTATGCGAGATACACTGAGTACACTGTTACTCTGTCCAGTCCCACGCACAGTACACTGAGTACGTTGTTACTCGCTATAGTGGGCTGGTACAGTACAGTGGTGTGGAGCAACAGATCTCTCACAGCTGTTTCTCCTGTGCTACTAAAACTGTGTGCCCTTTGACCAGCGCCTCCCCTACCACCCCTGGCGGCCACCACCCCTGTCCGCTTCCAGGAGCCCTGCTGTGGATATTCCACATGGAACTGTCATCAGCGGTGCTTGTCCTTCTGTGGGTGGCTGATGGCACTTAACATAATGTCCTCCAGGTCCAGCTATGCTGTCACAAATGACAGGATTGCGTCAGTGTGGACAGTCCTCCAAAAACTAAACCTAGAAATTCCACTTGGCCCAACTATTCCCCTCCGAGGTGTCTTCCTGAAAGAGTTAGAGACATCATCTTCCATGCACTCCCGCGTTTGTAGCAGCACGGTTTTACGAGAGCTAAATCTTGGAAGCAGCCTAGGTGTCCATCAGTGGATGAACGGATAAAGAAAACGTGCTATTTACACACCATAGAGCACTACTCTGCCATAAAGAAAGGTAAACTAATGTCATTTTCAGGAAAATGGATGCACCTCAAGACCCTAACACTAAGTGAGACAAACCAGACACACAGGCTGAAACATCGCATGGCTCCTCTTAGATGAGAAACTCAGAGTAAAAATGAAGCTCAAAATAAAAGGTAGATGATAGGAAGTCGGGAGCTAGCGCTTTTGCAGATGGGAAGGGGCCGAGAGTTGCAGGGAGGGGAAGGCGCGCACAGGAAGGCGTGAAAGGAGAACCCGGATGTGCTCCTCGAGGCGTGTGGTCCTTACGGCCTGCAAACATGGACTCGTAATCATCTAAAAGTTAAATGGAAGAAAACCAAACAGTGACGGGGTTTCCTTCCTTATGAAAGCTTTCTTTCTGGTGTTCCACGGCGCGCACACACGCGTTGTCTCTGCCCGTGTGTCTACAGGCCGACACTTGGGCGTCTTTGCTGTTGGGGGCATGCAGCAGCGACAGGGACGCCAATGCGTCTCGAGAGCCTGACCTGACCCCCCCAGGTGAATGCCCAGCGGTGCGCTGGCTCGGGCATGAGGGAGCCGCATTTTCATATCTCGGGCCTCCGTACCGCTTTCCAGGGAAGCCACGCCGATTCCCACTGCTGCAAGGGTGTGTGTGGGCTCTCTGGGGAGGCTTGGGAACACGGCAGTGTTACGTGATGAGGAAATGTCCATTGTCAGAGAAAGCTCTGCTCTGCTGTCTCCCCCAGCTGGGAGTGGGGACCGTCTCTTTCACTTCTCTGCAGATCCATGGATTCCTTTCTTGAAGGGCTCCTGCGGACCCTCGAGGGATACTGGCCTGACATCCGCACAGCCTGGGTTACGATGGGAATTTTAGTTTTAACTTAGGACCAAAGTCTTCAGTTATGACCCAGATGCCTCCGCTTGTGCTTCCAGATGGCCTGAGATACAGATTTAACCCTGAAAGAGTTCTGGGAGGGGCGTGACCATGTCCCTCCCTGTGTGGGCTTAACTAGAAACCCCGGGCCGGTGTCTCTCTCAGCACGCTGAGCCCTGCCTGTGTACGGGAGGGAGACGATGAAGGCTGTGCAGAGGGCCCGAGCCTTCAGCTGGCAGTGTGGTGCAGCCGGCCCTGGGGACGCACCGAGTTCAGAGTCAAGGGCGCACTGCATCTTGCTGTCTTCTGGTGATGTCCTTTGGGGACCTCGCCCCCTCCGCAGCTCCCCGACCTTCTTTACCCGAAACTGCTTGCTTGCACACTGATTTGCCTGCCCTGGCCCTCGGGTCTGGGTCCAGTGGGTTGAGCGCAGTGTTTTGTCTTGTCCGCCCCCAGGGGAGCCTGACAGTGCATGTGTGCGCGCCGTGGAATACCAGAAAGAAAGCTTTTATGAGGAAGGAGACCCCGTCGTCGTCGTTTGGTTTTCTTCCATTTAACTTTTAAATGACTACGAGTCCAGGTTTGCAGGGCGTAAGGACCCCATGCCTCGAGGAGAGCCGGTCCTGCGCGTAACACATCTGGGAAGTCCCCGCAGAGTGGCTGCAGCTGCAGGGTGGACGGTGCAGGGTCACCCCTCATCTGGCCGGGTACAAAGCGTCCCGGCTCACTTGGTGGAGCACAGGGACAGTGGGCGCCGGCCCCAGAGGGCGCCCGCCCCAGAGGGCGTCAGCAGAAGCAGGCGGCTTCCTTGTGGATCCACTGCTTGTCCAGCGCAGGGCTCCTCCAAATCCAATGAGCCCTGCCCGCTGTGCTTCCTAACGTGGAGACTTGGAAAAGAATGAAGGAAGCTGTAGACCCTCTCGGGATGCAGGCACAGCTGTGGAGCGCCGGGTGCTCGGGGAGTGCGATGTTCCCCGGGGCGCTGCCATAGGTGGCCATCTGTCTCTGCCCGCCGGTTGGCCGTGTGAAAGGACAGTGGCCTTTAGCTGCTCTGTGTTCAGGCGGAGCCACCAGGCCTGGCTAACAAGCCCCCTTGCTCTGGTTAGAGAGGAGGCTCCCCCGCTCGGCCTGCAGGCTGGATTTCTGAGAGATAAGAAGGCGGCCGTTGGAGCTACTTTCCCTCTTGGGATTTTCAAATAAAATCGGAGACTAATCCTCGTCTAATACCAATTTAGTAGGGGCTGGGTTCGGACGTAGTCAGCTCCATCTATGAACACCGGTTAATATTTCTTTATAGAAAGCTATACTATTTTCAGAAGCATTTCAGACAAACATCCTAAGAAGACTTAGCAGGCTCAAGATGTTTACCTTGGACCGGGAGCTCGTTTCTAATTAACCGAGTCTTCAACAGTCCGTCAGAGAACACAGTTCCTGCCAAATTTCACACCTAAGGGGAAAAATATTCCCAATAAAATTTTCCTTTAAAAAAGCTCACTCACTTTTACCACTGAGACGTCCTCGACATATTTAAATCAATCTCCGTCCCCAGCACACAGCGCGCTAATGTTGCAGCCCCAGCTGGGCTGCGGGGCCCGGGCTTCCGGGAGGCAGCTACGGCTGATGGGGCTCGGCCAGGCCCGGGGGCTGTGTGTCGCCCGAGCCCCATGGGGCGTCCGATGCCGTGGGTGGGGCCCCGTGCTTACCTGCTCTCAGGTCACCCTGCAGAGCGGCAGCATGGAGAAGGCAGAGCCTCCCCTTGTCCGTGTTAGAAAAGAAGCCAAAGAGCGGGAGCTCGGCTTCGCTTCACTTGGTATCAAGCAGAGCGCGGGCTTTATTTCGAGGTATGTGTGTGTGTGTCTTTCCCACACACGAGCTTCTTGGGGTGGACGTGGGGCTTCCTCGGGCCCCAAGAGTTCTCAGTTATGTTTTCTGTCTGTCCCCTCTCCTGTACCAACGAGGCTCCTGCTGAGTATTTATGGAATCATACAATGTTTGTTGAACGAATAGGTACAGCGGCTTGTTTTACTAATAATTTCCTAAATAGATTTTTTTTTTTTTTTACTTTTTGAGACAGGTTCTCACTATGCAGTTCAGGCTGGACTTGAGCTCACTGTGTAGTCCAGGTTGGTCTTGAACTCACAACGATCCTCCTGACTCAGCCTCCCAAGTGCTGGGATTACAGGCGTGCACCACCACGCCTGGCTTGCTAGATAGAATTTAACTTTATTATTTATTTATTTATTTATATTTTATTTTTTTTCCGGTACCGGGAATTGAACTCAGGGCCTCGTGCTTGCCAGGCAAGCGCTGTGCTACTGAGCTAAATCCCCAGCCCAGAATTTAACTTTAAAGGTTTTAGAGATTTTCCTGTCTTAACCCAGATACCTACACATACACACACACACACACACACACACACATCCCTACCTTGTTCTTGTCAGTAGGAGCAGCCTATTTTTCTTTCAGTTTAGCTTTTAGGTTGGTATGGGAAAAATCCTCCTGTTTGTTGGTGATTTAAATTCTTAAATTTGCTGGATGTGGTGACACGGACCTGGAATCCCAGCACTTGGGAGGCTGAGGCAGGAGGATCCCCACAAGTTTGAGGACAGCCGGGGCTACATAGTAAGTTCAAGGCCAGCCTGGACTACATAGCAAAACTTTGTCTTAAAAAAAAAAGAAATCTTAGCTGTTCTGTGTGGCTTGGTAGAAGCAGGCATGATGGTTGTGAGGCAAAGGGTGTGATGCCATAGGAAGAACCCAAGTGTTCTCACGCCTGAGCTGTGTGGCCTGGGAAAAGCCACGCACTGTGTCTGGGCCTCGGTTGCCTGATCTGTGAAAGGGGGTTTGGCTTGCTCTGTCTGGGGTCCTTCTAGCTCTGACCTTGCAGGTGAAGGCAGGGATGGACCCAGGTTCGAGCCTGGAATTAGAGAGGGCTCCTTGTTGCTGTGTGGCCTCCATAGTGGGAGGGAGAGAGGAGATTTATGATGACAGCTCTGTGGTTTTCTCAAAGATGGGCCATTAACATATTGGTTTTCTTTTGCTGGATTTTTTTGGGGGAAGTTATTTTTATGTTTGCTTTTGAATTTCCCTTGCAATTGGCTATCTGGAATGGAGTAATTTTGTCACCTATTTTGGTTTGAGATCTGAGAGAGTATTTTACTGTTCATTCTTCACTCATTTTCAGAAAAAAAATGGAAATGGTTTACTTAAAATGCAAAGCATAGAAAGTCTTAATCTGGAGGAAAAGGCCAGAGAGAAGGCAGTGAAGGTGCAAAGATGGAAACTGCGTCCCAAAATCTGGGCTTGTGAAAGTTCCAGCAACTAGGACATGAGTCAGCTATGAGCTTCCTAGCAGCCAGAGCAAGGCGCAGAACTGGGACAGGGTTGTTCTCCATGTTAAATTGGAAGCAGAGGTGCAGGAGAGGGCTCTGGCCTGGGCTGCTTCACCAACCGTGAGCTCTCAGGAGTCCCTGGAACATTCTTGATTCCAGTCTGTAAAGGAATATTTGGTGAGAGTCTGGAGTGTTGTTTTTTTTTTTTTTTTGTCATTTTGAGACAGGGTCTCACCATGCAGTTCAGGCTGGCCTTGAGCTTACTTTGTAGGCTTCAAACTCACAGCAATCCTCCTGCCTCAGCCTCCTGAGTGCCTCAATTACAGGTGTGCTCTACCATGCCCAGCAAGGAGATTTGGAAGAGGCTGAAGGTTGTAGAATTCCAGCTCTAGGTAGCTGAGCAGTGGTAAAGTTTCCTGGGAACGTGTAGATAATTTTGTGCAGGAACTAGGAACTGGTAAGAAACAAGTTTTACTGGGAAAGGGTGAACGCTGCAGAAGATAGTGGAACAGTCTGGGTGCAGAGGCCTGCGTACGAACTGCAGCTCTGCCGGTGCTCTCTGATCTGAGGAGGGCCACGGCCGCTGCTGGCCTCAGGGTCTTCATCTGTTCAGCAAGGGGTGGAGCCAGGCTTCTCAGGGGTCCCGGCACTGGTGGCCGTGTGGGTGTCTTCATGCAATTTGCTGATGACAGAGCTTGCGTGGGGGACACCGCCGTGAGGCCTCCAGGCCTGATCCTCTGCGAGTGACATGGCTCCTGTTCCATAACCTCTGGAGAGAAGAAGGAGCTTTTGTTGCGTGGACTTCTTCACCTGAGGCTATGGCCCGAGCTGCACACCTGGCGGCAGGTGGGACCGGCGTGGCGCTGCCTCTGGGCCAGGCGGGACAATCGCGGGTGGGAGTGCTGCACAGATATTTTTCCAAGGGCTTGGGCCCTGTGAAAAACATTGCCACTTTCATTGGGGGGAAAAATGGTTTCAAATACTGGCTTTTGTTTTTATGGAAAATGGTGAAAAATTGGAGGGAAAACCACAAAATCCTTTGCTTTTATTGAAACCACAGAAATTGATTAAATTTATACGTATTTTAAAGGCCTAGTTTTGCTGAGGGCTGCGCTCTCCTTTGAAAGCTCCGCCTTCTCTGCTTTCCCGCGTGTCTCCGGGGACCTAGTGAAAGGTCTCTCTGTTGGCTGGGCAGAGCCGAGCCCGGGGCTCTGGAGCTCCACACAGAATGTCATCTCTGTGCCCAAACACGGCCTTTTGGGGATGTCTTTGTGCTCTGATTGCAGACACCGCTTGCTCTCCCCTGGTCCCCAGCTGGGCAGCGCCCTTGGACTCTCACCGGAGGGGGCAGCTGGTGGAGCCACTGGCCGCCTCCCCCCGCCACCTTTCCGTGCCAGGGCGTGTACAGCTGCTGCCTTTGCTAGGGGCCTCCCTGATGACCCCACGAGCTGGCTGGTCCTGCGCCTGGTGTCTCCGGGCTCTCCCTGTGCGTCCCAGCTAGAATCTGACCTCTGTGTCCACGTGGATACCCGCCAGCTCGGCGGGGGGTTTTGTTTTTTTCCCCGGGGTTTGGGTTTTCTTTTCCCCTTTCTCTGTCTCTCCCTGTGTCTCTGTCTCTCTCCCTCTCCTGAAGCAGAGCTTTGTAGCCCAGGTTGGCCTTGAACTTGTGATCCTCCTGCCTCAGCCTCTCAGAATGCTGGGATGACAGGCGTGCACCACCATGCCCAGCTTGATTGCAGTCTACTTGAGTGACATTCCAACCCAGAGCTGGATGGTTGGGCTCGCTCACTGGCCCACTGCCTCCTCCTGGCAGACCGATTTGCCTTTTTGGGCCTCGATTTCTCTATGTGTCAAATGGGAGCAACGAGAGTATCCACCACGTAGATTTGTCAAGGATTAAATGAAGCCTGCAAGGCACTTAGTATGGGCCACATGTTACGATTTTAATATCATAGCCGTCTTTATTCCTACTTCCCCCAGGCCTTACTTCACTTCATACACGAAAAGACTGCAGAGTGCAACTTTCCAGGCAATTTAAAGAGATGCTTATCACTATCGTGGTCTCTCGCTGCCTGAGTACAACAATTACATCCACTTTCATGCTTCACTTAGTAAGTCCCGACTTATGAACAAGTTCTGTGCCGGGAGAACTGTTTGTAAACCGGGTTCTTTCGGAAGCCGACAGAGCAAGTCTTGTGCGGGACACCTGTGAAAGTTCCAGCTCGGGTGTTCGTAAGGTGGGGACTCACCGCGACGACCAGCACTGGCCTCGCCATGGAGATGTCCATGCACCCAGAGCTCCGGTCTGAGTACACTCAGAGCACGGCCCACTCCCTGACCCCACTGTGGGCGACACGAAGTCCCTTTATAGAGGGGCCTGCGTTTCGGAGAGAAGGCCCAAGCCCGGGTCAGCACGCAGAAGCCGTGAGAATCTGATCTCAGATGTCAAGCTCTGCGTGTGACCGACATGCGAGGTGACTTCTATCGCTGTGTGAGTGTTTTAAGGGCTGGCGTTGTTCAGGAGAGAATCAGGGGTGGAGTCCACGGCCTCCATCTCTCCCCAGCGTGGGTGGAAGGCAGTGGAGGTCCAGGCCCGCTCTCCACATGGGGTGCAGGGGAAGCTGGAGGAGCCGCCTGGCTTAGGACGCCCCCTCCTGTCCAGCTGGTCTCAGGCCCTCTGCCTCAGTAGAGCAGCACCAACACCCCGGAAAAGGACGAGGGGTGCTTCTCCTCCGTGCCAAGGTCTCTGTGGTGTGGGAGTTGGCGTCAGATGCATTCTACCCGGGAAGCTCACCGGTTCTCTCCTGGACTAGGATGTGAAACAGCCTCCTGTTTGTCCCCGGGTGGGAAAGCACGTGAACGGGTGACAACCGCCCTGACGGCCGAGCTGTCATTCCCTTCGCTGTTAACTTGATGTAAATATCGCACGATCTCCTGGGCCCTGGGTACAGCTCAGAACAAGTCTCCCTCTTGTTCCCCTTATCTGATTATCTTTAAGAAAAACGCCTCATTGTTCGGATTCAGGAATAACAAGTTCCCCACACCCAGCCCCTCCGCTCTTCCCCTCTCCTTTCTTTCTGCCCTGTTTGGCATCTTCTGGTTACAGAAACATGTCCACCGGCTATTTGTACGTCGGATCGCCAGATTGCCTCTGTGCCCACCCCCGCCCCCGCCTGCCTCCTCGGGACATCCCTCCCTGCCACTCCCTGCTGAGGACTCCGGGAGGATTTCCAAGTCTCAGCTTTCTTTTTCTTTTTTGGTCCTGGCTTCCTGACACACTCAGTCAAAAAGGAGTCAGACCCAAGTTCTGGACATCTCTAATTCCTTTCTTTGAATCGGATACCTGTGGAACAGAGCCAGCCTCTCATTCCTTCCATTCTGGTGTGGCCATGTTAAAATATGTGCTATGCCCCAGAAGTCTCATGGGCTCAGAGGGGGGCCTTCTGAAGGATGATTGGATTATGGGGCGCTATCATCGCCCCCTAATTATGGGGTGATCGGATTCATCCGTGGATGCTGGACAGTTGATGTGCTGTTCGGGGACAGGGTTTGCTTGGAGGAATGGGTCACTGAAAGTATGACCTGGATGAGTGTACTCTTGTCCCCTGCTCTTTCCTGGCTCCACAGGTCGAGCATCTTTGCTCCCCCAGGCCCCTCTACCATGCTATTCCTGCCTTGGAGCCCGCTGACCATGGACTGAGCCTTCTGACACCGTAAGCCAAATGAACCCGTCTTCCTTTAGGTTGTGCCTGCCAGGTATTTTGTCCCAGCTATGAGAAAATGAATGCTGATTTTTTTTTTTTTTGTACCGGGAATCAAACTCAGGACCTTGCACTTGACAGGCAGGCACTTATGCCACTGAGCCATATCCTTGGCCCTGAGAAAATGTAATCTTCAAAAGGTAAACTTGTGACTCTCATGCAAATATACACTGAATGTATGTAAGAAATATTCTTTGGGTTATTGCCAAGCTGTTATGACATGAATGCTGGTTCAGAGGAGAATCTGAACATATAGAGGCAACCAGGAGACAGAGGTGAATTTCTGAATGGAGCATAGCTACTTTGCATCTCTGGGGTTAAAGATGTGACTTTGGAACAGTGTTTGCCGTAGGGCAAGTTAATTGTATCTGCACGGGACAGAAGTTATTTGCATTTTTCCTTCCAAGAATCACTTGCCTTCCTCAGGAAGCCATCTTTGATGAAGCCATTTTTGATGACCTTCCTGAAGGTGTAATGTTCAGAAGGTTGAAACCATGACCTCAACACACAGATACAAACGTCCTGAAGACAAGGACAGGTTCTCTGGTGAGGGAGATGGCGAGTGGAAGAGCGTGTTCGAGGAGCAGGGGCTTAAGCGTTCCATCAGAAGATGCTCTTCATAAGGTGTGAGGACAGCTGCGAAGCCTAGCGTCCAGTCTAGATGGAGCCCCGCGGGGAGCTGAGCACTGACCCTGACGGTGTCTTCTTACCAGCGCAGTTCGGGACCGTCGTCAGCCAGTGGTTCCTCGTTTTTATCAGTTTTCTTTCAGGTCCAGCCCTGCCTGAGAAGGTGTAAAAAATCCAAATAAACGTGGATGAGAAGCCACATCCTGAAAGACACTGTGCTCTTCTTGCCTGTTTCTGAGTTTGGGGTATCTTTTCTTTAAAAAAATTATGCAAAGGACCGTTCTCCAGAGTGTATTCTGTGACTCTCTGCTTTAAGATGCTAGAGGACAAAGGATACCAAGGTTCCCCGCCAGGTCTCTGTGGGCCAGGCCGGTCCTCCACGGGCTGCCCTGCCCCTCGCTTGCTGTTGTCACCTACCCACCCTCCATGGGCTGGCGGGGCCCTCCTTCCTGTGCCTCTCCTGTCCCGCCCTTGCCATGCCCTCACTCCCCGCTCCTCAGGTGAAATCTCAGGTATGCGCTTGACTTTCTGGTCACTTTTTGATACAAATGATCACTTTTCTGGGCAGTGAGTCCCACCCAGGATAATACCAGCACCCCACGTCCTGATCCAGTGCAAGCTTCCCGGGGGCAAGGCCGCTGGGCTGGGACCCATGGTGGTGTCCAGCGCAGTGGCGTCTGCAGACTCGGGGCAGGGAGTTTCTGGAAAGTTCCTGGTGGCCGAGTCAGTCAGGATCCTGCGCTGCCCTGTGAGTCTGGCTTCTATGAGCCTAGGGTCTCCTCCTGTGGTCCCCGCCTGGCAGGCAGGCTGCCCCAGATCATGTGCACCTCTGCTTGGTTCTCTGACAATTCAGGGGCACAGTTGCCCCCAGGAAAACTTCAAGTCACAAGGGTCAGCAGCACCTCATGGGGCACTGGGGCAGAGCAGTTTGTGTGCCCTGGGCAGGGGCACATGTGGCTTCTCAGTATGCAGATCCCAGTGGGCCTGGGTCACAAGCTTGGGTTTGACTGGATCCCTCCTCACTCTGTGGGTTGTTATTTTCCTTTGAGACAGGCTCCTGCTATCATATTTTGGCTGGCCTTGAACTCACCATGTAGCCCAGGCTGATCTCAAACTCACAGCCATTCTCCTGTCTCAGGTCCGAAGGGCTGGGATTATGGGTGTGCGCCACTACACCTTGCAGTTGCCGGGAATTCAGCAGTGAATTCTCTACTTGAAACCTCTACTTGATCACAGAGCTTGTGTGGAAATACAGTATCGGAACAGGGCCGGGGAAACAGGGGAGAGAGCGCCCCGGGGTGCAGGCAGGGCCTCCTCTGCCCACGAGCTCTCCAGGAGTCTCGGAGGAGGCCAGGGCTGGCAGAAGAGGGCCACAGTTTGGGTTGCAGCCTCACATTTCTGGGCTCTATTTATGGGGGGTGTGGTGGAGGCCTTGGATGGGAGTGGCTGCCGCGGGGGCTCAGGAGGCCCAGTGGGGTTCCACAGGGCCGCATCGCTGGCTGGCAGTGGGGAGGGGTGAGGGTTTCACCCCTCGGTGCTTCTGCTTCTTCCTCTATGAACTGGCCGAGATAGTGACACCCACTGCAGGCGTGAGCAGAGCCAGCCCCTGCTGCGCGGGCCGGCCACGCTGTGAGGCTTTGTGGCTGCTGAGCACCTAGAGGCTTCCTCTGAGGAGGGCGGAAGCAGGTCGGAAGTCCTGGCAGGACAGGCAGAGTGAGAGGGGTGCAGGTGCCTCTTGTCACTTCCCCCGACAGGCCCAGGCCGGGGCGGGGCTGGGGCCTGAGTGGTGTCTTCCCTTTCCCGCGGGATGCGGGGATTTTAGTGTCTGCAGGGGACGTGGCTGAACACGAGGTCTGTGCTCTGTTCCGTGCCAGGTGGCAGCTGTCCAGGCCAAGGAGGGAAAGCCCGAGGGGGACTCAGGTCGGGAGGGACCTGGGCTCTCCTAGGGCACAGCTCCTGGGAGCGTGTGGAAGGGCCTCTTACAAGACACAGGGGACGTAGGGAGTGACACTCACGCCTCCCCTGCTGAAAGCCCCCAGCCACGCAGCCATGTGGCCGTGAGGACGGAGCTCTTCCTGTGACCCTCACATTGCTGCCCACCTCCTCTGCCTGAGTCCTGTCCTCCGGCTGAGGGCACAGACCAAGCCTGCTTGTGCACCCTGGCACCCGCCTGGCCCACAGGAGGTGCTTGTGTGGAGCTGGTGGATGAGCTTCAGTTGCTCCCGGAAGAGAAGGGAACAGGTGGCGACTCTCCTCGAGGCCCCTGGGCCGTGTTACTCAGGCCGGGGGAGGACAGACCCTCGGGGAGGACTCTGGGACTCAGGGACACTGCTCTCTAGCGGTGGGCCGTCGCCTGGGAGCTGGGTCTTTTGTCTGTTGCCAGGTGCGTGGAGAGACAGAGAAAGCAGATCTGGAGCTGGAGGGGCAGGGATGCCCAGCAAGGACTCCGGAGTGTGGGGGAGGGAGGGAAGGACACGGGCGGGGCTTGTGCCCTAGAGACCAGCCTGACTCTTCCACTCTGGCCAGTCCTGTCCTAGTCCCCTGCAAGCTCTGCCCAAGCCGTGTGCTGCCCAAAGCTGGCGCAGCAGGGTAGCGGGGAGGAGGCCAGTGCTGTTGCTGGGGGCTCTGGGCTCCCCCTCCCACACATGTGCAGCGGGAGGGCGCTGCTTCCTCCTGGCGCTGTTGCCCCTGCCTCAGCACAGGGTCTGCAGGCTCCTAAAGGGACAGGGCCGAGCTGACAGACAGGGCCTTGGGGGACCTGGTCTCTGAGCGGACCTCCTGCAGGGCTCCGTCAGGCTGCCCCCTGAGCTTTTATTGGTGCAAAGTTTCCATGCGGACCTGCGCGAGGGCCCCCGGCGTCCCTCCAGGACTGCGCTGGCGCCCCCACAGCGGTTGCACCTTATAAACCACTGCTGTGACCGCTGGGTGCCTTTGGGAGGCCGTGCTCGTCCCTGGTAGTGGAGAGTAAGTAACGGCCGCGTTTCCTTGCACGTTTTCGGCTTGCCTGGGTCTCAGAAGAAATAAAACAACGTACTCACTGGCGCCCTTTAATCTTCGGGGCAGCGGCGATCTTTACAAGGTGTTACACGGGGCCCGGCGAGGCAAGCCTGCAATGGGGTCAGTGTTCCCGACAGGTGTCGGCTGGGCTGGGCGCGAGGAGGGGCCCACGGCAACACAGCACCCATTCAGGCAGGACGGCTGCGCCGGGCCATTCTCTCCCCAGTGTCCCTGAAATCCAGACTGCAGGGAAGCCAGGGCAGGACCTGTGCCTGGGGACAGTTCACCCAGAAAATGTCTCTTTCTCCAGGACAACTTTGCCCTCTCCTCCACATCAGCTTCTTCCAACCACCTGGGTGCCAAGTGACAGCGCCAGAGGCATCCAGAGCCACCTTCCTATAGGTTTGTAATGGCCAGGAAAGTCAAGCAATACTCCTGCCCAGCAACCAACAAAAATCTCAGAGAAGGACTCCGACTGGGTTACATGTTCTCTACTGAGCCAATCAGCTATGACTGTGGGGGTGGAGTCAAGAAAGAACATGGCTGCCCCCATATTGGGAGTGGGAGGGGAAAGAAATGGCTTCTGAGAAGGGGCATGTTAGAAGAGATGAGGGAAGCTGGGTGCCAAGGGCGGGCCCCACTGCATGCCCTGGCACAGTCCTGCCGCCCTCCTGACTGCAGGGGGCTTTGGGCACTAATAGTTCAGAAATGGGTGAAGCGGCTGTGGGTTCACTTCTGCCTTCCTGGACCCCCTTTCCTGCCCAGACCTAGCCCAGTGTCCACAATTCTTATGTGTAAGGGCCTGGGTCTTACTGATGAGTGAGTCACGCTGTTGCTTGTTGCACCCTATCTGTGGCTTCCTGGTATTTGTACCCCATCTGTACCTTTGCCCACAGCACCAGAATCTCAGAGACAGAACGCTGAGACATTTTTCCTGAGTTTGTTGCAAACGGGTTGGGTGCCAAAGATGCGTCTGTTTCAGTTTTTGTACTGTGTAGTGGGGAGTGTTCCTGTGTTTCTGAAAAAGTATTAAAGTGCTGGCTTGCAGGTGTTCCCCAGACACAGCAGGTGTTGGGGTGAACCTCACTGCCTTTCTAAAACCCCAAAGCACTGAACTCTGACACACATCTGGCCCCACAGATTTCAGATAAGGGACAACGGACCAGATATGGCTCTGCATCCTTGGCATTGTGCTGGAAATCTTGCACAGGGTGAAAATGGACTGGTTCACCTGGAGCCCTTGTGACACCGGTGCCATAGGCAGAGGAGATGGGAGGCGTCAGTCAGTGTCAGTTCTCAGAATTACATGCTTTAGGTGAGGTCTTTACCATAACCCTCTGAGCCTTGGATTACCACCATCCCATTTTACAGATGGGAAAGTAGAGGCAGGAAGAGTTACCTTTGTTAAGTAACTTGCCCAGGGCCCCAAAGCTAGGTAGGCGGCAGCATCTCTAGGATTGGACAGCTTCAGCACAAAGCACTTCTGTCTCCATGCAGCGCCTGTAGTCTGCTCTGCCACCCCATGCTAGCCAGGTTCATTTTTACTCCCTTCCGAGTTCGCACAGTGAAAGCTAGCATTTAACATACAATCATTGTTCTGATCCTTTCATACCTACTGCCTCATCTCTGAGAGGTGAGGCTCTTGTTATCACCATTTAATGACAGGGAAACCGAGGCACAGAGTGGGAGTGAACTTGCTCCAGGGCCACACAAGCAGGAAGGGCGAAGCTCTGCTTAGAGGCCGATGGCCTTCCAGCTTGTCCAGGGTCTGTGAGCTTGCCCCAGAGTACTGGAGGAAGTACCTGTGTAAATAACACCTATTTATTTATTTATTTATTTAGATTTTTTTCCCCGGTACCGGGAATCCGACTTATCACCTTGCGCTTGCCAGGCAGGCGCTGTGCCCCTGAGCTAAATCCCCAGTCCCCAATAACACCTATTTTCTGTATTCCCCAAGTCACTCAGTTTCCCAAGCACTTTCTCAAGGGAAGCACGAGAAGGTGCTGTCCTCTGTTGCGGGGGACAGGGAACCCTGATGGTGTGGGCATGTGCCGCCTCTGGCGCTTCCAGGGGCCCGGCTGTGGACAGGGCACTGGGCAGGGCTTCCTGGATGCAGTGGCCACAGCATTGCTGCTGGCATTGCTCAGGGGAGAGATGCCGGCCGGTGCTGTGCAGCGCCTGGGCGTGGGGCTCAGCACCACTCAGGGCTGAACCAGAGCTGCAGAGAGAGGAGGTGCTGGGGCAGGAGCCCGCCCGGCTGGTGAGGCAGGCCCGCCCCCAGCCTCGGCCCTGCACCGGAGCCGCCTCCTGACCCAGCCACTACTTCCAGGGCACACAGAGGGCAGGCAGGCAAGGACACCGTCACGATGGGACCCGTCAGAGGCACTCCAAGTCTCTCTCTGTCCAGACGTGCTCACACTCACACAGTAGAGATATGCACACACATGCGTGTTTACACAGGCATGTTTACATGCGTATGTCTGTGTGGGAAGAGAGGGCGAGAGAGTGAATAATCCGCACCACACAAAGACTCAAAATTATTGATCCGCTATAACGTGACTCCGAACCCAAATAAAGATTTGAACCAGTTGTTCCAAAAACGTATAATATTACAAGGGACTGGAAATTAGAACACTGATTTGATATTTGCAGCTTTGAAGACATTTGTGTAGCTAGGTGCAGAGGCATATGCCTTTAATCACAGTGCCTTGGGAGGCCGAGGCAGGAGGATCACAGGTTTGCAGCCAGCTTGTGCAACTTCGCCAGACACTTTCAAAATACTGTAAAAATCAAAAGGGGCTGGTGATGTAGCTCAGTGGTAGAGCCCTTGCCTAGGACGTGTGAGGCCCTGGATTCCATCCCCAAGGGCCCCCTCTCCGCCAAAAGCAAAAGAAATCACTGTTGTCTTTAGTGGTGACAGTGCCGCTGTCACCTGGGAGGCAGGGTGGAGGCAAACAAGCGTGGACAGGAGCAGAGCGTGTCTGGATGTGGAGGCTGGGGCCGGGGACACTGGGGTCCCGCTGCGCTCTCTGTTGGGGCACATGTCTGACTTTTTCCACAACAGAAAGCAAAGAGGGGAGGCGTTTGCTCGCCTGCAGCGATGTGCTCTTGGAGGCAGCTCAAGCAGTTGAAAAGTTAAGTAAAACACAAAGGCTTCTCCTTCTCCAGCCCCCCCACCCAGGTAACCACGGGCTAAGAGTTTGATGTAAATCCTTCCAGACTTTCCTGTGTCTGAGTAAACAATCCCATGTATTTATGCTTTTTTACACAAATGGGATTATATTCTACGGCCTCCTTGCTTCACTCAGCATGTGTCACGGCCCATGTTTTATGTCAGGGCCCCGTTTCTTTGTGACTCCACAGTATTCCTTTTGTATGCGTGTGCTGTGATTTATCTCACGATTCCCTCTGGGGAAACTTCGAGGTTGGTTTGAGTCTCTCAGCACCGCCAGGCTTGCTTCAGTGGGCGTCTCTGCCCGGATATTGGGGCACAGTGTGTGGCGCTGTGTGTCGGATGCAGTGCCAGAAGAATCACTGGGCTAGAAGGGGTCCTCTCCAGGGCACCTCGGAAGCATTGTACCCCAGTGAAAACGAGCCGGGCTGTGTACCTCTGAGGCTACTGCTCCTGATCCTATGAGTGATACCTTCATGTCCATGGAGCTTGCAGAACAAGAAGGCAAGCATCAGCGGCAGCGTCTCCAGCCCATCCCTATCCCTGTTGATTAGTGTTCCCGGTTTTTGCGACTCGAAGCCACAGCCGTATGCTCGAAGCTCTCCCTGCACGCACTCACGGCCTTTGAGGGCAGTCCTACAGCAGGAGAAGCTTTTTGTACCATGTCGCCTGAACACGTTCTAGAATGTTGGCATCACCTCTGAGCACCATAGGCCATGTGACAGAGTGTCACCGCCACAGTATGGCACCATCTTTTCCTCTTCTGTCGTTTTCAGCACAACTTCCTGCTTCTCATTCCCCTCCCGGTCTGTGGTGGTCAGCGAGGACCGCAGGTTCAATCCTGATAGGGTCTAGATGGCCGTCTGACCTGGTGCCACCTCGGCTCACCTTTGCAGGGCGTTGTTGTCTTCTCTGCAAGACCTGACACCCCTGTACCATAGTGAAACGAGGCTGTCCACACCCTGCTTGGCAAGCTCGGGGCAGGGGCTGGGGTCGTTTCCATGAGCCTCAAGCCTGTGGGACCCTGGGACGTAGGCACCAAGAAGACAGACTTGGAGAGAGAGATGATGTTAGGGGCAGGAGCTCGGGGGTAGAAAGATGAGAGAGGAAGTGGAGGCTCCCCAGGAGGAGGCCGAGCAGAGCCTGGAAGGGGAGGGCGGGAGAGGAGGGCGGCCCACGCGCAGGAATGTAGGAACAGGAGGGCGGCCTGCACCCCCCTCGCTTCTGCCCGTGCCCCATCATCCTGAGACACGTGGCTACACGGCAGGGCTAAGAACACTGCTGGCAGAATGAATTCAGCTTGACAGGGCCTTTTTTTTGGTAATGGGAGTCGAACTCAGGACCACGCGTGTGCCAGGCAGGCACTGCGCTGTGCCACTGAGCTATCTCCCCAGCCTCATTTTGTTTCGAATAATGAACTAACACAGTTGAGGAGATTTCATAGTCAAGACCAGAAAGACTGGAAAAGTTCTTTCCAGCAAGAAAACAGGAGCTCCACGGTTCTATTAGCACTGTCAGGAAAAAGCTCCAAAATGTCAGCAGACTTCTCCCGTCTTGGACAAGGTGCAGAGAGGGGAAGGTCCTGGGCGACAGTGTGGGTCCCAGCTCTGAGACCACAGGGATGACCCTGTGTGCCTGGAGCGCCCGCAGTAGAGTGGGGAAGACACCGCAGGCGGGCTGATACATGGAGACTCGGAAGGCCTGGCGGAGAGCGTGGGTGCTCTGTGAATTAGGACGCTCTAGGGCTCCCAGGACCGGCTGGCCTGACGCCGATACTCTACTGAGTGTGGGGTGCACAAACTCCGGAGCACCCCGAGGCCTGTAACGTCGTAGGCCATGCCGCCTCAGGGTTGTGGCAAGTCAGGCCATGAGGGTCAAGTGCCACTTTGACATCTGCGTCACAGCCACCCAGCCGGGGGCTCAGCACAGCAGCCTCTGTTGGGTCTCCAGTCTCTGTGGCCGGCGGCCTGTGTCTCTCCTGCAGCGACCTGGCCCGTGTGCTGAGCACAAGGCTTCCTCCCCTGCGTCTGCCTGTGCAGTGGCACACCCCGTAGCTGTTCTCTCCACCAGGGTGGTCTGGTTCCATGCAGCAGACCCAGTACCAAGACGGAGCCAACCAGCGGGTCTCCCTAACACTGGGCCCGGAGCACCCAAATGTCATGTCCTGTGTGTTCTATTGGCCAAGCAGCCACAGGCCTGGCCTAGGCTCCAGCTCCCCATGGCAGGGACTGGCACTGTCCATCGGGTAGAGGCATCTTAGAGATCATCTTGCGTGGGTGCTGGGCAGGTGCTGACACTCAGGGACAAGGCATCATGACCGTGGTCAAAACATTGAAGGTTGGCCATGTTTGTTTGTAAAAACCCCTGCCAAATTCCCTTCTTTTGCACTGAGACACCCCCAGGGCCTTGCTCTTGATGTCTTCGTGCTCCAGCAGCTACGGGGTAGCACCTGGCGTGGCGGGGCCTGAGACTGGTCAGCTCTCTGGTCTGTAGGTCCCTGGACTCACGAGAGCCTGGCACTGTCAGCGTCCCTCGTGAGCTCTCTCTCTGCACAGGAAGTGCTCAAGGGAACTTCCTTCTCCATCACCCATGGGCTCCGATTGCTGCCTTAAGAGGGAGCTCAGGCCTTGGGAGAAAAAGAGGATACACCAGCAGGCCCCAGAAATGCAGCCTAGCTTAGTGTTTCTTCTGGAAAGAGCTCTGGACATCCCGTAAGAAAATCCACATTTCCTACTTGATTTTCTTCTTGGTCAAAATAATCAGTGCCTTGCTCTGCAAACCAAGGGAGGACGGGATGGCATCCATTCAAAAGGGACCTCTGTCCTGGTGCTGCATCCCTCTGTTCCCTCTGAGATATGTTCCCGGGGGCCCGTGCTGGCAGGCCCCCCAGCCGTTTCCTGAGCTTGCTGACAGAGCCGGCGGCCGGGCGCTGAGCACATTCCAGGGAGGTTTGCCGGCGAGGCCCTTTCTCCTGGCCCATTTCAACAAACACAGACAGACCGCCACAATCCTCTCGCCGCGGGGCTGGCACCGCAGGCCTCGGCGGTGGGGAGCATAAATCGCTGTGGCCAGAGCAGCAGATGTGGGCCTTCCAGGCTGTGCCAGCTCTGCTAGCCGGTGGCCGCCAGGGGCTGCAGGGCCTGGGCCTGGGGCCTGGGGGCCGTGGGCTGGGGCCCGGCGCCTCCCTCGCTGGGACGAAGCCCTCTTGCAGGGCGAGGATTACCAGTCCTAATGTGCTCTCCGATTGCCATGGCCGCAGCCCAAGGGCAACCTCCAGACAGATGGGAAACCTGTGTTTCTGTGTGGACACGAAGAACTCTTTGAAGACTGGTCTTCTTTGTGTCCTGTCTGGAAAAGTCGGAGGCCTGAGAAAATGGAAAGAGCCTATTCCATTCAGGTCCCAGGCCTGGAGCTGAGAGCATGGAATTCGGACCTCCCTTGGACCTGCCTTGGAAAGTACACAAGAATTATACCTGTTCAGAGGACCTTTCCTGTCGGGAATGGCTGACGCCTGGAATGTGTTCCCATGGTCTCATCTTCTGCAGATCGTGAAGAAAGCAACCTCACGGTGTTGGGGGGCTGGTGAGGGTTGCTCTCAGGGCGTCTACATCACTTGTTGAAACGCACGCCCAGCCTCAGCCCCAGCAGACTTTGCTGGGTGACCTCAGAGCCTGCTGAGCCTCGGCCTCAGAGTCCTCCTTTGCCCAGCTCTCCACTTCCGGCAGCTCAGATTGGAGTGGAAACCGTTTGCCACCTCTGGATCCCACCGGTGTCCCATTTCTTACAGTCCGTGCAGGAATGTGTTAGCCATCACCATGCCCCGGCCGCGGCCCCACACATCCGAGGAGCAGAGTCGTTCACACAGCGCTGTTTCCCCATTTACACGCACGGAAGGCGAGCCGCAGGAGCCAGACGGCGTGCCCACGGCTGGTGAGCCTGGGACAGCAGCCGGCTCCGTCACCTCCCTGCCCTGCCCCTGCTCCCACCCCGAGGTGCTCCCTGCACCTTATCTCGCTTGCCTCGTTGTATGCCAAGAGTAATGACATTTCTGGTTTTTAATGGTATGTTTTGGGTTTAATTTATTACAGGATAAAAAGCCGGCTTTAAGGCATTGAATTTAATTTATTGTGAAATGATGACACTTCAGTGGTTTCCGCAGTGGTTCATGTGTGGCCCACAGGTGGCTGGGACCTCAGGTCTGCGGGAGGACACACCTGTGACGACTGTCTCCCTCTCTCCCAGCCCGAAGTCAGGACCGGTGTTCTTAGGTGGACTGTCCCCTCCCCAGCTGTGACACGAGGCCACCCCCACCCCCATGCCCCAGGAGAGTCGGCAAGAGGAGGTGGGCGGGTGAGACCACGTTAACTTCCGCTGTGGGCTTGAAGCTCTACAGAAAGGTTGGCACAGTGCCTCATGGCTCCCAGGGGTGGGGAGCTGGGGAGACGGCTTATTTGTGCAGTGCTTGTTCCTGGGGTCCCCAGATGGGGGCACACTTCTGACCCAGCCCAAGGACACGTGCGGGCGAAATGACAAACTGTACGCTGGAGCTCCTGGGATCCAAATGCAAGCGGAGTGCTGGTGCTGCCCCTGAGCTCCAGGCCAAGGCACCAGAGGACAGCGTCGGCCAGGGCTCCTCGATACTTGGACTCGCAGAGAAAAGGAGCGCCGGTGGGAGGGTCTTGGCGCTGGGCCTCGGCTGATGCAGGTTCAAATCTTACTGCTGTCAGGGAGCAGCCTGGAGGCCCTGGGAATGCTGAGCTCGAGCAGACGTTCTGTTTCTCAGTACTTCTCCCAGGGCAAGTGGGAGAGGCCTTTGTCCAGGGAGTGTGGCGTCAGGGCTGTGACGCGACTGCTTGCTGTGAGCTGGAGTGATGAACTCCACCAGCTGTCTCCTTGGCTCTGCCCCTGCAGGGTGTGCCCTGGGCGAGGCTCTCCAGTCCAGGCCTGAAGACGTTGCGGGCCCGAAGGTGCGGAGGAACGGGGGGCTCGGAGCTGACACTGGGTCCTTTCGTTGTTGACATCTCCACACCTCTCCAGAGGGGATGTGGTCACCATTGATGGAGTTGTAACAGAACCAGCCAGGAGACAGGATGGGAACCTCCCAGCACAGCCTCCGTCAGGAGCCGCTGGCCTCAGCCGAGCTCCCGCCCCAGGCCCAGCCCTCGCCCCCACAAGCCTGCGGGCTGCAGCAGGGGGTGAGCAGCGGAAAGAGCGGCGTGGGTGTGCAGGAGAGCGCGGCGCTGAGCCCCGTGGGCAGCGTCTGGAGAGCGGCCTCACGCCACCTCGAGGCACCTAACTGTGCCTGCTGGGCGGCCGCAGCACCACCCTCCCTGCCGCTTCCTTTGTTGTCAGGGCTGCTGTCCGCACTGCATTTGTGGGCCCACGACCTGGTTGTGTACTGCACGACGGTGAGGCCTGCGTGCCCACACGATGCCATCAGTGTGGGGGACACCTTCCCAGCAGGTGGGCCATAGTGGCTGTTCCCATGACGGTGGCCTGTGACCGCTTCCTGACAGAGTGACGGAGCAGCCAGCGCCTTCAAAGCTGTGTCCGGGCCAGCAGTGGGACGTGTTCCAAGAGTCATCGTCTGCTTTAGCAGCAGGGAGGGAATTGTATTCCGTGGGGAAACTGAGGCCATCATGGTAGCTCCGTCTGTTAGCAAAACACACATGAAGCAGCACAGATGTCACAAAAGGCAGGGGTCCGAGCCTGCAGGCCTGGGGCCAACTCGGCTCTGTCACCTATGGCTGCGGGTCTTCGGCCACACACGGGACCTCCGTGTGCCTCAGGTCCACGTCTGTAAAGAGTTACAGTGGCAGCTGCTGTCCTGGGGGCAGCGCAGAGTGTTCAGTGAGTTAGTCCACGGGGCACTCTTAGAGCAGGGCTGGGCTGCAGTCCCACCGGCTTTTATTCAAGTGGCAGAGGGCCTGCCCCCTAGGACAGGGTCATAGAGCAGCAGCTGATTCTGCAGCTTCTGCAGTTGATGGTCACCCAGCGGTGTCGGTTACTGCCGAGCTTCATCAGGGGCAGCTGCCAGGGGACCATGACCCTGACTGGTGCACCCCGCTCTCAGAAGGCCCAGGGTGGTGTAGCTTGGCTCCTCCATTGCTGCCCGACAGCGTCGGCTGCACCTTTGCCTCCTAGATTTTGCTACACTTTTGTGGGTGGAATTTCATAAAGGGTTTTATGTTTTCTGTCATGATTGTTAAGTTTGCAGTATTTAAAAATAGATGTGTAAAGGATAACACAGTGCAGGCTATAAAACACCCTCATGGCATTAAAATGGGAACAAATCCATTCATTTGGGTTTAAGCTGAATTTATCTTGTATTTTATGCTTTTTTAATATCCAAAGCCTTGTAGAAATAGGTTATTGAGTAGGAAGTTGGCCAAGCCAGGCTCCGGACCATGTGGGCACTTGTGAGCACTGGCAGAGCCCCTGGAATTCGATCCTGACTGCAATGTAGTCATTTTCCACCTGCAAAAACAGTTTTTTGCCGCAAAGCGCAGGCGGGGGAGGGCTTACCCAGGGCTCCCCCAGAATGGCTTTCCCTTTCCAGCAGGCAGTGCCCCCACATGCAGGCTTGTACGACGGGCCCATTGGAAAATATTTCATCTGTTTGTTTGTGTTTTTAAACTTAAAAGGATATTTGCCTTGGTATTTCCCATCAGTCTGTGATGAAATGAACCATGTGAAATCAGACTCATGTCTTTGGAGTCTCAAATCCCAGGAGCCAGCAAGTCCTAACGAACTCTTGTGAGCTGTGCAGAAGAACACACTTGAGTGCAGGGATAGCGAGGGTGGATTTCACACAGCAAGTCTCAAGACACAAGGTGGAGAGGCAGCGGGACAGGCAGAGGCCAGGCCCTAACGAGGCAGGTGAGGTGTGGGTAGGGCCAGCCTCGGTGTCACGCCCAGGACTTTTCAGCTTTGCGGTGGGGGGCAGGTCTCACAACCTCTCTGAGCCTCAGCTTTGCATCTACACAATGGGAGCAATGACTCTACCCTCTACCTATGGCTCAGGGTTTTCAGAAGAACAAAATGAGTGAATGCAGGTAAAATGTGTGAGATCAATGTGCATGGTCAGTGCTCAGAACAATCACTTGCTATTATTTTCATAAATAATGAGGGTGGTGATACTGAGGGTGGTGATGGTGACACGGTGGTGACAGTGGTGATGGTGGTGATGCTGATGGTCTGCTTACCCCTGAAATTTCACTGTTGGTGTGTCCAACATTGGACTCAGTCTTGTATCCTCCCCAGCACCCCCAATTGATCAACCTTTCTTTTATGATTTGAATCTTTTCTTCTTGTTTAAGAACTCCATATAACAACTCATAGCTAGTATTCTTTGTTTTCTTCCAAATGTCTTAAATTTAGATATTGTGTCTGGAGTTTATGTTTGTCTATGAGATGAGGTAGGGATTTAATTTTTGTCAATTTGTAATGGAATTTCTACACTTGCATCAGTCCTTTAATTTTTTTTTTTTTGTCTGTATGATTTCCAGAGTTATTAGATCTATTTCTGTCCTCTGGAAAATAAATCTGGCAGCAAGGGAGCTGGGAATTTTCTGTTTACTTTTAAGTTAAGGAAGTCTTTTCATAGACATCTTATTATTAAAGTCACTAAATATTAATTCATCCACCACCCATCCAACCATCCATCTACCATCCATCCATCATTACCCATCCACCATTTTATCCATTCACCATCCATCCATCTACCCATCCACTATATATCCACCCATCATCCATCCATTTATTCATTCACCATGCATTCATCCATCTATCCATCCATCCATCCATCCATCCATCCATCCATCTATCTATCCATCTGTCCATCCATCTATCCATCCATCATCCATTCATCCATCTGCTCTGAACAGTGCTTTGCTTTTTTTTTGGAAACATTTTAGGCTTTATTTCATGTAAAAGTACTTCTCTCTCATTCTCTATTTTAGTCTTTTGGAATCTTATTAATTTTGTTAGAGCTTCTCATTTTATCTTCCATGTTTCTTAGCTGTCCATGTTTTCTACCTCTGTGTTTCTGTGTTTTATTCCATGTGATCCACTGGCTCTATCTGGTGATTCACTAATTATCTCCTTTGCGGGATCTAATCTGCTAGGCCAACAGAACAGGAATGATCATGTAGGTAGCAGTGATATGACACATTAATGGAGCAATTTCAGTGCAGAAAAGAACTTGGAGCCAGGCATGACTAGGAAACAGGCTGTGTCCACTTCTCAGAGTCCTGGAGAGATGAGCTCAGACCCGGCTCCTCTGCCACATGTTTGGAGCTGTGCCTGATATCCAAGCTGGCATCTGGGTTACCATGCTATTTTTTGGAATTATATGATATTTGATTTAACATCCAAAGTTTATTTTTCATTTATGGCTCTTTGAAATTTTCATGGGAGATTTTAAAAAATAATGATTTAGTCCGTTTCTGTTCGAGGATTTTCTTGGAAAGCACATTGACAAAAGCTCTGGCCCCAGATGAAACTGTTGGACTTCAGCCTCAGAGGTGTTTTGGAGCCAGAGTCCTGCTCAATACACGTTTGTGATTCAAGACTTCACACATGTGCCCAGGCCTGGAAAGCATAAGGCTTGCATCCTTGTGCCGTGTGGTTTGTTCCGTAACTCCACTCCCCTGAGCCTCAGTCTCCTCATCTGTAAGTGAGGCACGTGGCTGAGCTCTATCTTTCCAGAGTGGCCTGGGGGCCACATGACGCGATGGCTGTGTATGTGCTTTGCAGACCCCGAAGCGTTTTGAGCGCTTCTGAGCCACGTGTCCATATCCTCTGGAAACCTCCTCTCCGTAGATGCTGTGTTTGGGGCTGGCTGCTCATCCCTCGTGACCAGGGGAGGGAGTACTGAACTCATGGGCCCGAAAGTCTTTCAAGGGTTTGTGCACTTTGTAAGTCACAGGGTGGCTCTTATTATGCAATAAGCGTGGTGACCTGTGTTTCTCTTTCTCGGGGACTGCTCAGCTTCTGTGGAGATGACGTGCAAACCTTTGAGGTAACATTGTGTTGGGAGTTGTGGGAAAGATGTCTTACACTTACAGAATCAAATCCTTTATTGTCATGTTGAATAAAGATCATGGCAATGTTTGCCATTTGCTGGGTGGCTTTGAGGTCCTGGTCACTTCATACGTGCAGCTGTCATCAGTTACCATTAACCCTGTGTTGTAGGTGAGAAACTCACGCACTGGAGAGATCAAGGTGAAGGGATTTTCTCGTGGTCACAGAGGGTGGGAGTGGCGTTGATGGGCGCAGGGTCTGTGCTGTCAGGCTCCAAAGTCCATGCCCCGTTCATGGCTCCATGATGGGTTAGATCTGAGTTTTGCTTTCATCCAACTAACTAATCAACCGACCAAACAAACAACTAATGAATAGCTAGCCAGCCAACTCATAACAACCAACAAATACGTAGTCAACTAACCAACCAACCAACCAACCAACCAATCAGGGCACAAGCCTCCCAACCAACAATAGCCAACCAATAATTCATCAGACAAACAATCCACCAGCTGACCAACGACCACCACCCAACAACCTTGCAGATTTCTACGAGTCACCTGCTCATCTCTGAGTTTGAGACCAGTTTTGCCCCCGCCCTCGAGGACTTACTGCTCTGCGGGACAGTGGGGGATTCTCCTGCTCAGCACACACCTGGCGGATTTGTTCGGCATCTGAGTCATCTGTCACCCCTGGGTCCTCTGTGTATCCCTTGTGCCCAGCACAGGGCAGCCCACTGGTGTGTGAGACGGAGGTGGGGTGGGGCTCAGTAAATGCGACACACACACTCATTCTCCAGCACACACTCACACGTTCCAATCTGTCTCCTCCTTTCCTTCCTCCCTCCCCCCCGCCCCCCCAGAGACAGAGCCTTCACCAGAACTTAGGGCTCTGCTCCGTCTTGGACGGCTGCGGGAGGAGGTGTTGAAGTCGTACCCTGGTCTCTGCTGTGCCCTCTTGTGGAGGAGAAGACAGCATCCCTGGGATGCTGCTTCCCTCTGATCAGCGTTCCTGGGCTTGCTCGGGGAGGACGGACGGACGGGCGCCAGCCCTGTGGAAAGCGCCCTACACAGGGTCAGGGGTCTGAGCCCAGCTGAGCCGCTAACACCTTGGGTGGCCTCAGCTTGCCTCAGCTGCCCCACCCCCTCGTTTTATGGACAAGGCCACCGAGGCCTCAAGACCTGAGCTCTCCCCTCTCCAAAGCCCCTTCCAGCTCTGGCATTTCCAGTCTTCTCTGACTCCTCGTTAACAGAGTATTTTCATTTTCCAGTCCGCATTCCAGCTTCCTCCCGGGAGCCTCGACCCCTCTGGCAGGGAACCACCGGTGTGAAATTGTCTGAAATGCACCGGGGAGCTCGCCCATCTCCCGCGAAAGGGCAGGAGGCCAGGCGGGGCTGCTGCCCACGGCCCCGCAGACAGGCGCTGCCGGCGAGCTGCCGGGAACCGCGCTCGGAGCCTGCGTCTGTTACAGGCCCCTCGCTCCGCAGGCTGCTGGGAAATTGGGTAAGTGTTTTCTTACCCAGACTTGAGTAACCGCTGCTGAATGTATGGTTGGAAAGTCTTGGCGCTCAGAGCGGACCACACAGCGACTTGCCCGTGAAACCCAATGCCCGCTTCCTCGGTTCTGCCCTCGACACCGCGGCAGCACCGTGGGCTTGGAGGGATCAGGGTCTTTCCATCCCTCTTGGAGGGGTTTTATTAGTTTGCCAGGGTCTGGAAGGTGCCCGAGTTGCTTTGCTCTGCTCTTGGCTTTGGCCTGGCTTGTGGCGTCCCAGCCGGCCCAAGGCCCAGGGAGTCGGAGTGCGGTGTCCGGCCCGCAGGCCCAGCGTGCCCAGCGTGCCGCTTTGCGCGTTTGCAGGGGGAGCGAGAGCTGGAGGATGGCAGCTCGGCCCAGCGCATCCTGTGCCGCGTCCTGGGCGGCTGGTCACCGTCCAGTGCGGCTGGTTTTTAATCAGCCTCCTTCACCCGCACAGGCCAAGAAAAAGCTGTAAAATCAGAAGCAAGGCTGGCGTCTGCTCCGTGTAGAACAGAGCAGACATTGTCCCCTTTCCCAGCTTGCGTGGCCGCCCTCTTGCTGACCACACAAATGGTTCTAATCAGCCCCTCCGGCTCTGCTGCTGTTCCCTGAGGTTGGCTTGCTGTGTCCTTGGGCACGTTCGTTACCCTGCGGCCTTGAACGTCACCTTCCTGCCCACCCTGCCTGGCCGAAACAGAGAGGTCAGGTGGGACACACGTGCGTGTGCCCGTGTGCGTGCTGGGTGTGCCCTTGACACATCCCGCTTTCCACGAGCTGAAAGGCCTGCTGGGCAGCTGCTGCCTGCCAAGGGAGGGCGCAAGGCCTCTGGGTCCCTGGAACAGCCCCCAGCGGCTTCTCTGGTTGGAAATCAGGTGGCAGAGTTCAGGGCCTGAGGGATGCCTCTCACTTCTCAGGCGACCCTTGCCTGCTCATGGCGCCATAGCCACCTTCCTGGGCTGTCCTCAGAGGCCCGGGCCACTCCTGTCTCAGTCCTGCGAGGGGCCGACAGTGGCTGTGCCAGTCCCCTCTGGGGCAAGGATTGGGCCTCCGCAGACATCTGACCGTTCCTCCCGCACCCAGAGCGCTGGCAGCCCCAGGCGAGGGGCCTCTTCCGCTGGACCGGTGGGAGGACAGGGTCTGCCGGGCTGTCCTAGCAAGCCTGCTTGAGGCCAGCTCCCACCTCACCCGCAGGAAGGTGTGTGCCTGGGAACATAGTGGGCCTGGTTGCTTCCAAGGTCACACGTCCGGTTTGACTTGGTTTTGCTGAGCGATGGGAGTAGACGTGGAGAAGCCATCACACAGGGACGGGGATGAGGAAGGGCCGCCAGGCGGGGTGCTGTGGGCTTGGGGCACCGTCCTGCGGCCTCGGTGTCCTGGATCTGTCTTCTGTCTCTCAGGCTTTGCGGACTTTGCCCTCTCAGCTGAGAGAGGAGAGGGCAGCTTTGCCTGAGCTCTGTAGGGGCTGAGGAGGTCTGGGGGCGCTGGCTCTGCCCCTCCTCCCTTTCTCCCGCCTCCCCGCTTCCATCCTCGTCCCTCCCTCGCTCTCTTCCTTATCATTGGACCCCAGGTCCACTCAGAGAGCTGAGGTACCAGCAGGTCTGGGGAGGTCTGCGGAGTGTACCCGTGACCACCAGGCCCGAGCCTGTGTCGCCAAGGGTAGAGGGACATTCTCAGCTGCAAACTCCTGCGGTCATCTAACCAGCGCCTCTCAGGATGGAGATGAAAGTGAACAGGCCCCTCTGAATCCGGGGACGAGGCTGGAGTTCGGTGAGATGATGCACACAGGTCTGACTCGGAGCTCACGGCCCTCGTGATTGCCGCTTTTGTCTCCGGCGGGGCATTCGTGGAGCCGGAACCACATTCCCCACATTTCCCTGCCCCGTGGCTCCTCTGGAAGCCCCAAAGGCTGGTGTCGGGCAGGCGCGTCTTGCATCTCTTCCTGAACACACACACGCCCACCCCGCTTTCAGGCCTGCAGCTCCTGTGACCTACCTGATCCCAGAACTGACCTCTGGGTCGGGCACTCCTGGGGGAAATCGTTTCCTTCCTCCTCCAGAAGGAAACTGCCGCATGATATCAGCTGGGAAGAATGAACTAACCCACGGCTCCCTGGAGGACACACCGTGACCCCAACGGCCCGCTGGCTCTGGCCTCTCTGAGTAACCAGGCCCGCCCAGCATACCTTGCTGGCCACCCAGTGTCTCCTGCCCCCCGGCAGGAAGCCACAGACGTGGGTGGGCTCCCCCACGCCGGGCTGCCAGAGCGAGTGATTCTTCCCCTCAGTCTTAACCCTTTCCTGTAGGGCGAGGACCGTGATGTCTCTACCGTCCGCGGCCCTGGGGGCTGGATAAGAGCCCACCTTCTCCTCCTCCTCCTGGGTCTGTGGAGGAAGCTGGCTTGTGAGCACAGAGCCAGGCTTGGTGTACTGCAAGGCTCACTACGCACTCGCTGAACCAGTGTCTCCCTAAGTGGCAGGCTTGGCCAGGCCTGCCCTGCCTGTGCTGTGGGCATGTGGGGTTACCTGTTGATCTGTGCACCCTGCATCTAACTCCCTTCTGGGGACACACCGAGTGCACTTCAGGGACTCGTGTTCCCTGCTCTCCCTGCCCGGCTCAGGGTTTCATGGTGAGTCCTTCATCCTCCCTGGCCCACCATGAGGCGGTTCTGCTGGAAGGCTTTTCCTGGGGTTTCTAAGCCATGAGGATTTGGGTGTGAAGATCTGGGAAGCCCCTTGCCACGCCGTGACTGGAACGCAGAGGGGCAGAGGAGTGGCGAGACCAAGGGCTGGAGATGCTGTGTGAGCCTCTGGGTCATGCTCACCAAAGCATGGTCCTCTACTAAGAGAAGCATTTCCCTCCCCTGGTTGGTATGAGGCGGCTTGAAATGGCAGTCAGTTATCTGCAGCCTTGAAGGGCCTTGAGCCACATAAAGATGGGAGATGTTTACAAACCTACTGAAGATTGCTTAGGGAGTCAGATTTCAATCCAAGGTCTTATCATGATAACCACGGCAGCCATCGTAGCTTGTATTCACTGATGGCTTCTTTATGTCAGAAATTATACAAATTTTTAAATATTCTCTTGAATAAATCATTAAAATCACCCTGTGCTACTATTACCATGTCAGTCATTATTATCACCACCATCGTGACGACATGAGCATCACCATCATCACCACCACCATCATAACCACTGCTACCACCACCATCACCATGACCATTGCCACCACCATCACCATGATCACTGTGTCACCGTCATCACCATGATGACTGTGATCATCACCACCACTGTGACATGATCATGACCACACCATGACCATCACCATTATCACCATCACCA
>NW_004955541.1:1643662-1727472 GCF_000276665.1 Chinchilla lanigera | reverse complement strand
ACCACCATCATGACCATGATCACTACTATCACCACCATCACCATGATGACTGTGATCATCGCCACCACCGTGACATGATCATGACCACCATCAAGACCACCATCATGACCACACCACGACCATCACCATTATCACCATCACTACCACCACCATCATCATGACTATGGTCATCACCACCGTCATCATACCCCCATTATCACCATCATCATCACCATTAGCACCATTACTGTTCACACCATCCCCATGGTCACCACCATCCCCATCCTCATTAGCATACTCCTCACCATCCTCACCGCCACAGCCATTGTCAACTCCAGAGGTTGCTAGGAAACACACAAAATGGGTGTAGGGCAGTCACAGTGACTGCGAGGAGCTGCTGCCGTCTCTAGGGCTCAGGTGCAGATATGCAAACTACCCTTGGTGAGTGCAGCTACTGTGAGGGTCAGGGACCACCGAGGACGGCCAGGGGAGGAATGTGCTGGGATTTTACCTACACGTGGCAGCGAATGTTCGTGCAGATGCGGAGGCTCTGAGAGCACTTCAGGGCAGCTAACAGTGTGCTGGCCGAGCACTCACAACTGGGGGAGAGAAAGCAGCCATGACCCCTCTGGTCAGGCTCAAATTTCTCAGTTCGGGTGGAACTTCTTTGCGGGCGTTTGCTTCGGTCTCCTCTCCGTGCCATGCGGATCCCTCAGGCTGTATAATTGTTACCTCATTCTGAGGTTCGGCACTAAATTGTCTGAGCAGGGGAACTGTGGTTATGCAACTTGCAGCATATATGTGGCTTTTCTGTGATTCCAGGAGAGGGTCTCTCCCTTCCACAGACATCCACCGACGCGGGGTCAGGGTCGGCCACAATGGGTGTGAGTCACATGGTCTGGGGACACTTCTCCCCCTCAGCCCAGTGTGCAGGGTGGAGCGTTGTGCGCCCACCGCCTCCTGCCTTGTTCTGTGTTGTTTGTTTTAGAGGTGGACACACAATACCACTGACTTCTTGTCGTTAGCTCTACAAGTGTTAACGTGTGTGCAGATGTGGGCCACCACCGGTTGCGGCAGGTCACAGAGCAGCCACACCACTTGGGACACTCCCTCCTGCCACCGCAGGGTGCCACACTCCCTCCTCGCCGTCACCAGCCACCACAGGGCAGTCCCCACCTGTGATTCTCTCTCCCTCAGACAGCTGCAGAGAGGGGCTCTGAGAGCACAGCACCTTCCAGCTCACTCCTCTCACCCCGCCTCTGAGACCCAACTCTGTCGTTGTCTGTGTCACTAACCCATTCCTTTTTTCTTTCTGAGTAGAAATTGTGGCTTGAGCCAGGTGCGGTAGTGTGTGTCTGTAATCCTAGCACTCGGGAGGCTGAGGCAGGAGAATTGCTATGAGTTTGAGGCCAGTCTGGGCTACACAGTGAGTTCCATACCACCCTCAACTGCTTATCATCAAAAACCAAAACCAAACAAACACACAAACAAAGCAACAAACAGAAAGCAAGCGAGCAATTGTTGCTTGATTGTAGTTTTGGTTTGGGTCCAGGACTGTGGACTGTTACGTTGTGAGACTCTAGGTGTCAGGTTCCTGCTCTGCTTGGGTGGGCAGTCAGCCTCGCTGGGTCCAGGTGAGCCCTGCCCAGCCTCCTCCATGCCCGTGCCTGCACCACAGTGCTGTTCAGAGGGTCCCTGTGTGCACTGCCCAGTGACAGTGCTGGGGGTGCCCGGCCCCTCCTAAAATTCAGCGTCTTGGGCTTGCTGATGGGGGCGGGAGACACACCGGAGCAGCACAGGCTGAGCCGGGGCTGGGGAGCTGCTCCAGTGTCCCGCTTCCTGGTGTCCCCTCCCCGGCTCCTCCCCTGAAGAAGTTGGGCCCAACTTGCCCTCTTGCGCGGCACAAGCCTCAGAACCTCAGCCAGGCCCAGGCCGAGAGGCAGGAGCGTGGCGAGGGATTGGAAAGCGTGGCTTCTCCCTCTCTCCTGGGCCTGGATCTTCTGCCCCTTCCGAGGCTTAGGGACTGGTGGCCACACCTGGACCATGGGACTGCCCGAAAGCTGGGGTGCAAAGGACAGAAGAAAGAGAAATAAAAGTGGGGTTTTGCCCAGCTCCCTTCCCGTTCCTGAGCTCTGTGAGCCTGTACCCGAGTTGGCTATGGCTGCGTGGGGTCAGCCGGGGACACTGAGAGCAGGAGACTCACCTCCAGGTGCGTACGGCTGGGTTTTCCTGATCTGGCTTGACGGTGCTGTGCCGCTGTCCACTGCTGTGGCCGGGCACCTGCCTGGCTCCCAGGGAGAGCGAGCGAGTGGGGGCTGGCCTGCTCACCGCCGGTTCACACTGGGCTTCTCCGCTGCTTCGACCTTCAAGTTACCCTCCGGTGCCGGGAGAAGCTGCGGTCTCTGCCCCTCTGGAGTCGGCCTCTCCTCCGTTTGCATGTGGACACTCCCGGGGTGGTGGTGAGGCCGGGTGAGGCGGCCACCTGCGCTCTTCCTGTGCCCTCAGCAGGCGCAGCCCGCCCTTCCCTCTCCCGCCACCCAAGGGTCCTGCGTGACCTCTTATAAGCACACGCTCCTCCCTCCCACCCCGTCTCCCGCCCTGGCAACCTCTAATCCAGCCGCCGTGTCAGAGACATTCTGTCCAGGGCGTCACACTGGAGCCCTCGGGACTTGCCGTCTTCTGCCAGTGCATCTCCTGGTGTCCCAGCCACATCACCGTGTGCGCCGTAGTCCGTTCCTTTTCCCTGCTCTCTAGCATCCCACGATGTTGCTGTCCCGCTGAGCGCTCATTCATCACCCGCTGAAGGACCTCGGGCTCGTTCTACTTTTCGGCAGTCACAGGTGAAGCTGCTGCGAGCAGCTGTGCACAGCCTTTCTGTGGACTTGGGGTGCCTGTCTCTGGGGGAGGTGCCCAGCAGCGCACTGGCTGGTGCGGTGAACGCGGTCCTGGGCTCTACCTTACAGGCAGGGGCACTGAGGCTGGAAGGACTTTACCCACAGCCCTTGGGGGCTGGGCAGGTCGGAGTGTCGCCTGGGCCTGTCTAGTGTGGCCTGTCCTCTCCCAGCTCCAGAGGGAGGGACAGGAGATGCGGAGCAGTGGTTGCCCCCGACCTTGATGGCTGTAACGCCCTCCACATCTTCCTGTCTGCGTGGCTCTGGTAGTAAGGGGTGGCTCCAACACAGCCACTTCTCTCGCGCATGAGTAGCAGCTTAGACCCCCCCAAGTGCTCCCGATCCCCCAGTTTAAGGCCGCTCAGGGGCTTCGGTGGTGTCGGCTGCTGTGGATCTGCCTCTTGCCCTTTGCTCGTGAGCCCGCGCGTCCCTGGAGGCCCCCTCCGGGCGGTCCGGCTCTCGGTGTGGCACACCGCCAGCGACGGCAGGTGCTCACGAGTCGTCAGGCCCTGGGCAGGACGAGTTTGGCGCTGGAATACCGCCTGGGCGGCTGGGCTTGGGATGCACAGGTCGTGAGGATGAGCCGAGGATGGACGCTCGGCGGCCAGGAGCCAGGAGGCAGTGGTGCCCCAGTTCCACAAGCAGGCAGGGCCCAGCCTGGACGCCCCACTGGAAGTGAGGCCAGGTTTGTGCTGGGGTGGCAGGCTCTGCTGTGGGGAGAAACGGCCCCCAGTGTTGGGGCTTCGTGCGGGCTGATCTGCTGGTGTCCGGTTGGCCCTGCCAGCGTCCCTGGACAGCGCCCTGTACGTGTGCTCAGCACCCAGCTGCCCCGTTAGGTGGTGTCTCTGCTGGCCCCAAGGCAGGTTTGGGAGTGGAGTCTGAAGGGCATGGCGCTGGCGCAGGTAGAGCCCGTGGCCCTGCCCCCGGCTGATGGCTGTGCAGAGTGTGGTGAGACGAGACAGCACGGTGAGCGAGAGGAAGCCGGGAACAGGGAGGGGCAGCCTGGCTCTGTCCTGAGAACCAACCTGGCCCCGGAGCAGTGCATTCGTCCCTCCACAGGGCGGCACCCTTGGTGACCGCAGGGCTTCCTGCCTGGTCCCCTCTCCAGGTCCTGCCACCTGTTACTATCACAGCTCGGGCCAGCTCCCCACACAGGACCCCCGGGCAAATCCCACCCTGGCCCAGCCATGACTGCCCTTCTCGGGCGGCCTCCTTGATGCCAAGCTGCACAGGGCGGGGTGGGCAGGCGTGAAAACCCCTTCCCTGGTGCACCAGGACGTTCCTGGACAGCTGTGTTCTGTGCAGCAAGCCAAGCGTGTGAGGACCAAGGACCTGCCCATAGGAGCTTCCACTCACTCACGGGAGGGGCAACGTGCACAGCGACAGGCACGTCACCGGCCACAGCAGGACTCGGGTTGGGTGGCTCAGGTATGGGCTTTGCACTCACTAGCTGGTGACCTGAGGAAGTTAACCCCTCTGAGTCTATTTTCTCATCTGCAAAATGGGCAGAGAAACACTCATCTCAAATGCAAATTAAAGCCGTAGTGAGGTGTATTCGTGTGTGTCTCACCGTCAGAGCAGCCAGCGGTGTGAAGTGGGATTACTCACCCTACTGGTGGTGAGGTGCAGAAAGGAGGATTTCTGTGCCTTGTTGCCGAGAGGTAAACTAAGCACCTCTAAAGAAAGTACTTTGCACATACCACTAGGAGTGTAAAGTACGTACATCCTTTACCCTCGAGGCTTCAGCTCCGGGTGTTTATATACAGATTATACTTCACACAGATGGAGTGACTACACAGAAATCAACTTCAGCATTGCTTGTAATGGCAAGAAAAGAAACACACTGAAAGGACCTATCAATAGAAGATAAACACCGCTGGCTCAGTCACACAGCAGAGTATTACGTGGCTGTAAAATAGCGCGATGCACACTGATTTCCACTAGCAGGCCCTGGGAGCATGGGGAGTGCCAGCGCTCTTCTGAGCTTGGTGGATGGCTCCCGTGTATGCAGACTGCACCCCTTCTCAGGAACCTGCAAGTCCCTGGCTTCCCGTTCCTCTCGGAATCTCTCCAGCAGCTCTGGACCTGCCAGGGGACAGCGGTCAGCCCTGCTGCCTGTGCTTTGCGGACAGCTCAGGCTTGAGCCACAGGGTTCCCTGAGGTGCCCAGCAGCGGTGATCAGCTCAGTGAGGGGCTGAAGAGGAGCCAGTGGAGCCTCGGGTGCTGTGAACCTGCTTCCAGGGGTTGCTTTCCACGGTCACTTCCTGTTTACAGCCAGTGACACTGGTCTTCAGAGTGGGTGACAGTGCAGAGCTCCTTCTCAGATGAATTCACATCAGTTTAGAAGGTAGCAGGTGACACATGGCCCCACGGGGAGGAGGAGTTCACAGCAGGCAGGTCCATGGTGACAGACGGCAGACTGGTGGTGGCCAGGGCTGGGGAGGGAGGGTTGGGGCGACTACCCAAGGGGTGTTTTCCTCTCAGGGTGACGAAAGAGCTCTGGAGTTAGAGCTGGTGGTCCAAAACGAGGCGTGCGCTTAATTCCCTGTGGAATGAGCCTCACATTTCCTGAGCCGCACCTTTTCCTATGGGCAAAATGCTGAATCTTACACCACTGCATAAAGCAATACCGTTGTGTTTTACAATAGAGACAAAAACAGCAGAGGAATAGGTGGGGCTCCAGAAGACGTAACCCAAATACTGGTTGGGTGGTGTGTGGTGATCTCGCGGGGCGGGACCGGCCGAGGAGCGCCTGCCTCAGCTCACCGGCCGTGCCCTGCGGTTTCCAGCCCTGTTGCCTTTGATCTGCGCCCTGGATTTCTTGTTGATGTTCCCAATGGCAGTGCTGCGTGGGGCGCCCTGGCCGGGGAGCCCTGGCTCCGAAGCTGGCCAAGTGAAGGTCAAAGAAAACAAGATTTATTTCTAGCGAGAAGCCAAAACTGTGTTTGCTGTACCATCAGGCATCAAATGATGCTGTGGTCCCCCCGCTGTGGAAAAATACTTCCCTCCCACCCCTCCTATTAATAACAGTGGTCAGCCTGTAAAAATTAACGTGTCAACCCCCGTGGGGCCGCACTATCTCAGGGCCCTTTGATCACCCTCGGTGAGGCTGCTGGCCCTCAAAAGGGTTTTCACTCCATATTTTCTCTTGATGGGTTTTCAGGAAGGTGATTAAATTATTAAAACTTTAATTGCCTTCCTGTACATAATTATCACCTGTTAAAGGACACTTTTATTCACAGGCTGAAAGCTCCATTTCTTAGCGCCTTCTCCTCTCCCAAAGCGGGGCCGCTACGCAGCTGAGGCAAGAAAATGCTGAGGGGTGTTTTTCCCTTTCTGCCTTTTGCAGGGTGAGCGTGAATGGTGCTTTTTGACTTGGAGGGCGAGTGGAACGTCTTCTCTCTCCCTCCCGCCGCCTACCCAGGAGGCTGAGGCAGAGACGCTGTCTTCTAGGAGTTCCCAAGCGAAAGACTGTGATTACCCCAGCCACAAGTCTGATTTCCTGTGAGAGTTTCTGGTAGGAACCAGCAAGCTCAGAGAGGCCCCTGGCTGGCCCAGGGTCGCACAGCCATTGGGACTGACTTGTCCCTTGTGCTCATCCTTTGTACCCCGTGCAGGGTTTCTGTCTCCTCATCATCTGGAGCATGGTCCCTACCATCCCCATGCCCTGTGCCAGGAATGTCGCAGCTGCAGAGTCGGTGACTGTTTCAGATCCTTCTGTCCGTGCCCAGTGGCAGCAGGGACCACGCCCACGTGGCACCGGGCCGAACCCAGTTGCTCCCTCTGCACTGTGTGAGGCGCCTCTTTCTTTGCTGGTGGCGGGTGATGGGGCAGGAGTCTCATGTGGGCCTCAGCGTGGCCCCGGCCTGTGGCTTAGGTGACAGAGCACAGGCCACTTGTATCACTGCTGGCGCATGTCCCTTACCACGCGATGCCGTCTGAACCAGCTTGTGCATGGTTGGTCCTTCCTGGGCCCTGGGAGCGTTCTGTCCCGGCCCTGGGGGTGGAAAATATCTCTGGATGGAGACTGGGCGAAGCAGCTGGGAGAGGAAGTGCCGTCCGCAGGCCCGCTTGGTCGCGGGTGAAATTTCAAAGGTCCCTGTTTTGAAATTATGAGACCACCAAAAAAGCATACTGGGGCCAAAAATGACTGTAAAAGGTAATAATTGTTAATAACTTGGCGTCCGCCTCGTCACTCAAGCGGCCTGGGTTTGGCAAACAGAAAGGACAACATTGTAAGCAAATAGGAAGGCAACAGCCTGGCCCATAAAACCGGTAACCGCACCATAACTAAATATTAAATGTGAGTTTTTAATTCAATTTATAGTTTAAATAAGGGTCTTTGCACCAACGCGGAGGGGCGGGGGCATGCAAGGCCCATAAAACACACGCGGTGACCCAGCCGTGCGAGCCATCTGCTGACTCTGTGGTCACGGCAGCATCCTCGACCCCAGCCCGTCCTGGGAGGTTGCCCGAGGTGTTCATTGAGCAGTTTGGGGCATTTTTAAGAGGAGCTGCATGGTAAGAGGCTGGGATGCCTGAGCCCTGGGGGCCGGTTGCCCCCATGTGGGGTGTTGGCAGAGCTGGCACTGGGCTCCCGCAGCAGCCCTTGCTGACCAGCCGTTGGGCCCTGGCTTGGCCCCAGCCCAGTGGCCTCCGAGTGAGCTCAGTGTCCTTGGTGGCCCACTGGGTGCCAGCGATGCTGGGCTTTTCCCGGAGGTGGGCCTCGGCCTGGCCCCTGAGTTCCCTGGAAGGCCCTGAGGCCAGCAGCCGCCCGCTGTGCCCCTGCTGACCCCAGTGCCTCTGCTGCTGTTCCACCGGGGCACAGCAGGCCTGGCGGTCACGGTGGTCTTCTTTCTGAACAATCCGTGCTCTTCTGTTTAGCCCATAAAAACCCCACGTTCATGGGGAGCGCAAAGGCAAGTCAGGACGTTATCTCTGAGAAAGGAGGAGCCGTGACCCAGCTTGTAGGGCTGACTTCCGTCACTGGTTTGCTTTGTCTGCTTTCAAGCATGGATGTCCACCAACCCCCACGCCAGCAGCTCCGGGTGGTGGGGACCCTGCCTGTCCCTCTGGGAGGAGCAGCCCCCCTGGTAACAGAACCGTTGTATCTCTGGGGACGTTCTCTTCTTGCTGCTCCAGGAACTGAACCAGGTCCTTGAGCAAGTAGGCAAGTATTTGACAGAGAGCTACATTACCAGCAGTCCTTTTTTTAAAATTTTGAGATATGCTTTTGCTAAGTTGCCCAGGCTGGGCTTGACATTGTCATCCTCCTGCCTCAGCCTCCTGAGTAGTTGCCACTATGCTGTCCAAAGATTAACTTTCAGGGAACGAGCGGCCCCGAACCAGATACCGCTTGTGGCGACAGCGCCTCTACTCCCCGCCCCCAGGTTTCTGTGAACACACGAGTGAGTGTTTTCTGGCAGGCGACTTCTGGAAATCTGCGCTGGGTCCTGACAGGAGCTTGCTCTTGTCTCTCTGCATAACATGTGTGAAGATGCTTTGCAGTGGGCAGCCAGGGAGGGTCGGGTGGCCCTGGCAGGCTGCACCTGCTGGCTGCTGGGAGTGGGAACCGCGTGTTCTCCTGGGCTGGGGCTGGCGCCACTGGCCCTCCCTGCTGGCTCACACCGTCCTGCTCCCGGCTCCTCCCAGCCCACTCTTCCCTGTCCCTTCCCCTGGTGCTGGGTGTTATGATGACGCGCAAAGACTCGGGTCATGGCGTGGCCGCGGTTCATTTAATGGTGTGAATTTTATCTCCATGAAGAAGAAAACATCTCTTTTTCTTTTCCCTCTGATCTCCTTTGCCAGCAGTGTGGACAGTGAGGCTTTGTCCTTGCCAGCGAAATTGTTTCCTCAGGGCTGGCCCAGGAGCGAGAACCCTGCTCCCCTCAGCCTGGGGCAGGGCCAGGTGGAAGGAAGGGGACAGCACTGTCACTGTGCGAGCTGGGCTGGGCGGGGGCTGCCTTGGCTGGGGCAGGGGGCAGGCAAGAGGCTCCTGCCAGCTGGGGCTGTTAGGACCAGGGGGACAGATGGGGCCTCCGCTTGGGTCCCAGGGCTTGGGACAGCCTGGGACAGAGGCATTGCCCCTTCCATGTCCCAGGTCCTCTTGTTCCTGCAGCGGGGCCAGCTGTTTCCATGTGGGGGGCAGAGTACTAAGTGGAGACTAAGCCAAGAGTCACCTGTGACCCCTGACCTCTGATCCCTGACCTCTGACCCCTGACATCAGTGGAAAGGTAAGTCATCTGGCCAGTTCCCAGCCTTGGGCTCCAAGCTGCATGGCTTGGGGCCACCACCTGGGTGCTCTGGGCTGCAGTCTGTCCTTGTGAAATGGGCTGAGTGTGATGCTGCAGCACGTCGATGCGTCCCTCCTGCCGTGGCCGTGCACCATGGGCCAGCGCTCAGGGAGTCAGGGCAGCGCCCGAGGCAGTGACTGTTATGTCCCCACCTTTCCATCAGCTGTCATGGCGCAGCTCAAGACTAGAGGGTCAGAGCTGGAACCTGGGTTACCTAGAGGAGCTTGGGGCAGCACAGGCGCAGAGTGACCTCGGATGAGGGACCTCGGGTGCAGGGACCTCGGGTGCAGGGACCTCGGGTGGAGAGACCTCTGGTGGACCTCAGTGGATGCTGCTTCCCTTTTACCTCCAGTAGCAAGTGAAAAGGGTGGATGCTCATGCCCCTAGCCCACCTCCTCACCCCACAGCACCACAGCGTGGCCATGTCTTTGTTCTCTGTCAGTGTCACTGGATGTCTTACTCAGCACTATGTCCCCTGATTGGTGATTCTGCCAAGGGCCTCGGGACCACCCAGGTCAGCCCCAGGGCATCTTCCCTCTCGGCGAGGTCCTGTGCCTGTGAATGACTCATGCACGTCCCCAGCAGCCACTGATCCTTCTCCCTCGATGAATGTGTCATTTGGGCTTTCCAAGGAAGCAGACCCGACCCTGTGTGGCTCTTGGTGTGCAGCTCCGTCACAGCACCGTGTGCTCACACTCCTGTGAAGCTTCTGTCGTGCTGAATAATCTGTGTTGTGAATGTACCGCCTTTGCTTATTCATCACCTGCTGGTGACACTTGGGTGCTCTGATTTTGTCTTCTTATTATACTAGGGTCACATTATTTTTGTACCTATTTATGAATATTTACATGAATACATGTATCATGGAACTAGGGTGTTGGATCCGGGGTGATGGAGCTGAGGGTGATGGAGCTGAGGGTGATGGAGCTGAGGCTGATGGAGCTGAGTGAGGGTGACGGAGCTGAGGGTGACAGAGGTGGGGGTGACGGAGCTGAGGGTGACGGAGCTGAGGGTGACGGAGCTGAGGGTGACGGAGCTGAGGGTGACGGAGCTGAGGCTGACAGAACTGACGCTGATGGGGTGAAGCTGACGGAGTGATGCTGACAGCTCCCACCAGCTGAGTTTGCAAAGGCCGGGCGCAGAGCTGGGTAACGTGGCAGTAAACACACAGGCAGCGGTGTGAAGGCCTTCGCTTGCTGTGCTGGCACTCTTTCAAGTGCAGGTCTGGGAAGGACCCGTGGACCTCTAGTCTGTGCCAGTGCAAATCTGCTCTTAGAGGGAGACAGGGAGCAGAGCCCAGAGCTCTGTGGCTTTGCACCAGAAAACCCAGGCTTCCTTTTGAGAGAGGCGCCCTCTGCTCTCACTGCTTGGGTGGAGGATGTCAGGGCTCATCTGCTTCTGGGGCTGCATGTTCGCCTAGCAGGAAAATGTGGCACATTCCCGCCTCACCGGTGGGCAGGGTGGGAGCTTGCTGAGGGCACCAGCTGGGAAGGCCCAGGCAGGATTTGAACTCAGCACAGTCTGCCTCCAAGCCCAGGCTCCCAGCAGTCAGAGGTCGGCCCGTCCCGTTCCCTGGATTTGGGGCAGCCTGGGTGGCTTGCTGCGACTCCGCTGCTGGAGAGCTCCTGCTGTCCGGCTGGCCTGGTCAGTGCTGGGCGGCTCGGCCCCTGCCCTCCGGCCTCTGTCCTGGCCCTGACTCAGCATTGCAGCCTGTTCTCCAGACAGGAAATGTGAATCAAAATAGCAGCACACACTACACCACAATTAGTGTGGGCCAGGGGCTGCACAGCCCTGATGAGGAGCAGGCCGCCAGCACCAGGCAGACTGGGACACCAACCTGCTCTGCCCTCCACCTCCCTCAGCACTGTCCCTCCGGCCGGTAGCTCAGCTTCAGACAGAGACAGGGACAGGAAGACAGAGAGAGAAGGCGGAGGAGGATGAGGAAGAGGAGGAGGAGGAGGAGGAGGAGCAGGAGGAGGAGGAAGAGAAGAAGGACAGATGCAGAGGCTGAGAGGAAGAGAGGAAGGGAAAGAGGCAGAGAGAGGTGCAGAGACACAGAGACGGGCAGAGACAGACAGAGACATGGACAAGGAAAGGGCGACAGGGAGCAGGAGGAGAGGAGGCGCACCACGGGAGCCCCTGCAGGCTTGCATCCTGCCGCCTGACACCCCCACTTCCCAGGCCACGTCTGGTTCTGGTCCCGGCATCTCGGGCCTGGGAGTGTCTCCGAGACCCCCTGCCCTTGCTCCTGCCCCTCCACTTGGCCCGGCGTCCCTGTCCTTCTTGATCTCAGCCCCTTCTCCGCCCTGTCCCCTTCTGTCCGCGGCCTCCTCCAGCACCCTTTGCCCTCACAGGAAAGGAGAGTGCGCCGGTGCAACCCCGCAGCACGCCTGCCCTGTCCTCACCCCCTCCCTCAGCCCAGGCCTTCCTGCCCCCAGACCCCCCAGAAGCTCTGTCCTGGAAATGCCATCGGCTTCCCGGCGATGACCCTCGCCGATGACCTCTCCTCCCCGGTGGTCCTCCCTCTGGTCAGGGGCGTGAGGGGTCGCAGCTGGGGAGGAGGCCGGCCTTTGAGGGCATCTTGGGTGTTCCCCGCTCTGCGGCCAGGGACCTCTGAGGGACGGCGAGGGCCCCTGCCTCGGGACGACCGGGCGCATGCCCTCCCCGCCTTTCCTGTGTGTGCTGCCACAGTTTTACGCTCCACATTCACGATGTCACCGCCGCCCCGTGCGGCCACTGCATTAGGTGAGCGCGCGGAGCCCCTGTTGTCCCCTCAGTGGCACAGACCTGGAGCTAAGAGTGTGGCGTCATGACCAGGGCTGGGCCAGCGGCTCTGCGCCCCTCAGTCATCCCTGGGGACCTGGCGTGGTGGCAGTGTCAAAGGCCCCGGGGTGGAGGGCAGAGGGCAGGGCGGGTGGGCAGTGTGCTCGGAGGGTGCCCCTTGAGAGGGCAGCTCGGGCTTCGGGACGAAGCCAGGCTCCGCTCTTGCTGTTGACTGACTGGTGTCGCTGTCGGGCACCACCACGGGCAGAGGGGCTGGCGCCCCCTGCAGCTCTCCGGGCCTGTGCGGCCCGTCCTGGGTGCCGCGATGTGGGGACCTTGTGTGGCACGACACAGTGCTGTGAGGGCGTCTGCCGGGCTGTGGTGAGAGTGCCAGGTGAAGGGGACAGAGGGGCAGCAGGGAGGGGGCGGCAGCTGCTGAGGACAGCCAGGAGCGCAAAGCAAACAGTGGAACCGCGGGGCATGACGGGGTGACAGAGATCATCTCCTGACCCGGTGGGACCTCCAGCTGGGGGCACCCCATCTCTGTGCTCACAGACAAGAGGTTTTCCTGTCCTTGGGGGACCTGGCACTCCGCGGGGGGGGGGGGGGCCCAGCTCACCGAGGGATGCCGGGATCCAGGATATGTATCCTCTCTGCACATTGGTGCTTCCCCGTCCTGGTTTTTAAACCCTCGGTTTTTAACCCCTCGAGGTGTAACTTACACACCACAGAAGTCACCCATCTTCTTCGGGTAGCCCGTCCAACCCGCTGGAGGAGTGGCTCCCTGCGTGTAAACATACGGACTGAACATCACGGCAGCCGCAGGTGGAGATGGGGGGGCACATGCCTGGTGACCCAGGGACGCGAGGCCACTGTGTGGACACGGCTTCACGCCTGGACACCCGACCTGGGAGACGCGGCTGGGTCTGAAGTCTATTCTTACCAGCCTGGAACCTTTTAAAGCAATGACGGAACACAAAGCACCACGAAAGCCCTGAGAGCAGATTCAGTTTTGTAAAAAATATTATTTTAAAGAGAGAAAACCCATGAAATTTCAAAACAATAGGAGGGTAACAATGGTTAATACATTGTGTGTTGTTATCTTTAAGTTAGTTACTCAGAGTATAAGATACAGGCATTTAATTGTCCAAACATTAGCACAAATCTTTCTTTTCAATGAACTAAGAGAAAGTAGTATAACGATCTTATATATATATATGTATTTTGCTTTTCCCTTCTTTGTTTTTTCCTTTCCTCCATCCCAGTTTCTCTTTCTTTTTGAACAGTTTCTTCCCATTTTACAATATCTATTGTATATTTTGGGTCTTATTTATTCTTAAAGCTTCTCATACCAGGGAGACAACATGGTGTTTACATGTGAGTCGGATTTGTTTCACTTATGAGTATGGTCTCCAGTTGCACCCATTTACCTATAAAAGTCTCCAGCTTTTCTTCTTTATGACTGAGTAGTACTCACTGTATAAAAATATCACATCTCTTTTATCCATTCCTGGACTGATGGGCATTTGGGTTGTTTCCAATATTTAGCTTTGACAAATTATGCTGTTATAAACATGGGTGTTGGGAGCTCCTGGAGCTGGTTATTGGTCAAGCAGTCAAGCTACCTCAGCATTGAAAAAGGCATCCTGCCGGACAATTACAGTCGTTAGTCACCAGGCAACATTATCCCTCAGGACACTACTTTGCAAGTGTATAAAATAAACGCCCCTAGTGTTGGAGTCAGTCCTCCTGCTCATCAGGCAAGAGGTAACTCCACCTGACCCTGGCTGCTGTCTCTTGTCTTTATTTTCTAAATCCTCTCACTGCTTTCTCCCGGGGACCATGGAGAGACCACCAACTCCTGCACATGGGTGCACATATATTGCTGTTGTACGATGCTTTTAATTCTTCTGGGAAGATACTCAGAAGGGGAATAGCTGGGTCAAATGGGACCTCTAATCCTAGATTTTTGAGGAATCTCCATCCTGATTTCCACTATGATTGTCTACATTCCCACAAACAGTGGAGGAGGGTTCCTTTTTCCCCAAAGTCCTGGCAGCATTTGTTATTGGTTGATTTCTTGATGATAGCCATTCTTTCTGGGGTGACATGGAATTTCAGTGCTGTTTTAATTTGCGTATCTTGATTGACCAGTGATGTTGAGCATTTTTCGTATATTTATTTGTTGTTTGTACTTCTTCATCTGAGAAGTACGTATTCATCTCAGATGCCCATTTTTGGACTGGGTCTTTGAATCTGGGAGGTCTGATTTTTTGGAGTTCTTTATGTGTTCTTGATAGTAATCCTTTGTCTGAGGAACAGCTGGCCAACATTTTTTCCCATATTGTGAGTTATCTCTTCACTCTGTTGGTGGTTTGAACAGGTTCAGTTTTAAAGATTTTTTTAAGTAGCCAAAAAATGGGTTAAAAAAGTTTTTTTTTTAGATCACTCACTTGTGCAAACCACGTGCGTCTTTGTGAGTGATTATCAAGGGCTGGAAGGAATTGCCATGGAAGTGCCTTGACCGTAATGCCATACCCCTGACCCCTCTGCCTGCAGCTCATCTCAGCGCCCCGAGCACCCACACCCTCTCCTGTCCTGCCCAGGCTTCCCGGGGGTGGAGGGCCGCACCTAGGGAGCCGGGGAAGGACGGGACAGGGTGCCCCCCGCTGACAGTGGTGTGCAGGGTGGTGAGGGCGGCATTGTAAACTGCTCGGCAGCTCTGCTCAGAGGATCTTGCCATCCGCCGGTCGGGTTACCTTTAGTCTTCCCTTCCAGGTTTGTTGCCTGTCACTTTGATTTGGCCTTTTTTTTTTTTTGTACTGGGGATTGAACTCAGGACCTTGCATTTGCCAGGCAGGTACTTATGCCACTGAGCTATTCCCTTGGCCTGTTGCCTGTCACTTTTATTCTTGTCCGAATGCCCTGGCGGAGGCTCCCAGTCCTGTGTTGGATGCCGGCGATGAGAGGGACCCTGGTCTTCCCTGAAAGTGCCCTGTTGTTTGCTGGGAGGCCGATGCTGGCTGTGGGTTTTCATGGACACCCTGGCCCTGCGGAGGATACTCCTTTCTGTCCTGGGATACTCCCACACTCTGCATGGCAGGACCGGGTTTTGCCAAAACCCCGTCTTTCCGCATCCACCATGGTGAAGTCCTGTCCACCACCTCCACACCCCGTCCCATCAACGCAGCCTGAGACATGGTGGGTGCTCATCCGTTGAACTACTCTCTTCTCACCATGGTGTCTGGTCCTCTCCGCCTGGGGGCTGCTGGTGGCCGGTCCCTCACTGGGGACTTGGGGGGCACGTTCATGGCCCATTGGTCTGCAGCTGCCTCGCGTGGCAGTGGGGTGGCTCTGGGTGGCTCCTCACAGTTGCTCGGGGCTCCAGCTGGGCCGACCCTGCTTGCCCCGTGTCCCACCCCTCTCCCATTCTTCACTCAGTCCTGGCACTGCTGCTCACCCGCCGCCTCGCCCTCGACCCCTGCAGCTCTGCATGCAGAGGAGCATGGGCAGGCAGGTCCACGGAAGCACAGGCCCCGACCCAGAACTGTATGGTCCCAGGGGGAGATCGGGAGAGCGTCTGTAGAAACACCCTACCTGACCGTTTTATAGTCTTTCAATAGGCAAGCACCTTCCTCCGCCCGGAATGCTTCGCTAAGCCTAAGTGGAAACTACAGAGAAAAAGTCACATTTGCTTTTCTTCACATCTGCTTGTCTCAGGCAGGTCCTTGAGCCCCTCCCTGTGCCCTGTGTGGATGGCACCGTGGGGCATCTCCCTCTGCCAGGATGTCACAGTGCTGTGGAGAGGACGTGGGACCTGCCCTTGGCTCTGGGTTCGAGCCCCTCTGCATGCCCGCTGCTGGCCTGAGTTCCCACCCTTCCTCTAGATGGGTGGCAGTGGCCTTCGGGGAGAGGCCAAAGGCGCAGGCCACTCCCAAGCAGCCCTCTGTCCCTTCATGTTGGCGCCTGGGGAAGCCAGTGCTGACCTGGTGCCAATGGTCCAGTCCTTCTCACGGCCACATAAAGGGCCACCTGGTGTCCTCCCGCTGTCCACCTGCTGGCTGCCTGGGCGGGTCTCCTCCTGCAGCCCCTGTTTTGTTTTTGCTTTTTTTTTTTTTAGTACCAGGAATCGAACTCAGGACCTTGCACTTGCCAGGCAGGCCCTTGTGCCGCTGAGCTATGTCCCTGGCCCAGCCCCTCTGTTTTATAGCAGCTGGGAGCCAGGTGCTGGGGTTTGGATTCAGCCTGGGCTGGGGGCGGGGCTCATGGAGGTGACTCTGCTGCTCACTTACCGTTGGAAGGGGACCCTGGTCAGGAGAGGGGCCCTGGGGCTGACCTGGAAGGGTGCGTCTTCCTCCCGGCCTTCCCTTCTCTTTCTGCTTCCTGTGCAATGTGACGTGAGCGGCTCTCCTCGCTCTGCCCCTCTGCATGCCGTCTGCCGTGGTGCCAGCCAACCGTGGACTGTAACCGTGAGCTAAAATAAACCGTCCTCCTTTAAGTTGTGCACGTTGGGAATTGTGTCTCAGCATCCATAAAGTGACTCAGACTCCAGGTCTCTGGAAGCCAGCCAGGGAGGGGTCTGAGTCCTATGGCCTGACTTGACGGGTGCCCTTGGGCCCCCGTGCCTCAGTTTCCCCCCTGCAGTGGGTGTCATTGGTTGGCTGTGGGTGGTGGTAGCACAGATGGCACTGAGGCAGATTTAAGCCTGGGAGGACATCCCTGGAGCTTGTCCTGAGCCTGGGCGCTGTGCTGGGCACTCACTCACAGACCTGTGGTACCTGGGGAGGTCCCTGGCCCTCGGGTGGGAGGCGGGAGTGGTGTCTGTCTGTGCAGGCATTCGGGTGAGTGGTGCTGCTGCTTGGGAGGGACAGGTGGGCCCTGAGGTGCCTGCTGCTTGTGACCTGGAAGGAGATGGAGCCATGGGGCGTGCTAGAGAGGGTGTCCAGCCACGAGGCACCTGGCAAAGGCCAGAGGCAGGCGAGAGCCACAGGGAGAGCGAATGTAGCTGCCGGAGCAGAAAGGTGGAGGCCAGGAGGCCGCCCAGGGGTTGGGGTCCTGCAGCGGGCAGGGTGGGGGCTTCTGTAGTGTGAGAGGACCCTGGGTGCTGGGGGCAATAAGACGGGAACCCTTCTCTGCCATGGCCCAGGAGAGACGGTGGGCAGTGAGGAGGGTGGCGGGGGTCTCTTCCAGGTGAAGAGCGGGGACCTTGGGGGGCTGATCTGAGAGGTGAGGGACACCCCATTCCCATGGCCCGGGGCTCACAGCCCAAAAGGTTAGTAATCACTGCAGTGGCGCTGGCAGTTGTTGCTGGTGACACCTGCTGAGGGTCGGCTGGCCCTGGATGACAGAGCTCACGCCTAGCTGGGGGCACAGCCTTCCCGGGGGGAGAGGCCTCTCTCAGGGGCGTCCACAGGGCTGGACACCCATTTACCCATTTGACCTTTGCAGGGCTCTATGAAGGAAGTTTAGACTGGCCCTGCCGCACTGGGCTCAGGGGTTAGCTCATGCGTTCCCGACAGCTTGCCAGGGCGCCCCCCGAGAGGAAGGGAAGAGGGGTCATGCTCCTCGGCTCTCGACTGGAGTGGGTGCGGGCTGGGCAGGGCTGCTGTCCGGATGAGCACACCCGGAAATCAGGGCGGCTGCGGGTCGGCCTGCTCCCGGGGCCAGTGTGGGATGTGGATTTGCTCAGAATTCAGGCTATCTCTGCCTCAGGCGGGGGTCGAGAATCTGGCTTTTAGCAGCCAGACAGCCCTGGAATCGAGACTGCGTTCTGCCTCAGTTTCCCCCTCTGTAGGGCAGCAGCTGCGTGTCTCGTGGGTCTCCTTGCAGCCGTCAGCATAAGTGACACTGAGCAGCAGTGAGTGTTTCCTTCTCCGGGCTCGTGGGCTGCGTCTCCCGGAGGAGGCGCTGGCAGACCCTTGAGTCTCGGGTTCCTGGGTGCAGTTACCAACAGGACCTCAGGCCCCCCGGGATTTCTGAGCGTGAAGCCCCAGTCTCCTCTCAGCATGGCCCTGGGCAGTTCCTGCAGCCTGGATGTTTGGGGACAGCTGAGGTTGTTGTGTGCCGCACTGGCTAGTCGGACCCCATGGGCAGAGGGCGGGTACTGACCCTGGTGTGTGGGAGGGCTTCATCTGTATGGCTTTTACTACACACGCACGCATGCACGCACATACACAAACACACACACAAGCCTGCTGGTAGCTGGTGCTCTTGGCGTCATGATGCTGTGCCCGCCTGGGGATGGCCCGTGGCCCTTGGAGAAGCTGACCACACAGGCCTGGCGGCCCTCTCCAGCTCACTTCCGGTCCTCCAAGGCCTGGCCCTGTCCTCGAGGGAGCCACGTGTTCCTTAGACACTTTGCACGGGTGGAGCTGCTGTCCTGATTTAGGACGTTCCTGTCGGTGGTGCACGGCCGGCTGTGGAGGGTTAGGGAGCTGTGTGTCCGACCCCGTCCTCCCTGAAGCCCTGTGGTCTTCCTGTGCAGCTTTGCATAGCATGATGATCTTAAGAGACAGGCATGCCACGCTCTGGACACAGGGACTGCACGTAGGGCCCAGGCCTCCTGAGTGTAGTCCAGCGTTGTCCCACCTGTGTCATCCAGGACTGGCCAGGCCCTGCTGCAGTACCGAGCACGCTGAAATCACCACACTTCACACAGAGTCTAGCCAGACCCGGCCCTCACCCTCCGGTGACAGCCGCTGGGCTCTGCCTTGCTCAGGGCTGTGCCTCGCTGTAGGGCAGGCCAGGAAGCGCAGTGTCCCGCACATCCAGGAAGGGAGAGGACTGGCCGCTTTTCCTGAAGCGTCTCACCGCATCACCCTGGCCTGGCCTCGCTCACCTTCCGGCAGCTCGAGGGAGTTACTTCCTGCCCGACCGTGCGAGGACCGTAGATGCTCTGGGAGCAGCCCGCTTCGCGAGGCTGCAGCAGGGCAGAGAGGCCCGTGCTGATGGGGACAGTGAGCGAGTGTGATGTGTGCGCTGACCCGGCCCGAGACACTGCAGGGAAGTGTGAGGGAGCACGTTGGGGGTGGGGGAAAGTTACAGCCTTAAATAGACGGCTGGCCCTGAGGCTTCTCTGAGAAGGACATTTAATAAGATTATGGAAGAGGCTGGACTGGGAGTCATGCAGAATCCAGAGCAAGAGTCTCAGTTGGGGGAACACCAGTGCAAAGGCCCTGGGGCAGAACACGTCTGGAGCCTTCAACAGGCTGCAGGAGGTGGGGTAGCTGTGTCCATAGGGATGGGCAGGAGGGGCCTGGGGTGGGATCAGTGCCATCCAAGGGCAGATCACGGAGGCATCTGCAGGCTGTTTTTAAGACTGAGAGGCCCCCCAAAACCATGGATGGCTGTACTCAGACTTAAGACCCCCTGTTCTAGCTCCTGGCCCTGCCAGTGACCCCTGGGTACCAGGTTCTGTGATGAACGAGTGACTTGGGACTCAGAAGTTGGTGACGCTGCTGCCCAGCTTCACTGTCAGGTGAGAAGGCCTGCAGTTTTGCCCTACAGTAAGGGGCGGGGACGTGGAGGTTGTCCAGGCAGTGAGCTCGACAGCTGGGGGGCCCCAGGTCCCCCTGTCCTTTTCTCCAGCTGGAAGTTAGTGTTCAGACCCTTGGTCCAGTGTTCAGACCCCCAGTCCAGTGTTCAGAGCCCTGGTCCAACCCCGCCAGGGCTGCAGCTCTGCAAAACTCCAGACGTTTCTCCCTCGGCAGAGGCAGCAGCAGGGAAGCAGCAAGTAATTAAACCGACATCCGGGTTGCTTGCTCGAGAGCAGCACAGGCTTGTGTGGCTTCCTCACAGCACATCAGTCTCACACGGCCCACAGCACCCACTGGTACTACAGACAGCAAAGCCCGCAGCCGCGTGCTGACCTTCACTGCGACCAGCACGCGACCTTCAGCAGGGCCAGCTCCTGCGGGGAGGGAGCCGTGCTCGCCTGGGCTGCCGTGTTTATTGACTCAGAGCCAGTGCCGGAGGTCAAAGGCTGTGGCTGGGCCTGTCGTAAGGCAGAGGCGGTGTCCTGCCCTGGGCTGCAGACCCCAGCCCCTCTGCCCCCTAGTGTAGCATGGGCATCCCCAGGGCTACCCAATGCCCCGCTGCTGCTTCCTTGGGGTATGTTTCCGCAGGACACAAAGCAGGATCGCCTCACAGAGGGCAATCTTGCACGTGCCTCCAAAGTTAAAATCCAGGTCTTGATTCAGCAGGTCCACGCTGCAAGCTCACTGTACAGGGGAACCAACACGTGGGCCCAAAGGCACGGGGCGCCGGAGGACTCAACTCATTTCACTTGGAACTCAGCATGTCAGTAGAGACGATGAAGGAGACATTTAACGTGCAGATGCCAACTGCTGAGAACAACTGAGATGGCAGAGGACCCTGAGTAAGAAACGGTGCACCTATCAAGCTCGCAGGGCTGCAGACCCGGGCGCTGTCCATGCAATAGTCCCCAGGTGCAAGGCTAAACCCAAAGTGCTGGGTGGCTCCACGGTAGAGCACTTGCCTAGCATAAGCCAGGTCCAGGGTTTGAGTTCCAGCACTGAAAGAAAAAAGAAAAGCAGGAGGCAGAGGACTGTGTTGCTGTGTGCAGAATAAACCCATTTACCCCGTTGTTTAGAAAGAATCTCGTGCTGGTGGGTGCACAGAAAAGCTCTGAAATGATGCGCAAGAGTTAAAGCCATTGTTCCGGTGATGAAGGAAACCTATGTACTTTATTTATTTATTTATTTTTTAATTTTTATTTTTTATTTTAAAGAATAAAAGAAGGATAACATAATAATAGAAACTTATGTACTTTAAAAATAATGTACATGAGTTACTTTTTCAATGAAAAACCTAGTTTAAAAATAAAGCATTTTCCTACTGTGGAGGCCACAGTTAGGTGGTGTCATAGCTTGGAGTTTTTGCAAGGGGAACAATATAATACAGGACACATATTTTATAAGATTATTTATAATAGTCACCCAAAGAATCATACACACAGAGAGTGCAGGAAATCCGTCCACACGCTACAGACCAAAGAATCCAGCTGAGGGCCTGGACTGCACAGTAATGCCCTGCATGAGTCCAGCTGAAGACCTAGAACCCATGACAATGCCTCTTATAAGTCCAGCTGGAGGCCCCGAGCCCACAGCAATGTCTCATGCGGGCCTGTTTCATGGATCTGCGCTGGGAAGGCCCGGAGGTCAGTGGTGGGAGCTAGAAAGTCTGTGCCAGTGGGGTGAAGGATCTGTGCCAGCAGCTGAGGCATCTGCACAGGAGCCAGGAAGCGATGCTCAGAGTAAATACCGAGCTCCTCAAATGTACCACAGCTGTCCTCAGCAGCAGTGAGGTCCTGAGCTCCTCTGATGATGAGGACAGCCGAGTTCCCATCAGGAAAGCCAACGCAACAAGCTTCGCCAGGAGACTGAGTAGTGCACCATCTTCACCTCTGGAGTCAGGAAGTGATGCTCAAAGTGAGGACCAGAGCTCCCCCAGTGAACCATTGCCATCCTCAGTGATGAGGTCCCACATTCCTCCTCTGACGGGAACAGCCAAGTTCATCAGGAAAGCCAGCATGACAAGGTCCTCCAGCAGAATAGCCCAGGAGAACTAGCAGCTCCCTAACAGCTCCCTAACAGCTCCCTAACAGCTCCCTAAGAGCTTCCAAACAGCTTCCAAACAGCTTCCAGCAGCTTCTACCAGCTCCCAACAGCCTCTCTTCTTCTCCAGTTCTGCCTCATATGCGACTGGCAACGATCCTCAGGTGCCTCCCACACCCAGCACCACGCTGGTTCATTTCAGCTGGGTGTTACAAGTCACCCCCCACCCTGCCCAGGTAGTTTTCTGACACCAGTGTGTAAGGGATGACACCTTATCTCATGGTAGGCAGTCACACTGTTTTCTCTTCTTCATAATGCATCAGCCTGCCACAGTTGGGGAACCATCCTGGACCTGAATCCAGGCTTTCTGTGTCAGACCCTGGCTGCCTTTCTTATTAGTTGTGTGTTCTCGGGCAAGTGACAGTCCTGAGCACATCACGCTATCGTGGTCTATTGGCAGGGCTTGTGTGATAGTGAAGCCATCTTTTTTTTTTCTTTTTTCCTTTTTCTCTTCTCTCTCTCTTTTCTAAGTGGTGCTGGGGATGGAACCTAGGCCTCACGCATGCTGGGCAAGTGCTCACCACTGAGTCACCCCCTACCCTGCCCAGGTAGTTTTCTGACACCAGTGTGTAAGGGATGACACCCTATCTCATGGTAGGCAGTCACACTGTTATCTCTTCTTCACAATGCATCAGTTTTCCGTGTGTGTGTGTGTGTGTGTGCGTGTGTGTGTGCGTGTGCAAAAATGGCCTTGGCCAATTTAAGAATAAAAAAAGGTGGTGGTGGTGGGGAGTTAACTGGAGGGACAAGGTGAGGGCACAGAAGAAAAGCATTAAAATTAGAAGTCATGGAAAAGACTGGCACTAGAGCAGCCTATGGCTTGGGGACCAGGGAGCAAGAGCTACTACTGAGATGAATCAGCTGTAGCTGTTTCTCTTCTTCATTTACTCTGCTTGGGAGCCAAAGTCCCAGGGCAGAAACTGATTGGTCAGTTGGGTTCTGTGCCCACCTCCAGCAGTCTGGCAGTAGGGCACCTTGATTGACAGTGGGATTCACGAATGAGGAAGCAGGAAATAGAAGAGTGCCAACCAAACAGCGGGGTTCTGGGAGGGTGAAAATGAAACAAAACAGTGCAGTTTTTTTTTTTTTCTTTCCAGTATCAAATTAGGCTGAGATAATGTCTGTAATAAACAAGGAGCATTTCAGTGGCTTCACGAGTAAGCTTCTTTTAGACTCCTGCTGTCTTCTGTGTTTTTGCTTCTCCAGCTGGGGCTTTCCTGGGCCTCTGCTCACCCAGTCCCTCGGGGGGACCTGGCTCCTTCAGATGGCCTGGTGTCTTTTGCTGCTTCTCCCCATCTGTCCAGAAGACCAGGGAGGACGAGACAGAGGTGCACTTGGGGCCAGGCCCAGCCCTGCAGCCAACCCCCCACTGCTCCGGCTAGTTGATGTGGAGGAGGGAACGGAACATCTGGAACCGCCTTGCTGCCCCGGCTCTCAGCACCGAGCAGGTGGTGCCCTTGTCATCCCAGCCTGGGTTTAACGCTCCCGCCTGAATGTGGATGCGCCGTACTCTGCCGCAGTTTATTTCCTTTTACAGAGGGGGAATATGGAGCGTAATAAATTGTGTGGTTCCAGCATCCCTGAACCATTTCTGCACACTGGGCACTGTGAGCTGGTCTTTCTGCTGGGACTTGTGATTGGCAGAGGCACCCGTGCCCTGGGGAGGGGCCAGGTCTTCCCTGTCCCCTCCTCCGAGTCAGAGGAAGCCAGGGGCACATCGTGTGGATTGGACGGACAGGCATCCCCCGCTGAGCACTGGTGTGGCCTTACGCAGCGGCGGGCATGGCCAAACCACGTTACAGACTTTTCTACGACAGCGATTTTGGGAGGAAATTCATATAATCCTGGCAATTTCAACATTAAGGTTTCAAAGCTCTGACGGACCCAAAATAAACATATACACATTTTCCACCAATTTCAAAAATAATAATCCTAAATCCAAAAGGACTTTGGTCTTGTTTCTTCAGTCGGTGGCTTCCTTCCCGAAGTAGAGCTGGTGGGGGTGTCGGAAGGGGTGGAGGGGACAAACCGGGCCCCTTCCCCTCCCTCGGCTAGGCGCCTGCGACCGCCCCGTTAGGGTCACCAGGCTGCATGGCTCTGTCCTTGCAGGGGCGCCCAGCCTCTTGGCTCGCAGCTGCCTGAAGAGATGTGGTCCTGGCTGCATCTGCAACAGATGACATAGTTAATGAATACGAGGAACAAGGCTTCCTTTACTTTTCAACATTTTTATTGTAATATTAAAAAATGAAGAGGGCAAGTGACCTGTGGGCCCCAGGGAGGACACACCAGGAAGACAGCATTTCCAGAACCCAAGCAGACCTTCAGGGCGACAGCCTTGGAGACGCCGCCTCTCCCCTTCCCTCTCACTCAGGCATCCCTGGAGACAAGCACTTCTGCCCACAACAGCGTCACCCCACCTGCTCCTGTCCTAAGATGCTCTGAGGCTCAGCCTTGGGCTCGGGCACTGACCCTTCTCATGTTTCAAGGGACAAAGCAGATGCCAGATAAACCAGCCGAGGGGGTGTGACCTCTCCCCAGCCACCCAGGTCCCTGCTCCTAACTCAGGGAGTCTCACGAGTGCCCTGCTTCTGCGTGGGTAGATCAAACGCTGGCAAGCAGGGCTCCACCCGCAGCGCTTTGCCAGGGTGTCAGGAAGGGTCCTGGCCCAGAAGAAGACAGCTGGTCCAGCCCAGCCGGGACTCATTTCTTCGGTACACTCAGGCCAGGGCTGTGGGGATGGTGACGGTCACAGCCGTCCCACGCTGCACGCGCACAGGTTGGATGTCCACGCTGCACTGGAAGGGGAGGGGCTGGCCAGGCGGCCTCTGTTCTCGGGAATCTGATGGAAAGTTTCTTGCACTGCTCAGGAAAAGAGGAGGTTTACTGCAGCCATGTGTGGAAGGAGGAGAGGAATGAAGAGTAGGGTAGGCCGCCATCCTCACTCAGGGCGGCCACTCCAAGTTGGCAAGCCAGGAAGTCACAGTGGCTGCAGGACATAGCTGCAGACTGTCCCTGCAGCTGGCAGCTGTCACCAGGCACTGTCCCAGGCCAGGGTGCAGTCAGACTCCTGCAGCTCTGGTGTGAATGACTCAGATGATAGGGGATGCTGGGAAATGTAGTTCTCCGCTTCCAGCTCCTGCAACAGGAGGGAATGGCTGGGTGTCCATCATTTCAAGCTTGGTCACTGATGTTTTAAAACCTACCAGCACACAAGCTGGAAATGTCCCCTTCAGATGCTCAGACGTCACACATAAGTTTATAGTTATACAAATTGTTATGTTGTTGGTACTGGAAAGTGCCATAGTCAAAGGCATTGAAAACCTGCCTTTGGGAGTGGCTGTGGGACCTGGGAGGCGAGTGTGTGAGTCAGCTCTCTGTCACCGTGAGGGAATACTTGGGACAATTAACTCATACAGAGAGAAGGTTTCTTTGGCTCGTGGTCTTGGAGAGTCTAGTATGAGACTGGGCAGAGATCCTCGGCTTCGGGCGTCCACGTGTGCCGGGGACAGTGGTGAGGGTCCAGCAGTGACCCTCAGGGTCACAGTGGAGCAAACGGCTCACTCCCCACAGGGAAGACCAGGGCGAGGGTGGCCAGGTCCCGCTCTCCCCTTGAGGGCCTCCCCCTGCGACCTCAGGCTGCCCCTGGGCTCCTCCTGGAGTCTCAGCAGCTCCCCCATCACCTTCTCTGAGCCCCGAATCGGAGTCACAGGGGAGTCTAGTTCTCCAAGGGTTTGGGCTCTAAAGCATCTTCTCCCTAAATAGATTTCCAGCTTTCTGAGAACGGAGATTTTGTCTCCAAATCTTCAAAGCCCACAGAAAGATGTTTCTTAAAAGAAACATAAAACAGATGTTCATTAAAAAAGAAAACGGCAAAAGAGGAAAGCAGCAAAGCTGCGAGAAGAGGTCCCAGGTCTCTTGCAGCGTGGCTCGCAGTGGTCTGCACGCTGACACTCTGGCGGCTGAGCTGTCCCCACGCAGCCGTGTCCGTGGGATCTAATGAGCACCTGACGTCGGGGGCCCCTCGGCTTCCTCACGGTCCAAGTCCCCCCTGGAGGTCAGGACGGACGGTGCTGCAGGGGCTGTGCTGCTGGGGTGCACGCCGGTGCTCAGCCTGCACCTGGCCCTGCCCTGGCCAGCGCTGCGCCTCTGCCTCATCCCAGCTGCGGTCCGCCTGCCCTCTAGCCACTGCTCTGCATTGCAGGAGGCCGTGTGGTCTAGGGACAGTCACAGCCAGTGCCCCGGCCGGCTCTTACAGTAATGAGTGTGACACACCTGCCTAGTGCCGGTCCCTGAGCACCTCCGCTTGGGGTGGGGAGAGGAGGGCTTGTGTAGAGACCCCTAGTCTCCCTACTAAGTGTCCATGTCCGTGATGACGGAGCTGTTGGCGTGTGTGTGACCCTTCTTTACAGTGAGGTTGGTCACCTGTCCCTCATCCCAGAGCTGGAAAGTGGGGACACTGGGCTTGTCCTGCGTTCTCCAGCTCCCTTGGCTTTATCGCTGTGCAGTGTCGCACCACTCCATTAGGGTTTGTCTGCGTAAAGGGCACCGTGCCGTGGTTTTGCTGTATTCACAGCCGCTGGGCAATCCGCACAATTGTAGAACATTTTGCTGCCTCAGAAAGAAACTATACTCTTGAGCTGTCACCTGGACTCCCCCCCAAAGCAAGGCTAATTTGCCTTCTTCCTCTCGTCATATAGATAGAATCACAGGTGGGTGGTTTTTCTCTCTGGCTCCTGGCCTTGAGTGTCACACTTTCATAGCTCTTCCACATTCATGGGCGAGTAATACTCCACCGCACAGACCTCCCTGTCGGGTAGTTGATGGCTACTGCACCTACTTCTGGAACCATGTTCTTCCCCCTCCCTCCTGCGGCGGCAGGGACCTTTTCTGAAGGTAACAGAAGGACCAGAAGCTGCCAAACCCTCCTCAGAGAGCACCTCAAGACAGTCACTGACCCAGCCTGCAGTAGGCTGTGCTCTCTCTGGGCAGCCTGCTGGAGTGCCTGGCAGTGTCAGGCAGAGGGGAAACGGTGGGACTGAGGCTCGAAGGCAGGGACGGGGGAGGCGCGTGGCACAGGGTCTGTGGCCCTGCTCGTGAGGCCGGGGCCCTGCGAGGCTGGGCCTGAGGAATGTGGGGGCAGGGGCGACACCCTGGCCACCAGGCCTCAGGTTGCTGCGGTGCCTCTGCTGTATCGGGAGGCTCACTCTGGACGCTGGGTGATGCTGCCCTACCTCGTGGTAGCCCTGGGCCCCCAGGTCCCCTGCTTCCGTGACTTGCTGGAAGGACTCAGGCCTCGGCAAGAGCTCTTGCTCTCAGGGATGGCACGAGGGGAGGGACCAGCTGGGTCTAAACACAGAGCCCCAACTGCCTGCCCACACTGTATGACAACCGGGACTCCGCCTCAGACCGGGGTGTCCAGAGCCTCCCCTGGGGCTGGGGGCGGGACGCACCTGTCTCAGCCTCCACCCCAGGTCAGGTGACACAAGGTGGGAGAGGCCCTGGTAAACCAAGGTGCAACCTGGAGTGTCCTGTGTGGCCTGAGGCCGGGGAGAGGACACTTCCCTCACAGCCGGGGCTGTCCCCACCGCAGCTTAGCTCTGGGGTGGTCGCCAGGGGCTTTCTGCCCATGCCCTCCTCTCTGGGGCGTCCTGCTTCTGGACCTGTGCGGTGCAGGTCCCCACTGGGGTGACACTTTCCAAATCCGTTGTTCTGTGCGGGTTGCAGCTGGGCCATGGGGACAGCAGGAGGCTGGAGCGTCCCTGGTGGCCTCTTCCAGCCTGCAGTCCCAGCGTCCTGCTGGTCCCAAATGCTCAGCAAGATGTTCTCAGGTGGGCGGGACGGGTGTCTGGCCACAGCGGGGCTCCGGTCCGGCCCCTAGGAGGCTCAGTCCCAGTGCGCAGTGCTGGTGAAGGCTGGGGGAGGCCAGCACGGACCCCGCATCCCCTTGCCTCAGTGCCTCTCAGGCTCTGGGACCTCAGAGTCTGTTAGTTACACGAAGCCTGGGAGCGTCCAGCGGAGCCTACGTCTGCACAGCCGGCCTCGGAGTCCCGTCACGAGCAGGACCCTGCCTGGCGTGGTCTACAAAGGGCAAAGTGGGCTGGCGTCCTGTGTGGAGCCTGGGAGGCACCGGGAGGTGGGTCTGGGTGGGGCCTGCTGCTGTCGTTGTGCCCCTGGGCTTCCGGGTCCTCCCATGCCACCTTGTCCCCGGGAGTCTGTGCCCAGCCACGCCGAGGCTCTGTCATCGTCCATCCGGGATATGGCCATTTCCCAGCCAAGTTCCAGGAACCCTGGCGCAAGCGTAGGGGCTGGGGGCCAGGGTGAGGCCTGAGGCCGGGACGCAGAGAGAGGCCTTGCTCACGAGCCCCGCCCTGCCTGCACACGCCCAGCCCTTGGCGCCTGGGGGGGGCCTGCATGTGGACTCTGCCCAGCCCCCGTGCTGGGCCACAGCGAGGTGTGGAACACCCGTGTTTTGGAAGTGGCAGGGAGCTGTGGCTTCCCTGGGGCATGTCAGAGCCTTCGAGATGGATGGCGGCCCGAGGGCCCCAGGGCTTCATCCGCCAGTGCCCAAGTAAACACGGGTCTGATGATCTGGGACACATTATCCAGAAGGAGGCCCGGGGCGTCTCCCCATGCAGAATTCCTCCCTTGGACCGTGGGGAGACTGAGGCTGGGTATGGGAGAGGCTGGACCTCAGCCCCAGGCCTGCCCACTCTGCGCCATCCGGGGCACATGCCTGTCCCCCTGGTGTTGGCCTCGGTCAGGCACGGAGACAGCGAGTTTGTCTCCTGCATCTCCTCCACTCACAAGGAGGCCAGGGACAAGCACGGCGATCTTTTCTTTCTGAAATGTTCAAAGCACAAAGCTTACTTTTTCTAGAAGGTGGATTACCTTGTGCAGTTTTCTTTATTACTGCTTGTCCAATTAGTTTTTTTTTTTTAAAAAGCTAACCTTCTAAACTATTTTCATTATGGAAAATTTCAAAAGACTACAAACCTGGCCAGAGCTCTGAGTGCCCTCAGCCACTGTGAATGATGCTGACTGCCCCGGCCTGTTTGTCCCCCCGAGCCAGGGTTATGCTGAAGTAAATTCCTGACTGTGTCTTTCATCCCATAAAGAGGAGGATTGTACTTTTTTTTCTGTCTTTTTGAGACAGGGTCTTGCTATGCAGTTCAGGCTGGCCTTGAGTTCACTTTGTAGGCCAGGCTGGTCTCTACCTCACAGTGATCCTCCTGCCTCAGCCTCCTGAGTACTGGGATTACAGGCGTGCACCACTATGCCCGGTTTGAGCTCCTTTTTTGATTAAACATTTTAGGATGAGAATTGTAATTTTACATCTCGTTGCAAGAAATGACAAGGAGACACCTGACCTTTGAGCATCTTTCTTGTCACACGTGAATGGAGCATCACCACCCTGAACATATTCAGTAATGATTACTTGGTAATGTGCAGTAGCCAAATGATGTCTACGTTTCCCCGACGGGCTACGATTGTTCTAGTCATAGTTTGTTCGAGTGATTAGCTTTTTAATGGACTGACAGTTGAGTGCCCAAAATGAGGTAAGCATTCTTTGTGGCTTGAGATGTAATTTATGTACTGTGCAATTCACTCCCTTAAAGTGTGGCATTCAATGGTTATTTACTAGCTTTTAATTAAAAATATAACACGCAGTCATGTGGAAATTTAAACTGTACTAATGATAAAATATTTAAATGAAAGCTCTGATCCCATCCCCATGACCTCTTGCAGGCCTGTGTTTTTATTATACAAGTTGGAAAATAATAACAAATGATATGTAGATATCACATAGATGACATCGATATGACATTAGCAAAAAAGGAAAAAAATCACCCCAAATCCTATACTCGGAAATAACCATCAAATTTATTGAAAGTTTTCCTCTTTCCACAAGGATTTTTTTTGCGCAAAAAATGTAGAATACCATCTGCTTCATAGATGCTGGCCTGAAAATTGCTGAAGCGTGTTTTTTCTCCACTGACTCCCTGACAGGGTTCAAGTAGCAGCCAGGGGACCTAGGACGATCCCTGCGGGTTCTGACCCGGGTCTGGGTGGAGAGAATTCGGGGGGTCAGTGTCACTGAATGGAAAAAATGATGAATCTTTATTTTCTCTAAGCTTAGACTGAAGCTTAGCACTCCTTCCACTCAGGACACAGGCAGCGAGCCAGTGACATTAGCAAAATCTGTCACCTTGTTGCCAGTGGGCAGGGGTGTGTCTTCCCATCACGGCACAGCCGCGTCTGTTTTCTCAAAGGAGAATCTCTTTTTTTTGGTTTTTCTCCGGTACCGGGAACCGAACTCACGACCTTGCACTTGCCAGGCAGGCGCTTTTGCCGCTGAGCTAAATCCCCAGCCCTCTCAAAGGAGAATCTGAGCTCAGGGTTTTTTTGAGTCAAGAAGGTTCTTAGACTCTGGGAGACCTGTGTTCCTCCAAACGCACATAGCTGACTCGATCATGGTTTGGAATATTTTGATAACTATTTTGAGGTAATTGGGCTCTTTTGCAACCCTGAACATTTTATGCATGTAAAGACATTCCGAGCGGGGCCCCCTGGCCTCACAAGACTTCCCAAGGGGTCCGAGGCCCCAGAAGGCTAAAAATCCTTGAATTAGAAAGAAATGCGTTGCCCCCCTCCCCGATGATTTATTTTGTGTTTTTAAGAACCCAGGCCCCTTTGCCGAGCCCGGTTGTCTCCCCTCCTCCCGCGCGTATCTTGTTTTTCCTGCGCCAGGGTCCTGGGGCGCGAGGCTGCGGGTGGAGGGCGCGGGCAGGGCTGTTTTCCATGGCCGCCTGCCCTCTTCTCAGATGAGTACACAGCTGGTCTTCACAGTGCTGCGCCTGCCCTCCTGGGGTCTCGGGAGAAAGGCCATCTCTCCGTGTACAGGGCCACACGTTGTGCTGCCGGAGCAGCGGCCGGCCCCGGGAGGAGCTCCGCCCCCTCGGCTGCGGGCTGGGCGAGCCAGAAGCCGCCTGCCTCGTGTCTCTGGCGCAGGGCTCCCGGTTGCATGCCCGGCCTGGGCCTCCCAGGTGACCTGCACAGCACACCCAGGGCCCTGTGCTCCTGGGCCCTGGGCAAACTCCGGCCTCGGTCACCACCCGCAGCCTGTGGCTTTTCTGTGATTCTGTAATGAGCGCCATGGAGTGAACCCGGCGGGCTGCTTACTGACTGACACCGGGCCCAGGGGCAGCCATGATGCCCAGCAACAAAGGACGGGGGGTGAGGGGGCCCCTTCCGTATGGGGTCAGGCCAGTGTAAAAGCGCCTTGGGGCAGCAGCTGCTCTCTGGGCACCAACTTGGACTCCTGAGCCTGGTGCAGGAGCTGTGGAACCGGGCAACAGTATAACCCTCTGTGCCTCAGTTTCTCCATCTGTTAAGTGGGTCATCAGAGATTTGGGGGAACCTGCAGGGACCCTTGGGCCTGTGCCCCATGTGATGTCTGCCATACTTAGACTGTATCCACTATTTTAGTGGACGCCCCGTGTTCCTGGGGACGGGCTGGGACATAGAGAGCTTCAGCCAGCCAAGTTCATCTGGTCATTTGCTGGACAGTGAGCCTCAGGCCCCACGCTGGGCTCCTGGGTGCAGTGGTGAGCAAATAGGCGAGCCACCTGCCTCAAGGGGTGAGTTTGCTTGCACACTCGGGGTTAAGCAGGTGTGGTGTCACTGGGACGCTGTCCTCTGTGTTCTGTGTTCCTGGGATGGAGGCCAGGTCCAAGCTCCTGCGGCAAGGAACTTGTCTAGCACCATGCCCTGCTTGGAACGGAAGCCACAGCTAGGTGCGGTGCCCTTGCCCGAGTTCTTGCGCTGAGAGCCCCAGTCAGTGGCCATGGCCGGTACCCCACTTAGCTGGGTTGCCCGCCTGCCTCTAGGTTGGCATGTTGCCCCTCACTGTACCTCCTGGAGCCCCACGTGGGCCTTGAGGTGGCGGGTGAGGCAGGGAGCTTGTCCTCATGAGTGGACTATTGTTCTCACAGGAGGGGCCCTGCTGGCCGCCTTTACCCTCCCGGCCCTCTGCTGTATGAGGATAGCATGGTCCTCTCTGCCGAGACACAGCCTACCAGGTGCCATTATTTTTTTGGTCTTTTTGAGACAGAGTCTCACTATGCAGTTCAGGCTGGACTTGAGTTTCCTTTGTAGCCCAGGCTGGTCTCAAACTCACAACGATCCTGCCTCAGGAGGTGCTGGGATTACAGGCACGCACCACCATGCCCAGCTAGGCGCCATCTTGAAAGAAGAGACTTGGCTTTCATCTTGACCAAACCCTGCAACAGTGGAGAAGTTCCTGCTCTTCTAAATCCCCCAGCCTGGCTGGTTGTTTTTATTTTATAGCAGCTGGAACAAACTAAGACACAGTGTATGTTAACGACCTTCCACAAGGACCCGAGATCTCCTGCCTGATGGCATCCCTCAGCCCTCAGGTGGGCAGCCCGGAGGCATCAGATGGTGGTAGAGGAGAAACACCCCAAATCCATGCCTGTCCGATGGGATGTGTGGCAGTGGGGCCCACAGTGTCCCCAGAGGCCCGCGGCAGGGTTGAAGATGAAGTGGTTCACAATTTCAAGCAGGCGACAGCAGGCGCAGGCTCTCTGAGGCGGTGTCCCGAGGGGCCTCCCAGGTGTGACAGCTCTGCTTCTTTACTGCAATTTTATTTGACTTTGTCTTGACGTGGTGCAGAGAGCACCCAGGTGACCCTGAGGCGGGGACCACAGGTCCAGCCCCGCGCCAGGCCCTGCCCGGCTCCACACAGCTGTGTTTTTGGACTCCATTTCCCAGCAAGTCTCCCAGAGCCCCTCTGATGGGACGAGGTGGGTCCCAGAGACAGCAGTGTTTGTCACCAGGCCAAGGAGGAAGACCATGGACAGCAGGGCTCGCCTGGGTTTCCAAGCGCGGCTCAGAGGAGGCCGGGACTGTGGGGAGCGGCGGGGCCCTGTCCCGGGGCTGCCGCCGCTCAGCCTGGTGTCCGCAGGGTGGAAAGCGTGACGGTGAATACGGGGGAGCGCGTGGAGATGGGGAGGCACCGGGCAAAGCAGGTGTGGCCGGTGGTTGGTTTCAGGCACAAGCCACAGGCGGCGGTGGAGACGCCCTGGTGCCCGCGGTGAGCCGGTGTGTGACTCGGCTGGGAAGGGAGTGGGGGGGCCCTGTCCCGAGGGGAGCTTCTTCGGGGAACCAGCACTGCGCCTGTCTCGAGCTCCGGGCACCGTGTCTCTGCGGCTGTGAGGCGGCCCCGGCCAGGCGGCCAGGAGCTGGGGATGTGAGAACGGGAGGTGAGGGCTGTTTATATCCCGGCCTCCTGCTTTGGTCCTTTTTAACCTTTTTACATGTTTTTTGCTTCCTAGGCCCTGGCACAGCCTCCCCTGGCCCTTCTCTCTTCAGATCCCTCTTCCCAGTCGCCTGGCCTCCTCCGTGACCTCGCTGTCACGCTGTTGTGACGGCATCTGTCCACCTCCGAGGGCAGGCGTCCTCCTAGGGCTGTGCCCACTCTTCACGGGGCCGGTGGCTCTGTGGCTCTGTCCGCCCCGCCCACGGCGTCCCTGAGGTCCGCAGCTCTGTGCATCCGCCTTGCGACTTGGCACCGTGCCGGCCACAGAGTGGCTGCCTGCCGGTAACTGCTGGTGTGTGTGCCCCAGAACGGCCCACGGCAACCCATGCCGGGCCCTCCTGCACCAGTGTCCTCCTCCTGTGGGCACAGTAGATAGCGCGTGGCTGCCACAGAGGTGGTGGGGTGTGGCCAGGCTGCCGCGGCCCCGAGGGCGAGCTCAGGTTGGGTCCTGGAGAGGTTTCCTGGTCAGGTGCCCTGCACACACTTCCGATCGCTCCGCTGCTCTGGCCCAGTTTCCTTCTTGCAATCTGGAATAATGAGCGCCTGTCCGAGGGCTGCAGCCGGGATCGCGGGGTACGTGTGGGTTCCGTGCGCGCCGTGGATGCTCAGCGGTTGCTCTAAGAGGCACAAGGACTCCACACGTGGGGCGGCATGCGACAGTGTGCTTTGGGGTCACACAGCTCACGGGAGGCCCTCTTGCCCTGCATCGCCAAGCCCGGTCAGGTGGGGCCGGAGCCGGGGGGGGAGAGGGACTGGCGTGCGCAGAGCCTGTGCTTAGCAGACCCTTTCCTGCCTTTTCTCCTTTGGGGCGTCCCCAGGGCATGGTGGCCGGGAGGCTCGTGGTGGCTTTGCTCACAGGTGAGGAGCAGGTGGGGCACGGCTCAGGCGCCAGGGCACTCGTGGTTAGGGGGATCAGGAGGCCACTGGGTGGAATTCACGGCTTGGAGTTTAACGGCAGAGGGGAGGAAGTGCTTGTCTGCACCTGTGTGACCCCACCCGGGACAGGTTCGGAACGAAGGTCGTGGTTTAAACGGAATGCGACAATGACCTGGCGACCGTGGCGCCGGCTTGGGCAGTGGCGCAGCAGCCTGGACAGGCCTCCAGTCCAGCCAGTCGCTGGCCATCCAGGGCTGCAGCTGGTGACAAGGGCACCAGCTGTCCATGTCGCGACCTGTGAAGCCAGAGCAAACGGCCACGCTGTTCCTTCCTGAGGCGGTGCCCCGGCCTCTGCCAGAGCCCCGACCGGACGGCCCAGCTGACAGTGCATTTACTACACTGTGCAGCTGTGCCCGACTGTCCTGCCCCAGGGACAGTTCTGCAACCCTTTGGGGTTCTGCAACCCTGAGCCCCTGGCTGCAGCCAGCATCTCAGTGTGGGCCGCTGTGGGCGCCGGCCACGCGGAAGGAGCATGCTGGGGTGAACAGGCCCCCCACCCCGTCCACCCGGAACCTGTGACTGCGACCTTGTTTGGAAATAGGCTCTTTGCAGATGTCATGGGGCTGAGATGGGATCACAGCGGGCGGGTGAGCTCTTCTCACCGCCCAGGGGACGGCTCCAAGTCACGTCGCTCAGCTGACACCACTGTCTGTCGTCCCCCACGGTGGAAAGCGTTTGTTCATCTCCTGCGGGGCTTTGGGCTTGGACAGACTCAGGTTGAGATTCTGTGCCAGCTGCACCAGAAAACAGTGGTTGGGTCACAGGAGAGGAAGCTGAGGGGTCCGTCTCTGACACCGGAGGGGCAGGTGACAAGTTCAGCACAGTGCCAGACCCACATCAAACGCCGTGTGACTCAGACAGCTGCGGTGACTGTCACCGGGGAGGACGCATGTAGTGTGTGCGGGTGGCCTCCGGGCTGGGAGGGCTCGGAGGGCGTCCCCGGCGCTCACCCGTGTGAGGTCACCTTGCCTGGGAACGGCTCCACCCACAGGGCTCCTGCACGGAGCTCCGGGAGGGCGTAGCCGGCAGGCTGAGGGGAGCCCGGCTGGGAATGTTTTTCTTCCCTCTGTCACTGGAGACATTTCCCTGCCAATCAGGGCATGGGGAGGGCGGCGGGGAACAATGGAACGCACTGTCCTGGCTCCCCGCTGCATGGACAGAGCCGGTCCAGGCCCAGCATGTAGCCCTCGAGGAAGGCAGATCCTGCAGTGTGCGGCTGGGGAGGGGATCCAGAGCCTGTGTCGGGGAATTAGAAACAGATTTTAGGATGATGCATTTCCGATGCATCATCCACGGAGGGCCTTGCCTGTGGCCACGCATGCCCTGTGGGGAGGGGTGTCTGAGCTGAGGGCTGCAGTGCTTTAACAAGGTCACGACAAAGCTGGGCGTGGTGGCGCATGCCTATAATCCCAGTGTGTGGGAGGCTGAGGCAGGAGGATCACTGTTGGAGGCAGGCTGAGTGAGAAGACAAGGCTATCCTGAAATACACAGTGAGACTGTTTCAAAAAACCAAGAGAACAAACCAAACCAAAGCGCCGGTCAGTGCGGTCCTGTTCAGTGACTGCTTGCTGGGGCCTCTGCGCCTCCACTTCTCTGTCTGTGAACTGGGTGGGCTCAGCTCCTAGCACAGCAGAGCCCTCCTTGCCTGGCTCCTCCAAGCCATCGTGCCCCATGGACCTTCCTTGGTGTTTGTGGGCTCGGAAGCCAAGGTGGCCGTTTTAAACAGATGGAGGGAGAGAGGAGAGGACACATGGTGGGAGGGAGGCGTGGAGGAGACAGACTGTCTCCTGAGAGACAGCGGGCGGCAGGGCCAGCGTGCCGGACCCGGCCGGCCTGAGCCCGTGCGCCCCAAGCACGCATCCCGGCAAGCACGGAGGCATGCCTGTGGGGTCACATTTTCACGGACTCCGAGGGAAGACGCTCTCCGCCCTGTCGGGACTGGGCTCTGGCCCGGGCTTCCACAAGTGATGCGTGGCCTCGGACCAGCTGCTCCGCGAGGGCCTCGGCCCGGGGTGTCCCCGGTGTGACCAGACGTCAGGCAGGGCCTGTCCTGATCTTGGCCGCCGTGGAGCTGTGCTGCTCCGCCCCTCTCCTCTTCCCCGCCCCGTCTCTGCGTCTGGGCGGTGACCCCCACACGCAGCGGGGGAATGGCGGACAGGAAGGGGTGCCCCTCCTCGGCCTGACTGTGCCCCCTTTCCTGCGGCACTGGCTCCTTTCTTTCCTCTGGGGCCCGTGACTCACCCCCAGCTCGCCCCAGCCCTCTGCTTCTTCCCACTTTGCTGCTTCCGGGTCCAGTTTGGCTCCGTGCTGACCGTCTTTTCCCCCCACCCCATATTTGAGATTTTCTTGGTTGCACTGAGGATCAGTACAGCCGTTTCACTTTGTACACAATTTTTTGTGCTTTTTTGTACCGGAAATTGAACTCAGGACTTTGTGCTTGCCAGGCAGGTGCTTGTGCCGCTGAGCTATCTCCCTGGCCTTGGTACTCAGTTCTTAACACACATCCCCAAAATCTAAAAAACCCTGTATCATTTCTTTTTCAGTCACTTTTTTAGTGACTTTTATCATTTTCTTATTCCAGTGACTTTCCAGCTTCAAAGGTAAATTTGGAGTAAATTTGGGCTTTGGAGGTAAATTTTTGGTAAGAGGACTAAGTACTAGCACCCTCAAGTGCTGACAAAGTGTTACTCAAGTCCCGCCGAGTCACATGTTCACACCATCTTGACTACGCACTCAAATTTTCAATCTTTCACAGCACGTTAACAAAATTAGGCAAACGGGACTTCCACGACCAGCCATGTTACAGAGTGCACACGATTCCGACAGGCAACAATCAGGAAGTAGTTTTCTTTAGGAAACAATTCTACTAGAAACAACATGGGAATAGAAGTCGCTTAAAATATCCAAGACAGTAAATGCATGACTGTGACTCCAAGTTGCCATTTAGCACGCTGTGTATTGCAGGATATAAAAGTACCCCCACCTAGGGGACGTTGAACTGACACCCAGGACAATCAGAGCCTGCCAAAATTCAATATCCCCCTAAACCATAAACAACCAGCAAATGATTTCATCTCTAAAAAAAAAATTTATACTTAAGAAATGCAATGAGGTGGGATTCCCTCCTTTTTAAATATGTTTCTAGAGCTACTAAAAAACTTGCATTTACAAAACAGTTGCTGAAAATATTCCTCCGGACTGTACAGGGAGGAGGCAGGGAGCGCGGAGAAGAGGCGGTGCGTGAGCGGCCATGCCTGGCTTCTTCCTCTTCCGCTTCCTCAGAGGCCGCGCGCTCCTCATTTTCAGTTTCTCCGTTTCCGCAGGTAAATCTTCTTGGCTTCTTGACTGCCCCTCAGCCTCTCCCCTGGCTCCCCTCCTTCCTTTCGCTGCACTTCTCTTGTCTGGAGATTTATCCTTTCCTGCTGCCTTTGGGCTTCGTTTCCACGTTCACAGGAGCAGGTTTCGCCGAGCCTCGCCCATCTCCTCTTGGGCATCTTGGCGGCACGAGGGTGTGTGTGTGTGTGTGTGTTGTGTGTATGTGTGTGTGCATGTGTGTGTGGTGTGTGGTGTGTGTGTGTGGTGTGTATGTGATGTGTGGTGTGTGTGTGGTGTGTGTGTATGGTGTGTGTGTGTGTGGGGTGTGTGTGTGGGTGTGGGTGTGTGTGTGTGTGGTGTGTGTGGTGCGTGTGTGGTGCGTGTGTGGTGTGTGTGTGGGTGGGGGTGGCGCGGGCGGAAGCTTTGGGCCGAGGGGAGCTCTGCTGCTCAGCCGCTGCCGTTCCTCGCGCCGCCAGGGCTCCGTGCTGACCATCTGCCCAACGCCTCCCACGTAGAGCTCGGGGTCACTTCCTGGGAGTGCTGGCCAGAACAGATGACGATCCATGGGGCCTGAGTGTCGTCCGGCCTCGCCGAGCCCGGAAGCCATCTGCTTTCTATTCTGAGGTCGAGGACGAGGTTCGTTGGTCACCCCCTGACCAGTGCTGGGCTGGGTGGTTAGCAGGGCTTCCTGAGGGGACCCAGGAAGGAGCAGGCCTGGGCTGTCCCAGCTCGGGGACAAGAGAGGGGGGCAGTGGGGTGACAGGACGAAGGTGGCGGCATGGGGACAGGGAGCTTCGGGCTCCATGGGCTGGGGTGTAACCTCATGCCAACCTTGTTGGGCCTCAGGGTGGTTCTTCTGGGACTGACTGGGCCTATGTGCACCCAGCTTGCTGGCAAGATGAACGCCAGCTCCCGCTAATCCCAGAACCTCTGCCTTCAGCGCCCTACCATGAATGGGGCACTGCAGATGTCACTCAGAGAGCTCCTTGATAGGGAGACCCCTTGGGCTCCCAGTGGGCCCAAACACCTTCGGGTTTTTACGAGGTCGGAGGGGAAGGAGAGGGGCACAGAGGCCTGGGGTGGGGTGACAGCCACAGGCTCCCACAGAAGCTGGGAGAGGCGCTGACTGACCCTCCAGGTCCCAGGAGGAGTGCAGCTGCCCCCCTCTGAGCCCAGGAGCCCCATGTAGGCTTCTAACCGCCATGGTACATTGGAGGTAACATATTTGTGTCCTTTGGGGCCACTAGGTTTGTAATCATTTGCCCCGGGGCCTGCTCTGCACATCTGTTCTAAGACCCACCGAGCCCGGGGCCTGTCGCCGTGGGTGCAGTGGGTGGCACATGGTGCAGGGCAGCGGGGGCCTATGGGGCGCTGAGTAGGGGACAGGTCAGCGGAAGGTGGTGCAGCTGCGTGGCACGCTGCAAATCGGCATCACCGTTTTCTTCAGGCTGCACGGGCCAGTGCTGATCTCCGGGCTGTGGCAGCTCACCCAGCAGCGCTTTCCTGGGCGCTGTGCTCCGGCAGAGTGGAGTGTGCTCTGTTCTGTGTGGTCGGTGAGCACGGCGCAGCCCGAGGGCACCTTCAGTCCCACAGAGACACATGGCTGGCGGAAGGACTGTCGCCTGCCAGGGTCGGTGGCCACGCGCAGGTTGTTGCAGTGCGGACTTCTCCTCTGGAGGCCCAGAGGAGAAAGGGACCCGAGGGGGCCGCACCAGGAGCACCGCACGGGGAAGTCAGGCTCTGCGATGACCCCCAGGAAGGAGGCCTCCGGGGTGGTGAGTGTGGATGCAGGGACGCAGCCTCGCTCCGGAGGCCGGAAGCCTGTTCTCTGGGCCTCAAGGTCAGCCCAGCGGGTGGTGCTGAAGAACCCGTGGGGCGGTGTTCTGGCCTGGAGGCCGGGGAGGTTCTGGCCCCCTCCCGACAAGCAGGGACCCACCCGGTGCCTTGCCAGGGCGGCGACCGCCCTGGACCTCCCCAGAGCCATTCTTGGTTCTTCCAAGGGTCTCGCAACAGGAGCTGCCGCCTGGCCTGGCCTTGACCGTGCCGTGCTGGGGCGGCTGCCGAGTCCCCCGCCGGAACGTGGGACTTCATGGAAAAACTGAGCCCACGAGTGCACAGAGAGGAAATTCCAGGGTGCGTTCCTGACGGACTTGTCTTGGACGGCAGCTGGTTACTTTGGCCCCGGCCCAGCGCTCTCGCGCCCCTCCACGTTGCCCTTCCACCCCCAACTTTACTGTTTCCTTCAAAAGAAAAAAATCACTAAGCAGTGAGAAGCCTCAAGGTGCAACCAAGTCAAGCAGAAGGGGAAGCGGCAGATCCCGGGGCCGCCTGCCAGGAGCTCCGCTGCTCACGGTTAGAGAAAGACGCCCCTGTGCCGAGCCGCGCACCACAACCTCTGCGTGCGCACGGTGACGTGCGGTCCGCTCCTCCAGGAGGGACTTCACAGCGCTGCTAAGCACAGCTGTCGAGTCACTGCATCTCTGCTTCCCCGCTGGACCCACAGGTCGGGAGGGCGCCCTCCCTGAGCCTGGGGGCTCCCCTGCCCTCCCGCCTGACCTGCTGGGCCACCAGATCTTTCGGTGGCTGAGCTTTGGTGCCCGTTGCAGCACCGAAACTGTTCCACAACACGGCTGCAGTTGGAAACAGCCCACCCCACCGCGAGGAAGCCGAGGCTGAGAGTTCCGCCTTGCCCGAGGTGCAGACCAGGAGCAGGGTGGGGGCTCCGGCCAGGCCTGAGCACCTCAGGCGGGCGCTGGGCTGTGGCCCGTCCTTTCAGCAGAGGCGTGGGGAGAGCCTGAGGCTCAAGCACTTGTGATGGGTCTGCACCGTGCTCCTCCCGTGCAGACGGCACCTGCCTGTTCCTGCCTGACCTGCGCCCGTGGCCTGTGTGTCCTCCGGCTGCAGGGTGCCCCGACAGCTGTGTCAGGTGTCTGTCCTAAACGTGGGGCTCTGGGGTGCTGGGGAGCCCCTGTAAATCCCGTGCCGAGCAGCTGTAATCTGGTGTCTCCTCTGGAGCCTGACGGCAGCAGCTGTGGGTGAGCGAGTGCTGGCATTGGATCTCCACCGTGCCATGCCTGGGGGCACGGGGCCTTGTGACCCTAGCAGGAGGCCAGCTGGGAGTGGGACAGCAGCCTTGGTGTGGCGGGCTGAGCGTCTTTCAGCTCCTCTGCTCTCTGCAGGAGGGAGGGCCCGGGCCTGCCACTCTGGGACTTTTCCTCACAGCGTCTCTGGTGAGTGGTGTGCAGCTCACGAGACTTGGAGCGCAGATTCCCTGAGGTCTTGGGTGCCGGGAGAGGCACTGCCCCTGCAGCCGGAGGTCTTGTCCCTTGTGGTTCCTCCACCCCTCCAGGGACACTGCGGTGGGGAGCCCTTCTGTACCTGCTCTTGACCTCTGTGCTCCCTCTGTGGCTGGCTGATTTTGCCGAGCCAAAGGCTGTGGGAGCCACTCAGGGCTTGCTGAGCTGTTTCTGCATCTATCTGCTTTCTGCCGGAAACGGCTGTGGCACACTTCACAGCGTCTTCATGTCCACCGCCTTCTCTCCTGGCGCACACAGGGCGTAGGCAGACCGCCGCACCACGAGCCACCTGTCTGCTTGGTGTTACAGACACCAACTCACAGCCGACAAACCGTCGCAGCGTTTACACTAGCAGCGAGCACGGGCTCCCGTCTGTCCAGGCTTCGTGGCGGTTGGCACGCCCAGGGCCACGGACTTAGCGGTTCTGGGTCGGGGGTGTCACCTCAGGGTTTTCATTTCCCTAACGGAAAACTCTTAGCCCTTTTCTCTGGTCTCACTGGCCGTTTAAACCTTCTTCCGTGACTTGAGTCTTCAAGGTTTTGCCTCTGTTTTGATTGAACAATTGTCTTCTTCTTATTGCTCAGCAGAATTTCTTACTGCAGGGAGGAGCCCGGGTCTCCAGGTACTGCCAATGCCTGTCTCCACGTGTGGCTTCCTGTTTTATTTTTTAAATTGAATCTTTTGAGGGCAGAAGTTTCTGATTGTGATCAAGCTCAATGCATCAATCTTCTCCTTCACGGTTAGTGTTTCTTTGTGTCCTCTCTAATAGACCTTTGTCTGTCCGTCCGTTTTTAAGGCCCAGGACGCTTCCACATCTTAGCCCAGGATGAGTTCACTGCGTTTATGAAGAGCAGCGCAGTGAGCTCATCCTTCTCTCCACACTGTGCCCCCGTGCCTGAGAGTCCCGGCTTCCTGAGAGGGGCGCCAGTGCAGTGTGGCTTTGCAAGGCAGTCGGGCGCCTGGGACTGGGGTGCTGGCTGAGATTCCCGCCCCCACTGGGAAGCAAGTTCATGGGGAGGGAGAGATCTCGGCAAGGGAGATTTCGCTTGGTTTTTGAAAGTTACTTTTCACTAGAAAAGTGCGTTTTTGAGCTACTGGAGATTTTAGACCCTGTGTCCCTGTTTATAAGAGAAATGGAAAAGGTGAAAAGAAAGAATGAATTTTAACGGGCTCCTTTGCTGGGATCATTCTTTGTGTTTCACTGCTGTGGAAAAAAAGAAAAGGGGAACTTAGAGCCAGTGTCTTATGCAAACAGTCCCGGTGTTCGGGTGGCAGCCCTCCTAAGATCATCCCAAAGCCACTTTGCCGAGGGAGAAAGTTTGTGAGGCAAGCATCCCCCGGTCTCTAATCGCAAGAGTCAAGACGGCCGAGATTCAGGCAGCTGCAGAAACGCCTGCTTTTCCTTTTTGGCGTGCATCGCCTCCCCCTTGAAAAGAGAAGACAGCAAAGAGGAAATTCTGTAGAAACCACAGAGAAAATCTATTTCCTTGCTTCCCTTTTCTCTCCTTCTCTCTTCTCCCTTGCCCCTGCTTGTTAGCTCCCTGGTCTGGGTTCCAGATTCTGGTCTTTGAAGTGGGGGGACCATCATGGGCCTGCATGGTCTGGGAAGGATGAGGGGATTGATGGGCCCTGCAGGGGTGGGGGCAGGGCGAGCCACGGAGAGCTGCTCGCAGACCGCCAGTGTCACTGTCATTGGCGGAACTAGAGATGCCCCTGCTCAGGACGGTGTGAATTTTTTTTTTGAGCACTTTTTCAAATGACACTTACTGGGTTGATTTGTTACAAACAGATTAATATTTGCCTCACGAGTTTCACGGTAAGTGTGAGGCTGATGTTTGTCTGAATGCTCTCCTCTTTGACCCCCAAGCCTCTTTCTATCTCCAGAAATGAGCCTGGAGCCCTGCTATGCCCGTGTCCTGCACCCAACCTGTCTTTCCAAGAGGCCAGATGTCAAAGACAGGAAAGGTGTTGTGACGTGGCCATGAGCGTGTGTCAGACCCAGGCAGGCACAGACGAGGCGGCCGCCGTCTCCTCAGCCCTCCTGTGTGCAAGTCACGTGGGACAGCAGCTGGGAGAGATGTAGCCCATGACGCCTGCTGAGGACGCGGTCTCCCTCAGCACAAACACTGAAACATCCATTTATGGGCTCAGTTGTGTGATTTACTGAGCAACTCACAGTCATTTCTGGAGGGTGGAGGGGAAGGTGCCAAGCACACTGTGATTTACGTGGAAATCTCAAAGCCAGACACTTCGGTGTGGAAAGTCTTCTAACCTTCTAGAATGTTTCCAAGTTAGATGATGTTGTAGTCAGTGTTTGCAAGGGAAGAGTTTTAAATGTAGGACGTGTAATTTATGGGGTTACTTTATAATATTCAACAAAAAAGTCAAGTGCAGAGGAGTGCAAGAGATCTGTCCACGCACTAGAGACCCAAATAATTCAGCTGGAGGCCCAGAGCCCACAACAGTGTCTCGCCCCAGTCTGTACCGAGGATCTGCACTGGGAGGGCAGCGGTGGAAGTGAGAAAGTCTGCGCCAGCAGGATGAAGGATCTGTGCCAGCAGGCTGAGGGATCTGCACTGGAGCCAGGAAGCGAAGGTCAAGGTAAGGAGCAGAGCTCCCCGAAGAGAACCGCAGCCATCCTCAGCGACAGTGAGGACCTGAGCCCCGCCAACGATGAGAGCAGCCGAGTTCATGTCACAAAAACCAGTGAGACGCGCTTCTCCAGGAGAATCAACACCACCATCTTTCCCTCCAGTACTCCTTTTATGCTGCTGGCGGCAATCCTCAGGTGGGCCCTCCTCACCTAGCATCACGCTGACTCAGCTCAGGTGGGTGTTGCGAGGTGACCATTAGCTCATCCACTCCAGATGAGCTCAGGGTCCTAGGCACTGATTGCTCTCCTGGGGCTCTCGGACAGAGAGCTCCTTGGAGCTGGGCAGGATGAAGGCAAGGCCGATCTTTGTGCCTGGGTCCCTCGCCACTCCTCCCCTTTGGGTTACAACGTCATGGTGAGTGGCCCCTGTTGACCGGGATCAGTCCATCAGTCCTGCCAACTGGAGTCACTAGGAATGCCAGTGACATGGCTTGCAGACATGGGGAACCTCATGCTGGGGAAAGAGAAAGTGGGGCCTCGGTGACCTCTCTGGAGCCCTGGAGTCCCCAGTCCTGGAGCTAGAGTGGCCTTAGGTGTTGGCCTGAAGTGCCCAGGCTGGATTGGTCTGGCGTGGTCCCCTGGACAGCAGAGAGCAGCTCCATGTGGTCAGTGTTTCTGCAGGAGCAGAGCTGTGCAAACCGCGCACGCAGCATTCCGATCCTGGCACGCATCAGAAGAGGCCAGGCCGCGTGAAATGACCCAGTGCCGAGGGGGATAGCGGATAGCGCCTGGACTCTGGCGGCCCTGCCCCCGCACCAGGACCTCGTCCCTCGCTGAAGTCCACTTTCCTGGGTTGTAAAGCCGGGGTCACAGCTCTCCCTGGAAGGGTCGCTGCGAGAACTGAATGAGGGGCCACATGGGAAGCTCCTCGCTCTGCAGAGGGAAAAGAGGAGCCAGGGTCCCGCCAGCCTGATCGGCCCTGCAGCTAATAAAAACGTGACAGCAACAACAATGACTGATAGCCATGGCTGGGTGCTTTCTGTTAACTCAGTCCCCACGTGGATGTAAGGCCCGTGCCAACCTGGAGCCTCCACTGCTGGCCAGGCTGCCGTGCGTGGGCACCAGCTCCAGAAGGTGGGTGCAAACTGCTGAGGCCCAGCCCTTGAGCTATCGCCCACTTCCACTGCTTTCTGTAGCGCAGGTGGGGACAGTTGTGACACTGTTTCTCGGGCTGGGAAACCCTGGACTGTCTGTCTCTTCAGCTCACTCTGTTTCTCTCGGGCCGCCTGCTGCCGCAAATGCTCACCGTGGGCAGTTGTGCAATCTTGCGGTGGCCTTGGCGGGTGAGGTGATGTCCTCGTCACTGTGATTGTCACCCTGTGGTGCACAGGCCCATGGTTCTGAGGTTCCCTCAGAAACCTCGGGTGAGCACAGGAGCTAAGGGGCCAGAACATGAGCTCTATTGTTTGGGCACTGGGGACTGAACCCAGGGCCTTCACACTGAGATACTTCCCCAGCCCGTTCTATGAAATTAATTAATTAATTACTTATTTAGTTTATTTTTTGAGTGAGGGGCCTCACCATGTCACTAAGATGCCCAGGCTGAGCTTTGAACTTGCGACTCCCCGAGCTCAGTCTCCCAGAGCGGTGGGATCCCGGGGGAGCACCACTTCACTTGGCCTGAACTCTGTTTTGATACACAGTCCTACTTGCTTCCAACCTGTGGAGTCCTAGGAGTGACCCAAGGAGATATGGCATTCACAGCAGCCGGGACTGGCTGAGGCCTTGCTCTGTGGACCCCGCAAAGGGAAGTGTCAGAGCTTGAGTCACTGTTAAATCCATTGTCCAGAGCAAGCAACCGAAGCACAGAGCTGAGCGTGCCTGGGCCACACATCCAGAAACACCAAGGTGGCCCCGGTGCCAGTGTTTTCTCTGTGCCCAGGGCCTGGTCTCTGCTCCTCACACCCAGCCTGAGCCCAAGAGGCTGCCTCGTGTGGCCCCGCTGCCCCTGAGTGGGTTTGCTGAGGGGAGGTGCGTGGAGGGTCCCACTCAGGGGCAGGAAATTGGGGTGTTTGTGCCTGACTTCCTTCCTCCGGGCACCAGTGCCCCAGGCCACAGCTCCCTTCTCTGGACGTGTGCCTGTCCCCTCCCGTCTGCAGCCCTGGGGTCGGCGCTGCCCGTCGGCGCCCTGACGTTCTGCCAGCACCCTTCCGCCAGGCCCTCTGGTACCCTCTCCTCCGCTGCCTTCCTTTAATCTGTACCATCTGATCCTCACTGGGACTGTGGACATGCCGTCTGATTCAGCAGCCTCTGTATTTAATATTTATCGAAAAGGCAAAAAGCCTGGAATGCTAGTGATAAAATTGGTAGGCGATACCCACAGCTGAGCTACTTCAGGGATGAAATTAAAAGTCTAAGATGAAAATGAGACTGAGTGGGTTGGGGCGGGACGGGGGCCGTTTCTGTCTGGAGCGGCACCAAGCATTGAAGAGTGTTTCTGTGTGATTGCCAAAGAGCTTGGATTGCATTTTAATTAATTTGCCTTGAAATTAACATGCTCCGCTTTTGCCTGAGCCAGGCCCAAGCTTTCCGGCATATCCTATTGCAAGGAAATGCTTCCATAAATCAGGGTGGATGTGGTGTTGGAGGCCGGCGGTAGAGGGAGAGGTTTATGTACGGGTGTTTAATATTCTCTCCTGCACACAGCCTTGGAAATATATTTGCAGGAGACCTGTTCCAGACCGACAGCCAGTGAGCGAGTCCACTGAGGACAAGTCTCTGAGCCCTGCGGCACCCTGGAGTTCCTTGTGTGTGCTGGGTGGTGGGTACAGGCGAGGAGGTCAGGGCAGATCTGGCTTCTAGCCCAAATGGCCACTGCCCAGCTGTGTGGCCAGAGGTGTGCTGCTTTGTCCGTGAGCCTCAGTGTCCTCAGGGAGCTGGACAAAGCCAAGCCTCCCACAGCCCTCAGGTGCTTCTGCCACCCTCCCGCCAGCTACTGTGCCTTCCACTGACCATCTCGCTGGGACCTCAGCTCTGCACTTGCTGCCTGGAAAGAGCAGGAGTAGCCACAGGGCTGTCTGCAGAGTGGCATCTGTTGTGGGAACACCGGAGGTCTGCTTTGCACGATGGCTGGAAGGGTGCTTTTCAGAAGAGAGCGTTCAGCTTGGGCCCAAATTCTGGCCTGTCTCGAGAGCGAGCTCACTCCTCTCGTGCCCCTGGCCTGGATGGTGGGGTGGAGACCGGGTGCTCCTGAAGGGTGGGGAGGGGCCTGCAAAGCCAGTGCTCAGTCAGCGGGAGAAGTGCGTAGTCCTGTGTTCCTTCTGTTGAATTCATGTCTGTATTCAGTATTCACTGAGCCCTGGGCTGATGCTTCGGGTACTGCACTAATCTGCAGAGTGATGAAGGATGTATACAGAACCCCTGCCTTTGGGGAGGACGCACTGTCCTAACGACGCCAGTAGCCAAAGGATCGCCACGACGTCTCCTCAGGCTACAAAGGAAACGAAGGCGGAGGAGGGGAGTTCAGGGCGGCCTCCTCACTTAGGCAGGAGTGACGGAGACAGGACACAGCATCTCCGTGGCCATCGTGTGAATCAAGGCGATGGCCGCTCCCCGCAGCTCGGCCCCCAGTTGTGGGCCCTGTCTGGACAGCGATTTACTTCTCACTCGTGAATACCCCGATCGCGGGCTCTAGGCAGCCTTTCTCCGGGGAGCGACGCAGGGACCAAGGCCCCTTCCAGCCTAGCTCAGCCACAACACCACAATATCGTTACACAAAATCAGTTCTATTTGGTATACCAGCCACGAGCAAGCGGAAGATGGAATTAAGTACACAGTTCCACTGACCATAGCATCAGGAAGAATAAAATTGAGGGGAAAAAGTACAAAGTATATTCTGAAGCTATAACATATTGCTGAAAATTACTAAGGACCCAAATTAATGTACAGACAGGAACTGGAAGATGTAATATTGCTATGATACTCCTGAAATTGGCCTATAAATTCAAGGAAATCACCATTGAAATCACAGCTGGCTGTTTTGCAGAAATTGGTAAGGTGGTTCTAACTTTGTATGGAAAAATAACACACCCAGGATAACCAAAATAATCTTGAATGTGATGACATCAGTGGACTCACACTCCCCAATTTCACAATTTACAACTGATCAACAGCAATTAAGACCATGTGTTACTGGCATACAGGCAATTATAGAGAGCAGGGGAACACGTTGCATACATGTCATGAATTCTGCTCAGTGGAACATGCTTACAGCCATTTATTTTTGAAGGGAGTAGTAATTAGTCTTTTCAGCAAGCAGTGCTGGGACAACTACTAGAACCCCACATGCAAAAGAATAAGCAGACCCCTACCTCACACCATATACAAAAATTAACTCAAATGGATTGAAGACCTACATTCAAGAGCTAAAACTTTAATGCTACTAGAAAAAACATAATGGAAACTCTTTTCAGCCCTGAATTTGGTATTGTACTTAAAATATGATGCAAACAGCATAAACAAGCTCTTGAAGCTGATAAGTCCTACTTAATAAAAATTTTAAAATAATCATGATTCAAAGGACATGATCAAGGGCTGATAGGAATTCACAGAATAAGAGAGAGTACAAAAGGTCTAGTGTACAGAATGTATAAAGATGTATTTAGCAAACATGTAAGGATAAATATAAAGATAATATCAAGATAAATAACCCAAGTAAATTATGGGCAAAGGAATTGAAACGATTGTTCTTCAAAGCAGATACACAAATGGCCAAGAAGAACGTGAAACACTGCTCAGCATGATCAGTGATTACAACAGTGCAAATGAAGCCCACAAGCACCTGGCGTCCTACGGTCACCAGTGTGGCGGGGGAGTGTTGGTGGCAGTGCCAAGGGGGCCTCACATGCTTTGGGCAGGGAGTAAATGCTGCAGGGTGTTGGGAAACAGTTTGGCCATTTCTCAGGGGCTTAGACACAGTATGACCTTGTGACCCAGGAGTTCTGCACCTAGGTGAATGCCTGAGAGAACCGAAAACGTGGCCACATGTAGTCTGGTGCACAAATGTTCTTAGAAGCATTATTTGTAACACATAAGAAGTGGTAACATCCAGCTTCCGTCAACTGATCAGTGACTCTGCAGAACTTGAGACATCATAGAAGAGAATGTTCCTCTGCAATAAAAATGGTCAACTACCCATACATGCTACAGCATGGGTGCCTCTTGGGAATGTCATACTATGTGGAAGCAGCCCCATGTGGCCACATGTTATCAGATTTTACTTACACAAAGTGTCCTGATCTCCAGAGCAGAAGGTAGGTGATGGCTAGCAGGGGTGGATCAGGGAAAAGGGAGAACAGAGAGCAACTGTCGATGGGTGTGGGGTTCCTTCCACAGTGACCAGAATGTTCTGAGGTTAGATGGTGGTGGTGGTGGTCGTACAACTGTGTCAATATAATAAAATGACTGGACTGTGTACTTTAAAAAGACAAATTTTATAGTCTCTGAAAAAGAAAAAGTGGGTAAAAGATTTGGATAGATCTTTACCAAGGGGAATGACAAGTAAGCACAGGAAAACATGCTCAAAATTCATAGCCACTAGAGACTTGCATATTAAAACCACGAGGAAATGCTGCAACATGCTTATCAGATCGGTTAAAAGGAGAACAAAAGGAGACGAAGCTGACAAGGAACTGAGACTCTGTGCTGCTGAGGGGCCTGTGTGGTGGTGTTCATAAGCACATTCTCATCCCTGGGAAACAATGCAAAACACCCCCAGCTCAAAAGAGGCGGGTTTAATTTGGTTCATGGTTTTAGTCCATTGTTGGATGATCCCAGCTCAGTACAGCATGGCGGAAGGGCCTGGGAGGAGGAGCTGCTCACCGCATTGTGGACAGGAAGCACAGGGTGAAGAAGCGAGCCAGGGAGGGGGCTATGCCCTTCCGGATCACACCCCCAGTGACCCATCTTCCAACCAGGCCCTGCCGCCTAACAGCAAGTCATCTGCACGGTACTCTGAATCCATCACCTTCCGAAAGTTTCACCAATGAGCCCATGGGTTTCTTGGGGGACATCTAGGAATAAACCGCATCCCCCAAAAGACTCATGCATATCCCTTTATGTAAAATGCATTGGCCCCATCTCCTAGGAGATACTGAAGTCCTAACAGCCTTAGTGTTGCTGAAAAGTCCAAGTTCAAAGTCTCCTCTGCAGCTTAAGGCAAGCTCTGAGCCATGAGCCTCTGTGAAAACGAAATACTGCTGACATACAATGGACGAGGTGAACATTCCCATCTGAAAAGCGAGGAATAGGCAGATAGAAATTGGACCAATGTGAGACCAAAATCCAGTGTGACAAACATTAAATCCTGTAGCTCTGTGTCCAGCACTCAGGCAAACTGTGGTGAAATGTGAGGTACAAAGGCTGGGATGGCCCACTCTATGGCACTGCCAGCGGCTGAGGCCCTCATAGCTTCTCTCCTGAGCTGGCATTCCCCAGATAGCCCATGTTACTGATTTCTCCAACCTCTTGGGGTCTCCACTGCACCTTTGGCTTCATACTCACAGCTTCACACTCTGCCCTCTCAGGAGCACATTGCCTGGCCTCCCGGGCCTTCTTCTGCCTGGCTTCCCTTAACTCCTGCATTCTGTGTGTGCCTAAAATCAGCACCACTTGGGTGATCTGTCCCTGGCTTGAGCAGCACCAGACTCTCTTGCTCCAAAGCTGTGGGACACCTTTGTGAGGGTATCAGAGGCTCTGAGAAAGCACAGAGGGAAGGGTTCTTTCTATGATAGGAGGGGAAGGGCTGCTGGGGAGGGCACCCATGTCGTGCGAGGTGTTGATTAAAGGAAACAGGAAGAGGTGTTGAGCCACTTGCTAATTTGCATTATATTCAAAGTGAAAAGGAAAACAAAAGGGAAAAAAGCATGACTTGCCAGTGTGCTTGCCTCATTATTTTCATCTGAGTTGAATTCCAAGGCCAAACATGGTTCTTAAATGACCGGGAGGCTGCCACGGCTTGTCCCCTTGCATTAGTGCTAATAATCAAAAGCTGGCAGGCCCCCTTTTGATTTTGTCAACAAAGGTCTTGTTTTTAAGGTTTTCCAGTAATTGTGCCCAAGTTTTAATTCCTTTCTGCATCAGTCATCTCCCCTTTGGAGGAGTTGGCCCTGGTTGTAACCGCCACGCTGACCAACACCACCTTCTCTGCGCTTTCCGCTTTGCTTTGTCCTCTACCTCGCTGTCCAGGGGTCCCAGTGCTGTGAGTTCCCCAGGGTTATTTCCAGGTGCATTTTTGTCTCCCCGAGATTTGTGGAATGAATGAATGAATCACCATGAGATTCAATCTGATCGATTTTTGTTTGTTTTATGAGGCAAGGAACAGAATGTCATGGCTCAAAGGGCCCTGGGGACAGGAGATGGACTCTGACCACTCTTACTTAGTCAATGTGAGTGATTCGGGGCCTGGAGTGCGGACCTCACAGGGGGTTTCAAAGGCCCCAGGGCCGGTTGCTCTCCAGTCCTTGTGTGGTGCGGAGGGCCGGGCGCCAACTTTCAGGCCCTTCCGCCTGCAGTTTCCAGTGTGGAGGACACATGTATGTTGGAGGCCTGTGTTTCACTCAGGGAGTCACTCAAGCTCCCCGAGACCCCGGATCCGTAGCTACGTGGGGCATCAGCAAGGAGAGGAAGAGTGGGTGGGTGTGGCGGTCGCCGACCCTATCCTGACCTCATCACGCCGTGGGACCCACCCTGTGGTGTGTTTATCTGAGCTTCCTGTCTCCTGCAGGGCCAGGACCCAGGGCCTGCCCACCTGTGCCCATCGGCACACACCTGTACCTAGACAGGGGTCTCTTAGCAAACTGCACAGCCTGCCTCACTTCCCAGGCTATTTTCTGAGCTACCCACGATAGAAAACAAACAAGCTACAGGTGTCAGCTGCACTGAGCAGGAGTAACGTCGGGTGAATAAGAAGGAAAATTAAATCAATTTTCACCCAAACTGGAGCGCACGTGGTCTGCCGACATTCAGTGTGTTTGCTTTTGCAGCCAGAGCAGCTGGGATGAGATTTCCACCACCAGTTATGCAGCAAGGGATGGATTGCTCCAATAAACCATCCACCGGGAAGGAAAAGGCAGTTTGAAGTTGATGGAATCTAAGAAAAAATGCAGGATATTTGGCATAGACCTGGCTGTGTAGGAGCTCGGCGGCAGAGGGCTGACCTGGCACACACAGGGCGCTGGCTCCGATCCTCAGCACCCCATTCCACCACATCTGCTGTTCCAGCCTAGCTGCCCCTCACTGATGGGGACCGGTGCTGGGTGTCCGAGGGCTGTCACACGGGAGTGTCCTCTCACTACTCTGCTGGTGGCATGTGGTACCCAACCCCCATTATCAGAAGTGACGTGGAAAGACCTCCTTGGGACTAATGGAACCCAAGGGCTCTCCGACACGGCTATTCCTCCTCCTCGGTAGAGCGGGCCTCGTGGAGTCACGGGACGACAGTGGTAGCTATTGCTTTGCACTGTGTTTGTTGTTATGCTTATCTTCTTTCTAGGAGCAAGGGTACTAGTGGTTCATTGATGGCAGGGGTATGGCATTTCTTCTTAAGAAATTAAACAAGAAATGAGTGTGCTAGGGATAACATCAAGCTGACTCCACCAGAAGTCACTGAGGGTGGCTCAAGCCACGGTGCGTGCTTTGGGGACCGGCCACGTGCTCCTCGGGCATCGGCCTCTGCAATGAGTGATGGGCTATGAGGGGAAGAGCAGGTACTGCACAGTGGGGAGTCCTGGGGGACCCTCTTAACCAGGTGACCAAAATGAACGACGCTGCTGATGGGGAAGGCGGCACCCGTGTCTCCTCATGTGCCCGCAGAGGAGGACCCCTCACTTCGGGGCGCTCGTGCTGGGACCCACAGCCACGTCTAACCTCGAGCAAGCTGCACACAGCCCCAGGCGGAGGCCAGCTCTGCAGCAGCCTGCCTCGTCCTGCAAGGTGCCCGCGTGGTCAGAAAGAGAGGTGAAGGAGGGCCAGGGGCAGGGAGACCGTGAGGACGGGAAGACAGGGTACACCACTCTCTGGATCGGAGACCGCAGCCATAAGGGGCGTGGCGAGCCCACTGGGGATGTCTGAGTACGCACGGAGGCCGGTCGACGGCAGCTTACTGTGACTGCGTCACTGAACTGTGGCCCTGCGCGAGGTCGGTGTACGGCAGCGGGAGCTCTCGGTGCCGCAGTGCCCTTGCACAGCGCTCCGCAGCAATGACAGAGGCGGGGGGAGCGAGGGAGCCCAAGCTGGCAAAGTGTCCCAGGCTGGGTCTAGGTAGGAGGTGTGTGTCCCTTTCCCTTGGAACTTTCCAGCCGCTTTGATTGCTTTCAAAACCGCTTTTTAAAAGGAGAACAGAAAAAGTAAATAAAATCTGAAGGGTACAGCAGATATTGTGAAAGGGAAAAGAAACTGCCAGATAGGAAGGAACAACTGGGATGAAGGAGGGGAGAGGAAAAAGAAAGAAGGAAGAGGGAAAAATATGTATATGTATACACAGGGCAGCTAGGATAATTGCACTACTAATATCTGTTGGTTTATTGAAAGGAACTGTTAATGTGTAATTGTTTGATCAATCTTGCATGCCTGTATCTGGTTATATGTGCAACCATTTGGAAGAGGTAATATAACAACCATTAATATTCTATCACCTTGTTTTGAAATTCTGTATCATTTTTATTGCTCTCTATGCTGTTTTGTTTATGTATTTGTTTTTGTTATTTTGGCTTTTTTAAATGAAAAACAAAATTAAAAAAATAAAAGGAGAACATCAGTGAGCATGAGGGGGTGATCGCAGCTGGGGTCACAGTGCCTCTCAGCGCGCAGGCTGGGGACACGGGTGAACACATCCCCCGGAGGCTCCCTGGTGTCACAGGGAAGGTGCGTCGGGCCAGCAGGCGGAGAAGCACGCGGCACTCGTGGCTGCGAAGCAAACCAAGCCGCGGGATCCCGGGGGATCCCAGGGGCCGCCGGGGCCGCCGGGGCCTGACAGGAGCTCACGCTCGGCTTCCTGTCCCGCACCAGGCACAGGACGAGTGCGGCTCCTCCTCTGCACGTGCTCCTGCCTCTTGGAAACTGCTCCCCTCTGCCGGGCTCTGCTGGGGAGTGCGCTGTTCTCACCGGCTCCATGTGCCTGTCACTCCGCTGGCTGCTCTTGTCATTGCTCAGGCAGGACGGGTCCCCTGTTCAATTTTCACAGAGGTCCCGGTGACAGGCAGAGAGCCTGGGCTCGGCCGGCAGCTCGTCCAGGGTCAGGGTCAGAGGGGTCGTCCCGCCCAGGGTCAGAGTCGGGCTCAGCCTGGGCCTGCACACAGGGGCCCACATGCAGTGCAACGGTCCCTCCTGCTCCCTCAGGTGCAGCGGTGGGTTTGGAGCTGCTTGAGAGGCCTGGTACCAGTGTTACGTCTCTGGGAGGGCTGAGTGGTCTGCACATCCCCCTGCTTGGCTGCACCAGCCTGCCTCGGCCCTCCCCACAGCCCCTTCCGGGACGCGCCCTGCGCCTGCTGCGCGGGTGGCCTTTGTGAGGACAGAGGCTGGGCTGAAAGGCTGAGGCAGACCTGGGGCTTTTCCAGGACCCGCTCAGCCCTTGCTCTATGCCTCTGACACGCTGCCTGTGGCCTTGGGCCTCTACAAGCTACTGGGGTTGGGTGGATGTTAGAGCAGTCTATGTTCACAGCAAGAGTGAGCAGAAGGTGCAGGGATGACCTCCCTGTCCTCACCACCCCCCAGCTCCTGCATCCTGTGATTCCGTCCCTGCTTCTCATCTGTCCTTGCAAAGCTCCTCAGCGTCTGCCTTTTAACTGACCATCCTTCCTCCTGCCACCGCCCGGCTGCTTGTCTTTCTTTCCTCCCAAGCAACACCACGATGGGTGCCTGCTATGAACTGGCACCCTCTGTTTAGGGCCCCAAAGTTGCCCAGTCAGTTATGGCTTGGGGCAGACATGAGAGATGTGGGTGTGACCAGGGGCCTGTGGGCGTGGCGACACTGTGATTGACTCATCCTGTGGCCCATTGAATGTCACATTTAGGGAGCTGCGGTAAGTTCTTCCCTCACCCTGATAGGGCAGACTTCTTGGAAAAGAGTCTAGTCATGATTATCAGGAGAAGTGCGTTTTGAGAGGATCCCTCACCTGGCTTCCAGCTGTCCCTGCTCAGTAGCTCATGTCAGTGAGGTGGTGGTAGTGGTGGGGAGACTTGCACCCTTTTCTCTCTGGAGCTGGAGGAGCCGTGCCAGGAAACTTGAGTCTTCCGTGCTGGGTGCAGCCTCTGCGTGTTGGTCTGTGTTGGCCACAGGAGCCCTCACCAAGCTGGGCAGAATCAGGAGTGCTGAAGTCACAGGGAGGTCACAGCCAAGGTCGGTGTGCTCGACCCGCCTGCCGAGAAGAGCTTCCTGTGCAGAGCCCGCAGGCGCTGTCGCACACAGAGGTCTTCCTTTTAGTCACCATCGCTGACAGCACACCAGCGCCAGCCTCTGCTCACTGGCCTGACACACCCATGGTGGGCCTGCGAGCTTCGTCACCGCTTCCCAGGCCTTAGAAGGACCACCTGCTCCCTCCTGAAGCCAGAGTTTTTCTTCCATCCAAATTAAAAATATCAGAGCCAGTGGCCAAGGGGCATTTGCACTGATGAGGGGAAGTGGCTCTGTCCCCAGAGTGGACTTAACACCTGGCCCAGCTTCCACACCCACAGCGCCTTGCCAGGCTTCAGGGCTCCAACTGAATCCATCCTTTGAAATGCGGGCCAGGGAGAGAATCCTCTTGAAGTTGGCGTGGAGCACTTCTGGGTCAACGCAGGGCTTGAGGAGAGTGAGTGCTCTGCTTGCCCAGAGACCCCCATGTGGACAGCAGGAGTGGAATGAGTGGAGCCTGGCGCCGAATCTCTCTGAGATGCCACGTGACCTAGCATTTGGAGGAATCACGCTGAGCAAACACCGTGCATTTGGCTGCAGTGAAGATCTTCTGGAATGTCCTACCTAGCAGGACCCAGGTTGGAACGGTTCAGATGCAACCCTAGACACGGTCCTCAGCCACCAGGTTTTGCAACTTCCACTCACCCCACATGTACCCTGGCCAAGTTCCTCTCAGTCACAGCACAGGGAAAAGTTGCCTTGGTGACTGGTGGGGGCGGTGCCTCCTACTACGACAGTAACTGTGAAGATGCAATTTCATCGCGTCTCCGTAATTCTCAGCCAAACGGGGAGACTGATGAAAGCTGCTCCTCACCTCTTGCTCAGCTTTTCTTGGAGAGACACAGCAGGGAGAGGAGGCACACACACTTTGGGGTCCAAGTCAAGCCAGCTGTATGGTGGCCAGCAGCGCCGTGCCTGGGAGGTCTCTCTGGTACCCAGGAGTTGCTGGACAGTGAGCCTGCGTCCCCTGAACTTGTGGGCCCAGGAAACATTTCCCCTCTCAGAACCCAGCTTCCTCCCATCCTGCCTTGCAGTTTGGTCTGTCTCCTGCTCTCCAGCAGAAATAGAGGCCGCAGGTAGGACATCCCTCAACTTGAGCGCCCAGAGGTCTTCCTGCTGTACGGTTGTATTGCTGTACAGAACTCACACTTCACCCCATCTCTTGGCTGGAGCACACTTCCCTGTCCTGTAGTTTGCACTTGATCATGAACTGCCTTGTCCAAGCAAATGTGGCAGAGGGACAGGACACAGTCCCATGCAGAGTCATGTCCAGGCATTGCTTTACTTTTCTTGCTCTTGTCATCTGCATCTGCTGATCCTTTAGCTGGGTCAGGAACACATGGAGTGGATCCCAAACCCAGCCCAGCAGGACCAAGCCTCTGAACTGCCATTGAGAAGTAACCTCTATGAGAATATACTGCTGAGATTTTATAGCTGTTTATTATATGAATTATCCCAGCAAACCTCAACAAGGACACATGCCTGTACAGCACACACATCCCTGTCCTCCCTTCTTGTCACCACGAACAGCTGTCCTTTCTTCTGTCCACGGTCCATTTGACTTTGCAGCTCCTCCTCCCTCACAAACCTCAGTGATCAAGTATCACTTCTTTTCCAAAACCCTCTGAACTCGGGTCTTCCTGTCACTGTACACAGGACACACTCTGGGCTTTCACAGTCACTCACACCTTAAAACAAAGGGAAAGGTAGATAACACACCAGAGTCATAAATAGAGCAGAGGTCAGAAGGAAACCGTTGATTCTGCAATCTAAAGAGAGACAGGTACCTCCAAAGAGGGCTGGGACTTGAGCACAGGGTCATCTCCCACAGGAGGGTCAGGTCGCCATGCAGGTGAGCAGCCATGCTTTGGCTGAGACTTTCAAGGGACTGCCAAGAGTTGAGAGGGGCTGGTAGGACATGCAGAGACCCTCCAAGCCTCAGAAAGAAGGGGTTGATTCACAACCCCTGCAGCTCTCTACACCCTCACTGGGTCCTAGAGAGAAACCCAGGGTGGGAGGGGTGATACCAGTCCTAGAAACCTGCTGTGATTGGACAATGAGAATACATGTCCCCATTCCTGGTATGGGAACAGGAAGCATCATAAGCCCAGACTTTAGAGATTTCCTACTGCTGGGGTGAGGAAGTTCCACAGAGCTATCCCACCTTTGAGATGCAGGGGCTCAACACTCACTTAAGATGGAGGTGAATCAGTACCACAGAGATCCTGCAGCCACCCCAAGCACCAGGCTGGGAGAAGACCCAGTGGAAGGAAAGCTTGGAGAGAGACCCTTCCTGCAGTGCAGGCTCATCAGGAAAAGCCAGAGCCCAGGGTGTGATATCAAAATCAAAAGGCAGCTCAGAACAGAGTGAGAGGAGACATGCCCACTGTCAGACATCATTTCTGCCTCTACTGTCCTAACATGATGTCTAGCTTTCAGCTGAAAATAACAAGACAACAAGACACAGAAAGACAAGGAGAGTAACTCACTGTCAGCAGACAGACTTCAACACAACCAGACTTAAATACAATCCAGATGTTGGAATGGTCAGAGGAAGAACTAAAAACGATTCCTGGATTAAAGCCTGTACTGGAAAAGGTGGGAAATGTGCATTCACTGATAGGGGATTTCAGCAATGACATGAAAGCTGTATTAAAGAATCAATTAGAAAGGTTGAAAAAATGTAAATGGTACAGAGATTAGGAATGCCTTTGGCAGACTCATCATTGGATGTGATGGCCAAGAAGAGAATCAGTGTACCCGGGAACAGGACTCTTTCCCTAACTGACGTACAAAGAGAAAAGATGTGAGTACAACTGTAACAATAAGAAGCTGAGCAGTGCTCCTGAGAGCTGAGGGACAATAACAAAGCATCTAATATACAAGTGATTGGAATCTCAGAAAATCTCTAGGGATGGATATGCTAAATATAAGTAGGTTTGTGTTGTCAGGTGAGCAAAAATGAGAGATTTTATAATCAGCAGGGTCACCCTACAAAAACTCTTCAGGAGGAATGCAGAAGCAACCCAGTCACAATTTTGGGTTTACATAAAGAATCGAAGAGGGCTGAACATGGTAAAAGTGAAGATAAATACGAGGTTTATTTCTTACATTTTCTGCTCTGAAAATACGACAGCCTGAAGGAAAGGCAGGAACTCTGAAGAGTGTTCATGTCACGTGTAAGACGACCAGAGCCAGGACCGTGATGGGGAAGGACTGGGGACCTGGTGTAAGGTCCTTGTGCTCCATGTGGGTCTATATCGGATTATTCCAAGGTGGGCCACAATCAAAGAAAGATGTAATTGCAAATCCTGCCAAGGTAACTACTAGATTTTTACAAAGACGTGTATACATGATCGATTTTCCCACAGTAAGAGAAATGAACGCCCCTCTACTTGTGCCTGAACCCCCGACCCTGATAAATCTCAGGGTTCTGCCTGCCTACACTGTTTGCTTTGTCTTCTGTTGGTAGACTCTTCAGCCAGTTACAATCTGGTTTCTACTTCCGAATCCTAATCAGCTGTTGCCTAAGTCGCTAGTGACCTGATGTCACTATACCCAGCCAGACGTCTTGAGGCCCCAACTACAGACCCCCACAGCCTTTGCTGGTGGCCTGCATCATGCTCTGTGGCAGGGGGAGCCATGCCCACGTATCGGTGCCATGACGCTGCTCTCCTGCGATGCTTTGTGACATCTGCATCCCCGCCGGACAGAGTTCTCTGAGGGCAGGGTGGTCTGGTCCTGCTCATCAGCAGGCAGCCCTGCGGATCATGGCTTGGCATGGAAGAATGAGCTGTTTTTATATTTCCACAAGCAAGTGACAGGCTGTGTGCGCACTTATGACCTGCACAGGCACGTGCCTTTGTACGCACAGAGTATGTCTATGGGTCTATTTCCTCCTGCAAGTGAAAGGGACAAAGGCTGTGCTCAGGTCAGGGCAGATGGACCAGGTGTGGTAGATAGAGTCCAGGTATAGTGGGGTGCAGATGAGGCAGGGCCCAGATGTGCTGGGAATCTCACCAGGCCACACCAGCTTGGGTCCTGACAAGCCAGCCTATTGACTTTGGCCTGAGTCATGTGATACAAGTCTGGCCCAGGGGTCTGGTCTGTAGCATGCTGCAGTACCCCAGGGTCACCATGAGGGTCCACTGGGTGCTAGACACCAATGGCGGTGACACTGCCAGAGTAGCTGCACAGTGAGATATCTGCACCGTGTGTGTCCTGGCTGGGAAGAGGACTGGCTTCTGTAATCTGCAGACCCGTGGGCCCCTTTCCTTCCTGGGCCGAGCAGGAGGTCCCCAGTGATGCTCAGAATTGGAGGAAAAGGGCAGGGGCCCGTCAGAAGAGATGGGGGAGGTCAGAGTACCTGCTTCAGTGGAGTGAGGTGTTGGTGCACAAACAGATAGATGCTGGGTGTTGCCGTGCTGGGCCAGGAGCCCCATTTCAGCCACCAGGATCTTCCACCTACAGCTGGAAAGGAGGCCAGCACCAATGCCAGTCAAAGGGGAAGTCAGTGTTTTCTCCTGATACAGGATGCGGGAGGGGTGATCCAGGTGGGCAAAACCATGGTCAAGGCTGGGGCAGGCACCGCTGTACATTCAGCTGTGGCCATTGCTGCTTTCCTTCACGGGAGAACAGATTCTGTCCTGATTTTGGAAATTTGAGATGCACCTTAAAATTTGGCCCTGCCATCTGATGAGGAGGGATCTAACTTATACAAACAGCTAACACTGTGTCTTGGTTACTTTTTCATTGCTGGGACAAAATACCTGACACTCACAACTTACAGGAGGCAAAGTTGACTTTGGCTCACAGTTTGTGGAGGTTCAGTCCATGGTCAGCTGGCTCCAAACCAGGGCAGCATGGTAGAGGGGCTTGGCAGAGGAAGCTGCTCACCGCATGGTGGATAGGAAGTACAGAGGAGGGAGGAGCTGGGTAGGAGACAGACCCCTCCAGGCCACACCCCAGAGATGGCTCCTTTGACGAGGCTCCGCCTCCTAATAGCAAGCTAGCTCCAAGCCCCTCAAATCTAAACACCTCCCAAACGTCTAACTCTTGAGCAGCCAGGCGCATGGGAGACCTCTAGATCAGGTGTAACAATACCTCAGAGGCATAGCTGCTATGTTCTTACGGGAGTGAAGCTCTGGAAATCCCAAGAGCCTACACGGCTAGGGGAATCATGGGTGCCTGCAATGCATGATGGGTAGCAGACGTGTCTTCCTTGCAGGCAGCACATGCAGACTGTGGCTCAGTGCATGGAAGGGCAAGGTGCTGAGCAGTCCGCTGATGGGACAGAGTCACCCCAGGAAGAAGGGGTGGGAGTGCAGCTCAGCCACTCCCAAGGGGCGGGGCAGGAAGGGCTGAAACCTCAAAGACCTGTGGCTGGGAAACCATGAGGATGCGCTGGTTCCTGGAAGGAGAATCACGCAAGTGATTGGCTGGGAGGCGCCTTTTGGTTGATGGAATGAACGTGGCTGGTGGCTGGGGCAGATGGGCAGGGCTTACTGGGGAGAGGAAGATCCCCTCCTGCAGTGGGTGCCCTTCCTTGGTGTCATTCCTCTTTGTGACGTTGAAGCCTCATCCCAGCCCAGGCTCGGTGCCCGGCTGTGCACCCCCGAGAAGGTCAGAGCTGCCGCCGGGGCCGCCTGAGACCGTTGATTTCAAGGCCGTGTCACGCTCAGCCAGGGACTGAGGTTTTCCCCTCTACCCACAGGAATTAGGGTTCGGGTCCGTTTAGGTCCGGTCATCTGGGCCCTGGGTTTTCCATTTGTGAATTCTTTCCATATTTGGTCTTGTTTTGTTTTGCTTTTGGCTTTGCTTGTATTTGTTGTTACTGCACTGTCGTCCTGTGGCTCTAACCACGCGGTTCAGTGGGCCACTGACGTGTGACACAGGGACCCCAGGGGCGCCTCTGCTGTTTGCTTTGTGTCAGGCTGCTCAGCTTGGGATGAGGACTGGCAGCCGGGGCAGAGGCAGACCCCAGTCCCCTGTGTCACCCGGCCTGGGTGGCCTGTCTCTTCCTAACTGGGGAGGAAAGGGTCGCGTGACACACCGTAAACCCGGGCACGGGGAAGGGTGACAGTGCCCTGCTGCCGTCCCTGTCCTCAGAAGGTAAACCAGCACCAGGCCCGGAGCTGCTCCCGAGGCCTTGGGCCCAGCTGCCCAACCCCTTGGTCCTGGTCCTGGAGCAGCGGCGGGAGGGCGGCCGGCGGGTGGCAGCTGCCCCTGGCTGCCCTGGATGCCTCAGGCGGCTCTGGTCTTTGCCGCCAGTGTGGGTGTCAGCGTAGTCCAGGAGGAAAGGTATTTCTCCTTCCTCTTGTTTATATTTCTTCATCTTCTCCAAATTTCCTCTATTTATTTTTGAAGTAGTTGAAACATTAAACATTATGGATTGAAAGGGTTATCAGCAATCTGATCACTAAACAGTTAGGGGCCGGTGAGTCTCTTGCCAGCGTCTGTGTGAGCGCTGGGCCACGTCACACCTTCTTGCACACGCCCTTCACAGCCGGTGTTTCCTCCTGCGCTCAGGCCGGGACTGCGGGCCAGGAGCTCGACGCCTTCAGGAGAGCGGGCGCTTGTTCTGTGAGCATTTGTTCAGCCAGTTTCTCCCACTCTCTTTAACTGGTAGGGCGTAGAGCCAGGCATGGTGGCGCATGCTTGTCATGCCAGCACTTGGGAGGCTGAGGCAGGAGTGTTGCAGTACTACACAGTGAGACCCTGTCTCAAAAAACCAAACAACAACCAAAAAAATAAAAAAGAAACTTTTACGTGGTCACTTCCGCCAGGCCCGCTTTGAATTTTTATTATAGTAATAAAATGGATGTATTTTATGCACAAATCTTTCTTTCATATTGACTAGTAATATTTACAAATATATGGAATATATTCGATATAATTTAAATAAATGTTTATTATCATTTCTGTACATTAATTTCCAGAAGAGTTGTTTACTGGTGAATATTTATTAATATAATTCTGGTTAATATTGGTTAGTAATTATTAATAGTAATTATTTATAGTAATAGTAATTATTAATAGTAATTATTTATAAATACTATTTGTACTATATTGATGTTCTATTTATTTATTTATTTGTCTTTTTGAGACAGGGTCTCACTATGCAGTTCAGGCTGGGCTTGAGCTCACTTTGTAGCTCAGGCTGGTCTCAAACTTGCAGTGATCCTCCTGCCTCAGCCTCCTGAGTGCTGGGATTACAGGCGTGTGCCACCATGCCTGGCCTCACAATATTCTACTATGTAGATTTATTCCAATTTCATCACATAACTCCTACATTTAAGTTGCTTCTGTTTTTATTGTTCTGGAATTTGTTCATTACAGACAATAATTCTTGCATTATTTCCACAGGATAACTTAGAAAATGGATCAAAGTGTGTGGTATTTCACTTGTAAAATTTGGGAAACAGACTGTCAGATTGCTCACCAGAAAGGGTGTGTGACTGAAACACACCTTTGTTGACATGAAATAACTTTTTAAAGCCCCGTTCTTGCGAGCTGATGGGAAAATCTGATGCCTGTTTGATTGCTACCCCTCCGGGCTGAGGGCGGCCGGTGTGGGGAGGTCTCCTGGGCGCTGTGTGCTTCCCCTCGCGCCCTGCTGCACGTCCTCCTCGGTTCTGCAAGTGCTCTTCACGTATTAAGGACGGTGTTTTATTTGGCACCTAAGTCGCAGATACTTTGCTCAGCCATTTATTTTTATTTTCACTTCGCTCTTTGACTTTTTGCCAGAGAGACCTTTGAAATAGTGAGTGTAAGGACAGCAATCTTTTTGTTTTCACTTTCCCTTTGTTTTATCTTTGCAAGGCCTTTCTCATTGTAAAATAAGAGCTCTATGTTAGAGAGATCCTGGGCTCTGCATGAGACTTTTACACGCTGCACTGGTTTGATGATGCGGCTGAGTCCCGCAGTGTGAAGCAAGCATGCCGCACCATTTCTCCCTTCTGTTTATCTCCCTGCTTCTGGTTATTGCACCTTTGTAGTCTTTCTTATTTACATAGACTTCTATTTTGGGGTGAAGGGATGGAAAGACAGGGTCTCACTAGGTAGCCCAGGTTGGCCTCGAACTCGAGTCAATCCTCCTGCCTCAGCCTCCCGAGTGTTGGGATGAGAGGTGTGTATCCCCACACCCGGCTGATAAACTTTGAGACCGGTGTCTTATTTTTTTAATCTTCAGAACTAGCAACTTTTTTTTTTAACAGTTTGAAAATGGAATTTGTGGCTTCTGGGTCTAACAAGGTTCCCTAGCCCGGAAGCTGCCACTTTCGGTCCTAAAGGAGGCTCTAGCAGTGTGGCCTCACCAGGCCTGCTACGCACAGCGCCCCCTCCTCGCTCTCGGGCCTGGTGGGGAGGCGGTGGGCCTCTCCTTTGGGGGCGTCTAGACTCCCTAGACTTTGCAGGCACGGGAAGAGCGAGGAGCTGCCTTGGCAGCAATGCTCCAGAGTGACAGGGTGCCCTGCAGGGCCGACGCGCCGACCGGGCCGGCCCGAGCGCGCTCTGAGGGTGTGCAGAGAGGGCGTGGCGAGCGGGTCCTCACAGACAGCACAGCGGGAGGCACAGGGTTGCTGTCTCCCAGAGGTGGGAACAAAGTCTCCGCAGGCTCGAGATGCGCTCACAGCAAGCCGAACTGTTACGGCCGGCCGGGGTGACTTGGGCCTGCTCTGGCTTCACCCCAGGAAGTCTCCTTGCTCCCTGGTTCCTGTGTTTTGTGTCCTAATGGTTTTGGGGAAGTCCCAGCTGGAGTGGAGTGTGTCTCCCGCAGCCCTGGGTTTTCACGGGCATCCTGAGCAGGAAGCAGCCCGTCAATGGCCCAGGGCCGGGTGTGGGTTCGAACCTCAGCGCGGCCCTTCCCTGTAAGCCGTGTATGACAGCCAGCTGCCCTGGGGTCCCCAGGTCCCCTACTGCGAGCCAGCGTGGTGTTGGCTGGAACCCGGGATGGCAGCCCATCCGCAGGGTCTCCCTCCCTCACCACCCTGGGACCTCGGCCATCCCTACGGCGCGTGTCCCCGGGGCCTGGGATGGATCTGGGTCGTCCGCCTGTCCTGTCACCTGGTGGTGCTGCCTCAGCCACACGGCGAAGCAGCAGCCTCTACCTGCCTTTACCTCTGTCTCTATCATCTCTCTGTGTCTGTATCTCTAACCGTCTCTATCTGGCTCGCAGAGGGTGGGCACGTGGTCCTCTGATCGTGGTTCTGGGCTGGTTGGACCAACTGAGCCGCAGAAAAAATGAAAGCAATTTCACGTCACAAGAAGTCGTCTTGTGGTTGCCCTCGGGATCGCGGGACACTGGCAGGACAAAATGGGTGCGAATGCTGCTTAAGTGCTTCAGCTTTTATTGCCGTGGCCACAGCAAAGGCATCCGATGATCTCTGCTGCGCTGCAGCTGGCCTTGGACACTGTCCCCCAGGCCGGGGCCCTGTGAGCGGCCACTGTGGGGCCGTGAAGGGAAACTGCTGCATACCTCAAGTCTGTCCCGTTTGCATTTGAATTCTCTGCTTTCTGCAAGTCCTTTCCCAGGAAATACCAGCCTGGAAGAAAACGCGCAAAGGAAAAGCTTGCACCACTCCGCTAAGGAACTTTTTGTTAGGAGACTGATTTTCAGAGCAGCTCGGATTTACAGAAAAACTGAGCAGAAACAGAGCTCCATCGGCTCCACGCAGGCTCGGCACCGACAGTGTCTCAGGTGAGCGTGGGACGCTTGGCACCACCCGTGAGCCGACGTGGGCACCGCATTATTAATCGGAGTCTGTGTTTCACTACAGCTTGCCTTGGTGTCGGTTAGGGTTAGGGTTAGGGTTAGGGTTAGGGTTAGGGTTAGGGTTAGGGTTAGGGGGTTAGGGTTAGGGTTAGGGTTAGGGTTAGGGCCTTTGTGGGGTCTGGTGACGACGGCGTTGCCTGCAATGGTCACAGTGCCCACAGGGTATTTTCACTGCTCTGCCGACTCCTGAGCAATGGAATTTTTCCCGGAGCAATGGAATTTTAAGGCAACTTTTGAAAAAATGGGCTCTCCTGACTGTGAAGGTTGCATAAGGGACCAACGAGTTGGACAGCTAATGGCCGCACGCTCGGGGACGCCCTTGTCACCTCCAATGCCAGAAGAAGGGCAGTGAGTGGTCCTCAGAGGCACTCTGACCAGGTGGAGCCTGCTCAGCAAGGGAGCGCTTACGAACCACACAGGACTGTGAATGTTGGAAAGGTGTGTGCATTCTTAATCTGAAAGGAGCGGCCTGCAGACAGGCGAGCGCGTGGACTTGGGGGGACGACCAGACTTTCCTCCTGGTGATGGGCTGTGGAGGCAGCAGTAGCGGTGTCGCACTACTGATTCTGTCCCCACAGGGCCCTGCAGTAACCGGAAGGCCTGGTGTTGGCGCCAGGGTGACCGTCCTCCCCCTGGAGCTCCCTGAGACCACGGCCCAAGCAGCCTTTGCTCTGGGGCTGCAGAGATAACAAACTGCTCCCCGACTTTCTGGGGCTTAGATGAAGGGAGCCGGTGGCTGTGAGGGTCCCCTGCAAGGCCGCTGAACACAGCAGCGGCACGCACAGCCTCTGGTAAAGCAGACAGAAGCTCGCAGGCCCGGCTGGTTCCCAGGCGAGGCCCCGTTGGTAGTTGTGTAGAAGTGGCCCTGTGCGGCCCGCTGCTCTTGATGTATGTGCTCAGACTCATTCTGTCTCACCCCTGTGAGGCGGCGCTGGAGGAGGTTCCCGGGCGTGGCACGTTCCCTTTCCCTTCCTGACGGGCACAGGACCCGTTCGCCCCCAAACTCCTGCGGGCTCCCAAGGCTCTTTCTCGCATGCCTTGTCTCGGTGTTCAGCACGATGCGAAAGCTTTGATTCGCAGCGTCCCTAAGCGGTGACAGCACCGAGGACGCCTTGTGGGCCTTCCTCAGAGGTTGCTCCTTGCCCGGCAGCTGGGCCCAGACGTGTGAACCGATGTGCTGGGGCCTCTCCAGGAACTGTTCTAAGTATTCTCGGAGTCCGTGAACTTAGCTTGCCTGCGCTGCCTGCTCTAGCTAACACTTCCCTGATGTTCCCCCCCTTTGCTTTATTAGGTTCATAAAACTCTGTTTTCGAGCGTCCGGCTACCCCAGGAGGGCGATCGGCCCTGAGTCCAATTCATCAAGCGCCTAATGAGAGCCCCGGGGGCCGGCCCACCCCTCGCAGAAGCCGTGGACTCGTAAAGGTGCGGCCGTGGTAGCGCTGGCTACTCCGTGTGCGCTTCCCAGCTCCTGCTGCCGGCTCTGCTGTCACCTTCCAGGATTTATGGGGGCCCCAGCGCTGCGGCGGCTCCCTGCAGCAGGCCCCGGCCCCCGCCACTCTGGGGCCTGGTCACCGCGTACTGGCGGGACGTGAGTCCCCGCTGCCACGCTGGGCTTGGCAGGGCCGGGGAAACTCCTGTTCCCGTTCAGGAGGGACACCGGGGAGGAGGGGACCAAAGACTGAGAAGCCGCTCTTAGTCCCAAGATGTAGCCTGGTGTTTAACGTAAATAAATTTAACACGAAACATGCGTGTGTGTGCGTGCGCGCCCTCCCGTGAGTGTGCAGGCTCTAAATTCTTTTTGCACGTACATTTATGCCCCCTCTGGTTTATTTTTTTGGGACTTCAGAGGGATCAGTGAAGGGGAAGAGACGCTGTCAGCTGCCTCGGGGCAGGGGCTGGCTCTGCGTCCTCCCCGCGCATCCTTCCTGCTGGTCCTCAGATCCTTCCCTCTGACAGCTGCCGGGTCTGCTCATGCCAGGCCCGGGGCTGCGCCTGCCCTGGCATAGTTGAAAAACAGATCCCCGGCGACCAAGGCTCCAGGAAGTGCATGAGCGCCGGGGTTGGGGAACCAGAGCCGCAGCTACGGGAGACTCTCGGGGTGTGTGAGTGTGTGTGTGTCTGGACTGTGCGGCTCTCCCGGGGGCCAGAGGCCTCCCAGAATTCCTCCACACAGCAGCCTGGCTGTGTCCCGTTCGTCACTTGTGTGATGCCTCTTCTCTGGCCTGGCCTTTCATGAACTGCCCTCTCGTGGAGCATGGGCGATCGGCGATAGATCACTCCCCAGCGGCAGCTCGGGAGCTTTCCAGCCTCCCACGGCTGTGGGCCAGGAAGTGGGACGACTCCCCAGCGACATTCGGCTGTGCCTTCCATGTGTCGTTATCCACCTGGCCCAGGCACAGGTAGAGGCCCTGCCCCATGACTGGCTGGGCTCGGGGAGGCCGTGGGACCCCTGGGAAGTGGAGGGGTGAGGTGTCCCCGAGTGGGAAGCAAGGCTGTCTCTCCTGGAGTCCCTAGAACAGTCTCTGGGGTCAAGGGCAATGACCCATGCATGGCCTGGTGACACCGTCATTTCCCCTCAAACAAAAAGTCACTGTGGAGATGGCTGTGGGTGCCAGCAGTCCCTGTATCTTCCTTTCTTCTGATACAGGATCTCTGATACAGGCTGGGCTGGAACTTGTGATCCTCCTGCCTCAGCCTCTCAAGTGCTGGGATTTCAGGGGTATGCCGCCATGCCTGGGCCCGTTTGTCTTCTGACCCACTACCTGTCTGGCACTGTCTTTGTCTTGGATATCTCCTGTGGCTCACTGCAGGGGCAGAGTGTGCCACCTGGCTTTGTCACCCTGGATGTCCTTTGTGGCCTGTGTCAGCAGCGTGGAGCCAGGCCCAGGAAGCCGCAAGCAGGGCTTTGCCCAGGGTTGGAGGGACAGCCTGCCCCGCACCCTGAGCGCCTCTCCCAGGCCGGCGCACCGAGGTCCCGGACCTTTGGGCGCCGGATCGAAGTTCCTTCTGTCTCCACCCAGAGCTGCCCCTCCCTGAGGGCCCCCGAGCTGGGCACCTGGCAAATATCAGATTATCGTCTGCAAATATACTTTGAAGGGGTTTTGTTTGTTTTGTTTTCTCTTCGTGACACTCTCGAACGAAGTAGGCCATTTATCTTTCGGCAGAAGAATTTCAACAGCGAAGCCGCGTGGAGCGGGCTTTCCGTATTCGTCGTAGCGGGCCGACTCCTGTCTGAGCTTCCCCCCGACTTTGCAGCTTCTCTCCTGTCTCTCTAACTAATCCCCCCAACTGCTGCCGCCCCCACCAAGGGGTCCACTCGCCCCCAGCTACTCAGACTGCAGGAAGCTCGCGTTCTGCCCGTCTGTTTGTTTAAACTCACCGGCATTAGTCCGTGCGGACGGCAGCAGAACCAAGAAAAGTGCAATTCTCCGCAGCTTTTGATCAGAGAGAGGACTTAAAAAATTCATGATGGATTTTTGAAGGACAGCGTTGTGCTTCAGTGCGTAGCTCATTTGTGGGGACAATCTCTCCTTTCTTTTTTTTCTTCATATCATTCACCCTGCAAGACAGGCGTTTTCCTTAAGATGACCCAGCCGAAAAGCGATCAGCAACACCGGGGATTTGAAATGGAGCTCCGCTCCAACAGGCACACTCTGTTTTTTCTTTTTTTTCCCTTTTTCTTTCTGTGGGAACTCAGAGCAAAGTCATTCTTGTCGCAGGGCTCCCTCAGGACGCGGACGCCACCCCTGCTCACGGGGACACCTCGTCCGAGCTCACGCCATTGGTCTTCATCTCAGGAGCGATCATTAAACGCACATTTCTCCCGACTCCCTCAGCGGCAGAGCAAATGCAAATAAAAAGTGCTTAAAATGGTTAACATTTCCTGTCATTGAAGGCCCTGTCGGGGTGGGGGTCGCCGAGTTCTGAAGTGTGTTTTCCTGGGGAAACTTAGTTCAGCTCTGCGGCGGGAAGGAACTCAGGCCGCTGCACACAGCGAATTTCGGGGCCCGCCGTCAGCCTCCCTGGGCACTGTCAGAAAACGAGCCTTCATGCTCGCGGACGCAGGAGGGCGAGTGCTCCAGCCTGCAGCCAGATTGACCTGGGCCACGCAGGTCGAGGGGAAGTCGGGCTGCGCTCCTCTCGTCTCTACCCGCCTTCTCTTCTGTGAGGGAAGAGCCCTGAATTTGGTTTTTTATGTTGTTGTGCTTCCACTGTTGACTGTTTAGTTAGTGACTTGGCCAGCTTCCTGGATATTTGTTCTGGTTCTGCACAAAAGAGCCACGTTCCCTTTGGAGTCAGGACCAGGAGACGACGTGGACTCAGAACTGTGAGTGCCCCGGCCTCCCCCAGCGCCCCGACCCTCTGTCCCCTCCTGGCCTGTGCCCCTTCTTGGGCTCCAGCGGACTTTCTGGGGGCTCCGTGCTCTGCGAGCCGAGTCTCAGCCTCACACCCCGTGCGAAGGGAGACTCTAGAGTTTCTGCACAAACATCAGAGAGGAAGGGGCTGCAGCTTTCATTTTAAGGCTAGGAAGATGGGGAGAGTAAACAGAGCAGCCTGGCTTATTTCAGGGCTAACGATTGGTCCCTCCTGAATTGACCTAATAAAACGAATTTTTAAATTTTTCATTTCATCCCAGCAGAAAATGAGTTTGCCTTTATAATGTCCAGATCTTTCAAACTCCATTGAGTGAGAAATTAAGTTACAAAATGTAAATAGTCTGGTATACACACACACACACACACACACACACACACACACACAAAAGGAAGTAATTGTGGGGGTCATACAATGGCAAGCCAGGCTTCAGGCTCTGAGGACACTTGAATTTTTGTGTGATACATAATGAAGAGAAATAAGATTCACTAAAACAACTTTGAAAATGGGTGAATTGTGATAATACATTGAATTGTATTTTTTGTTTATAAATGTAAGTTGTCTATTTTTAAAAATCTTCTGAACATCGTGTCAAAATGAGAAGATGCAAAGAAAACACACGTGGATGTTCTAGGCCACAAATAAGTTCTCTCCGTGAAACTATGCCAGCTAACACGGGATACCGTGAAAACTATCGCATCTGCTTGTGACGAGAATGCCCTGCCTTTCATTACGAAGAGAAAATAATCGATACACACATCTAAAAGCAAACCCAGCGGCGCTAGGTGTGGGCAGCCAAGGAGGCAGGATAGTTATTTGTGTAAGAAAATCCAGAAATCGACATCAAGCATATGTAAAATCGGAGCTTGATTATATTCATAAAGAGAAGTTATATAAACTTCAAAAAATGAAAGTTATTTTGCTTAAGTGTTTGAAAAAAGAATTTAGAATAATATTTGGATTATCCTAGTTTGGTGCTCTGTGTTCTGGAAACCTTGTTAGGGTCCAGGAGGGATTACAGAGCTCCCTGCCAAGGAGCGGGGTGCGTGTGTGTGTGTGTGTGTGTGTGCGTGTGTGTGCATGTATGTGTACCTATGTCCCCCATGCCCCAGCCCCAGAAAGCTCCTAGGGAGAGCAGTGGGAGCTGACTGGTGACCGGAGAAACCAACTTCCATCCAGAAATGTACAGCTAATACAAAACTCTTAAAAATTAACAACAGTAGTTTTTTTATTTAAAAAAAAAATTCTTTCAGGGGGCTTGCAGGGGGTTCAATTTTTACAATTAGTATGGACCAATTTTTACAATTACAATTACAATTTTTACAATTAGTATGGACCAGAACTATGCCAGAAAGAGTCTGCATCTGCTTCCCTGCGCTTTTAATCGGAGTGTTTTCTTCTTGTTCCTCTGGCCTGTGAGCTGTGCGTTCTCGTCTGCGGGTGTTTCTGAGCTTTCTCCTGGGCCGGGCACCTTCCTGCTGCCCGGTAGGTGGCGCTGTTACTTCTAGAGTCACCCATGGTGGGGGTGGGGAAGACAGACCCCACGACGCGACCCCAAACCATCCTGGCTAGCCCCTCTTCTCCCGCAATGTGCGACGGGCGCTACACGAAGGGAGAAAACACCTTTTCACAAGCACTCGAAGAGTATTTAAAGGATTTAAGCCAAATGTCAGTTGCCAGGCATCCCCTCCGAGATGGCCTGTGACAGCGGCCAGCTCGGGTTCAAAGCTGTGTGTCCTGGAAGTGTTTGGATTAGAAGTGGAAGAAGTAGCAGCTATTTTGATCTTTCATCGGTAGCCTAACTATGTTTTAGGAGATAAATCTGCTCCCTTTTCTCCAGGAGTAATGGGGAAGAGTCTGGATGGCAGGGAATCTTCTATGCCTAAAAATGAACAAGTGAGACCAGGCAGGGACCCGTAATGGTGTGGCCGCCTTCTCCAGACTGCTGGGCTGGGGTGGGTGCCCTCCACCGTCCCAGCGCCGCAGCGGCTGCTCGAAAGCTCAGGCCGGCCTCTGGGGCTATTAGCTGCTGTCTCCCACAAACGGATCCTAGGTATCTATGTCTTTCCCTTTGGGATATTTTCCACTTTACTTCAAAAACTGACATTTCTCTATCTTCGTGTCTTGCTAGACAGAATCCCGAAGAATGACAACCACATTCCTCAACATAGTTACTGTTTAAATTGAAAGTGTTTTAAGACATTTTTGGATGGTTGCACTGGGACACGAGTCATTCGCTTGCTTTTAATAACTTGCTTCATTGTTTTTAATATAAAAAGTAGTATGCATGATTTAATACAAAGGAGGAGTGTGTATTTAAAATAACTGAGCATTGAACAGCAACGAAAAGATTTATTTCTTTGCCGAAGAATCATGTTATCATTTCTTTTTTTGGGGAAAAAAAAAAGATAAAAGTCATTCATGTGGCTCCAGTTTTAAATAGTACTTAAAGACGTGTTTCATGTGTAAATGTAGCATGGTACAGTGAGCCCATGAAGCCTGGGAGTAATTAATCTTGTATTGGTCTTTACAAGTTTTACTGACCGGCATGCTAGCTGTTCTACCTGTCTGTGTTTACAAACTGTGCACGTTAGTTGCCCACGATTCATAATTCAAGTCTACGTATTAATAAAATGGTTGTGCCAAAAACCAGCTGTTTAAATAAATTCTGTTCTGCTTTAAAGATTTTTACCCTTTGGGGAGAAAGCCATTTAAGTATTGAGTGGCAGAGGCTCGCAAACAATAGTTAGAATGTAAATAAACCTCCCTGAAACTTAGTTCTAATTTTCTCCTGCAAGACACTAACCCATGAAAAATAAACATTGTTTATTGAACCAGTTCGTATTGGGTGAACCTCTGTAAAAGGATAGGCACAAAATATGGATTTCTCTGTCCCCGGTACCTTGGTTTGCTAGCAGAGTAGAGGCAGCTGTTTGATATGTGAAAGTGCAGAAAGTAAAAGTAGCAGCTCTGGCGAGCGAGCCGTTCAGATCTGTGCTGGTGTACCCCGGTGACCATAGTAGAATGAATACAAAAAATGTGTGTCGCTTGGCACCTCCGCTTAAGGGATAATTTAATTACGCCCCCTATTAGCGTTGACTTATGTTTCTGCTCCGGCTGGCCTTCTCGGGGTCTTGTTTATTTCCAGAAATCACATTTGTGACAGCTCTAATAGCTCATTCAGCAGCCAGCGTTTCTCATTTAGCCGAAAATATTTCAGGTTTCCGAAAGCGAGCCAGGCAAAGGACTTGCTGTGTGTGTGCCTTGGCCGGGTGGGAGCAAGAGTTTTTAAGAAATGAACTCGCCCAGCCTGTTTGACCAACCCCGGCTGAAATATTTTCAATGTTTCAGTGTGTCAAGGAGCGGATGGGACTTCGGTGGACGTGGCCGTGGCCCCGTGGGATCGCTTTTCTTTCCCAGGGAAGGGCAGGAAGTGGACAGGAACCGGCCTCATGCGTGGGCCCTGGGACAGCTGGGACCCCTGGCATGGCCGTGCTCGTCCCTGTCCTGTCTGCCACCGCCCTCGTGGCTGCGATTTACAGAATCTCCAGGCGGCAGCTGCTTGCAGCCAGCACGGTGTGTCTCAGCGGAGAGGTGGGGGGAAGGGAGGCGACTCCGACCACCCGGAAGAGCCAGGCCTGGCCCTCAGGCCGGCAGCGGGAGTCGGGGATTCTCTTGGAAGGAGCCGGGAAATCAGGGTCTCACAGCAAAGGCGTCAGGGCTGCCCGGTGGAGCAAAGAGGCCGAGATCCTCTGTACAAAGAGCGCCTCAGACGCAGAGCCCCGCCACGCTGGCTCGGGGCGTCCTTGTGAGCTGCTCCAGTGTCCCAGCCCAGGGAAGGTGCTGGCCCAGGCCTCTTCCCCGGGGCGCTCCAGGGCTGGCTGGAGCTGGGGGTCTGGCCAGCGGGGAAAGCGGTCGGACATCACCGGGAAGAGCTCTCCTGACCACTGGGTCCCTGGGCACCCCCTGTGTCCACGCAAACATCCGGTGCAGCCAGGCCGGGCTGGGCTCTCGTCCTGCTGCTGCCCAGCACCTGGCTTAGCTGGACACCCTGCTCGCCGTGTCCCCGGAGTCTGCCTCTTGGACATTCAGTCGCTCAGGGTCCTGTTTTGAATTTTCTCATGGACTGTCCCCTGCCTGGAGTCCAGGCGTCCTGCAGCCTGTGAGCCACGAGTACAATAATCCTTCGTCCTCAGCATCTCCCAACGCTGTAGCGAGGGGGCAGCGTCAGCATCCTTGCTTGATGATTGAGGAAACTGAGTCCCGGGGAGGTGGAGTGGAATTCCCAGGCCACAGATGGTAGGGTGACTGTGCAGAGCTGGAAGGATTAAGGATCACACCTTCTTAACTGGCTGCTTGCTGTTTTGCTAAACAAGTATTTACTGGGGGACTGTATGCGCTGGTGAGTTTGAGGGGGAGTGGGTGTGATGGCTGGAGCAACGGCAGCCAATGGTTTCAGAGGGCAGGCTCGTGTCCAGGTAGGGCTCTGCTCAGGTGGGCACCTAGAGGAGACAGAAAGGAGGAGGAAGGGACACCCTGCGGGGCACCCATGCCTCCCTCTCACTGGCCAGAACTGAATCATGTGAAATGCCACACTAGTGGTCAGAGCTCATTTTCTCTGAAACCGGGACGTGCTGACCACCAGCAGAGGGCCTGACCTAGACGGGGTCTAGACCTGAGGTCACCTGGTGATGCTTCTGGACCAGAAGGAGTGTGGGAAACCGAATTAATGTGTTTACAGCTGAGAGGAGGAGGAGCCCATGGTCTGGGTCACATTTTCCCTTGAAACAGGGGCTTCTTCCTGCCTGTGCTTTGGAGGAGGAGGAAGTCCAGGCACGGGAAGGCAGGGGTGCAGTCGCTGAGTACGAGTGGGGCTGGCCGCAGCCCCAGGCCGGAGGAATCCTGAGTTTGGAGCCCTGGCGCCCGGGCTGGCAGCTTCGGCTCGCTGCTCTGAGCGCTCAGCTGTGACATGGCCCACCGTGTTGACGCCTGGCTCTGGCATCCAGGCCTGAGGGCGAGGTGCCCGGCCCCTCCCAGCTCTCTCTCCTCCTCGCAGGGGTGGGTGGCACCAGGCCCTGTGGCTGCTGGAGACGGGGACGGGGTGGGCAACGATACCCGGCTTGCAATCGCCATGGCAATGCCATCCAGCTGTGGCCGTCGGTACCGTGGGTATTGCCCGTGGATGTCCCGTGACCACTCTGGCCACACATCCGTACCGTGGGGATCACCCCTGGCCACCTTCCTTGAAGCTGGCGGTCACTGGATGCCGGCCACTGGCCAGGCCTGGGCTCACCCTTCTCTAGGGGGATCTTGTCCACGGTGTTGGGCATCAGACCACACCGAGGGGACAGGATGGAGCCAGTGACGGTGGCTTCCCCATCATGGGTCCACGAGGAGGCGTGATGTCCACTGCAACCCTGGAAACGCAGCCGTGAAACGGGCTGAAAGGGCTTGGGAAAATGCGTCCTGGGTGAAGGGCACCGAGCCTCCCGGGCCCACCGCAGCGCTGAGCGGCCTGTTCCAGGGTACGGCATGGCCACCCAGGCCTGTGACGACGCTTAAATCAGAGACGCGTTTCCCCAGCCCCAGGGTGACCCAACCTGCCCTGCCCAGAGCAGCCGGACGCCTGAGCAAGGGATGGCTTCTCGCTGTAACTTGCTTTAAAAGGAAAAATATGAAAAGCAAATAAATACATATAATTAGAGCCTATTTTTATCTTCAGTTGTCATGCAGTAACAGCGCTCACTGACCGGGTGCCGCGGGGCAGCCCAGGGCACGAATGGGATGTGCGACCATCGGGCGGGGACACCTGTGAGCTCTTTGTGCTGGGAGCAGCAGAGCACTGTCCCGGCTGCTTTGAAATACTCAGTTATCGTCAACCTCAGTTACCTACTGCGCTCCAGACCAGCAGAGGTGCTTCTCCTGTCCGAGTGCAGCCCTGTACCGCCCGCACCTGCACCCCAGGCTCTGGCACCCACTCTCCTGTTGTCCATGTCAGGATCAACTTTCCAGCTCCCTAGGAGAAAGGACACGGGGCATTCATCGCTCTGCGCCTGACTGATTCTTTTATGGCTTTCCTTCCTTTGCTCCATGTGGCTGCGTACTGTTTTCAGGGCCCAGTAATGTTCCATTGTGCACCTGGCCCTGCGTCCCTTACCCACCCGTCACCGGTGGACACAGGTTGATCTGTTATGGGGGCAGTGCTGCAGGGGGCCACGTGTGTGCCCAGTCCCAGGACGCCCCGCCTGCATTTCCTCCAGATGTGTACTGGGGAGTGGGCTGCTGGGTAAAGTGGTAGCTTTATTTCTGCCTTCTGAGGACCCCACCCCCACTCCCACCCCCACCCGCCGGGTGTGTGAAATTCCCACTCCTCCGCATGCCCACTGCACCCCCACCCCCACCCCCCGGGTGTGTGAGATTCCCACTCCTCCGCATGCCCACTGGCTTTTGTTTTTGGGGTCTTTTGCTAATATTCATCCTGACTGCAGGGAGACGTCTCCCTGTGGTTTTGATCTGTGTTAGTGATGCTGAGGATATTTTTCACACACTTGCTGCTCGTTTGCAGACCCTCTTTTCAGAAAAGTCTGCTCGGGTCTTTCACCCATTTCAAAACCGGGTTCACTTCACCTGCTGCTCCAGCCCCTGACACACGAACCCTCGCTGATGCGTCGTTTGCACGTGTCTCCTCCCGGCTGTGGTGTCTCCTCCCGCCTACGGTCTCCTTGGCCACGCAGAAGCTTTCCAGCGCCACGTAAGACCATCTGCTAAGTTTTGCTTTTGTTGACTGTTTTTGGGGTCATCTCCAAAAAATTCTTGGCTTAGACCAATGCATTTCTGCTGTGTTTTCTCCTATTTGTGTCACAGTTTCGGGTCTTACGTTTAATCATTTCATCCATTTTGAGTTGATTTTCATGTATGGTGAAGACAGGAATCTGCTTCCTTCTGCACATGGATATCTAGCTTTCCCAACACCATTAATTTATTTTTCCTATGTTCTTGCTGTCTTTGTCAGAAACTGGTTGGCTAGAAATGTGTGGATCTATTTCTGGGTTCCCCACCTTGTCCCCTTTGTCTGTGTGTCTGTCTTGACGCGAGCATCATGCTCTGCGGTTGCTATTGTGTTGTGAAGCCCACAAGTACAATGCCTTCAGCTTCCCCTGCCCCTGCTGATAGCTTTGGCTATTTGGGGTATTCTGTGGTTCCATACAAATTTTAAGAGTGCTTTTCTTACTTCTAGGAAGAATATCATTGGTATTTTGATGAGAACTGCATGGACTCTGCAGATCATTTTGGATGCTGTGAACATTTTTAACAATAATAATTCTTCCAGTCCACAAACATATGACACCTTTCCATTTTTTTGTTGTCGTGTGTCCTTTTCAATTTTTTTTAGATCAGTGTTTTATAATTTTCACTGTAGAGATTATTCACTTCCTTTGTTAAATTTCTTCCTAGGTGTTTTATTTGTAGCTATTGTGAGTGGGATTGCTTTCTTGATTTCTTTCTCAGCAATTATGTTACTGGTGAATTTAAAAAGCTACTGACTTTCTGTATGTTGGTTTTATGCCCTGCAGCCTTGTGGAATTCATTTATAAGTTCCAACTGTTTTTGGTGGAGTCTTTAGGTTTTTTTAATGTCTAAAATCAGGCGATCTGCATACAGGGGTAATCTGGTTTCCTCCTTTCCTATTTTGGTGCCCTATATTTCTTTTTCTTGCCTTACCGGTCTGGTTATGACTTCTAATACTATACTGAATAGGAGTGGTAGAAGTGGATATGCTTGTCTTGTTTCTGCTCTTAGAGGAGATGAATTCAGTTTCCCCCATGCAGCATGATACTGGTTGTGAGTTTTTCATACATAGCCTTCATTGGTTTGAGGTAAATTCCTACTATATTTACTCTTTTAGAGGTTTAATAATGCAAATAATGTTACTGAATACTTTTACTACATCTACTGAGATGATCATATGATTTTTGTCCTTCATGCTAGGGATATGATATGTTATGTTTATTGAGTTGCATTGTTGAACCAGGTAAAACTTTACTTGATTGTGGTGTGTAATCTCATGTGCTGTTGAACTCAGTTTGCTAGTGTTTTGTTGAGGATTTTTGGATCTATGTTTATGGTAGTATTTGTCCTCAGTGTTTTGGGTCCTTGTTGGTTGGTCCTTGTCAGGTTTTAGCATCAACCCTCATAGAATGACTATGGGAGGATTCCTCCGCCTTCAGTATTTTGGAAGAGTTTGAGAAGAATTGTGTTAATTATTCTTTTTTGGTAAAATTCACCAGTGAAACCACTGGGCTCTGCATTTTTTTTCTGTTGGGAAACTTCTTGTTATTGACTTAATCTCATTAGTCTTTATTGATCTATTCAGGGTTTTTATGTTCTCATGATTCAATTTTGGTAGGTTATAGGGGTCCAGAAACTTATCCATTTCTTTTAGGTTTTTCCGATCAGTTGGTATATTAGTTGTTCATAATAGTCCCTAATGATTCTTTGTATTTCTGTGGTATCAGTTATAACGTCTCCCTTTTCCTCTTTAATTTTATTTATTTGGAAATTAAAAATTTGACTCTTTTGTTCATTTTTTAAATCAAATCACCTCTTTGCTTTATTGACCATTTGTATTATTAAATTCTATTTCATTCATTTCTGCTCTGACCTTTGCTATTTCTTTCTTCTACTAATTTGTGTTTGGTTTGTTCTTGCTCCTTTAGTTGCTGAGTTGCACTGTTGGGTTGTTATTTGAAATCATTCTATTTTTTGAATACAGGCATATAGCGCTACAACCGTCCCTCTGAGAACCACTTTGCTATCTTCCATAGGTTTTGGTATGTTGCATTTTCATTTGTATCAAGAAATTAATTTTTTTTCCTTTTGATTTCCTCATTTACTCATTTTTCAGGAGTGTGCTTTTGAAATTCCATGTATTTTACAATGCCTAAAGTTCCTCTTGTGACTTCTAGTTTTATTCTATTGTACTTAAAGAAGGTAAATGCTATGATCCCATTTTCTAAAAATTTGTAGAGACTTGTTCTGAGAATATGGTCTGACCTGAAGGACATCCCGTGTGCTGATGAGAAGAACATACAATCTGCAGCTTTTGAATGAAGTATTCTGCTAATGTCTGCTAGGTCCATTTGGTGTATAGTATAGTTTAACTATGATATTTATTTGTTACTCTCTTTGGGCTGGCTGCTGATGAAAGTGGGGTATTATGTCCCCAACTATTATCATATTGGAGTCTATCTCACCTTTTATAGGTTTAATAATTTTTGCTTTATTATAATTAGGTGCTTCAACCTTGGGTGCATATATATTTATGCTGTTGAATTGATCTTTTGTCATAGTGTAGTGACCTTCTTTGTCTCCTTTTACAGCTTTTAGTTAACAGTATATTATATCCAATATAATTTGTAGCTATTCTTACTGGCTTTTTGTTTCTGTTTGCATAGTATATCTTTTTAGAATCCTTTAATTTTCAGTTCAATGTATCCTTACAGATGAATGACTTGTGTTTCTTTTAGGCAGTATACTGTTGGGTCTTGTTTTATTCATTCAGCCAGTCTATATCCTTTAAGTGGGGAATTTACATTGTTCATATTCAGAGTTATACTAACAAGACATATAGTGGTACCTCAGTTCTTGAACTTAATTTGTTCTATGATTTCAGAAAAGGTGGCCGTGTTTGTATTTGTGTGGGAAAGATGGCAGTGGTTCCAAACAAAAGCATTCGTGTACCAAGGTACCACTGTACTCTTGTTGCTTTGTTATCTTTTTCTTTTCGGTTGTTCTATGTATTCTGTGTTCCTTTTTAGTTCCTAATCCTTGTGAATTGGTGGCTTTGTGTTCAAAAAGCTAATTACTAGTCTATTTGTCTGCTTGGAGTATTGAAAGCCTTTAGGATGTTATATAGATGGAAAGTTTTCCTAAAAGATTTGCACAAGGGATTCTGGTCTTACTACACCTTCCTTTTCAAGAAAAGGTTCTAATGCCACCCAAAGCCTTCCCCAGCCCTTGAGGCACTACTGGGGCATTTGATTCATGTTGGCTACAGATGCTATTTCTCTTCTCAAAACATCATTTTTTTATTTTCATATTTTTCTTTTTTCATTAGTACATGTTTGTGGTATATCATGAACACATTCATTGTGGGCAGTTGGTACATGTACATGACTCAGTTTGTGTGTGTGTGTTTTTTTTAACCCTTTTTCCCCAGTACCAATCAAGTATCTTACTTTTGGGTGATAGACTTCACTTATAAATAGTCCAACTTAAAGTTGCTTAAACCAGTGCAGGTTATTTTTCTGTCATGGTAAGAAAATCTGAGAAAGATAACTTTTGGCATCTGATCAGTTACTCACCAAAGTTAGAGAGAACATATTTGCATTGTTTGAGTTTCTTGTGGCTGCTATCACAAATGACAAAAACCTTGTAGACTGACCAACACAGTTATGTTGTTATCTATGGTTCTGTAGGGTAGAAGTCTGATACTGGCCTAAAGCCAAGGTGTCTGCAAGGCTGGCTCCCAGTGAGAGGCCATTTCTTTGTCTTTCCCAGCTTCTAGAGGTGCCTGCATTTCTTGGCTCCTGGACCATCTCTCCATCCCCAAAGCTGGAGCATGGCGTCTCTCTGACCTCTGCCTCTGCCTCTGCCTCTGCCTCTTTCTATGACCTCCTCTTCTACTCTGAGAGACCTAGCGCTTACACTGACCACACAGGCAATCTAGGGTCATCTCCTCATTTCAAAGTTAGCCAATTTGCAATGCTATTTCCAATCCCAACCCTAATTTCCCTCTGTCACACAGCCTTAATGCTCTCATAGGTTCTGGGGATTAGGATACAGGTGATTCTTGGTGACATGATATTCTGTCTGCCATGCTGGGCCTGCCAATCCTATTGCAGACTCGGGATGGCTGCTGCATCAAGGGAAGAAGGAGAAGAAGGTTATTGGGTCTGGGTCTTATTAGGAAAGCAGAAGTCTTCCTAAAAGTGTCCTGAGAGACTCCCTTTACATCTCGGGGTCGGGACAGCTCACCTGGCCACCCCCAGGTGACAGGGATGATGGTAAGGGATACAGCAGGCTTCTGGCTTCCAAAGTGGAGGCAGCAGAAAGACAGAAGTGACTCGCAGGATTTGCCGTGGTCCCCACCTGGGCTCCTTGATTTGCTTCAGCAAATGTTGGTGTCAGTGTCAGACCACTGGAGGCAGAAGGCATTGGCTCTGAACGCCTTCCTTTAAGGCTTCCTAGTGAAGTGTGGCTTTTGGGAACTCTGGGAGCCCCAAATTAAGAGATCCTCCCCTTGAAACCATGGGAGGCTGTGGGCTTTGGGATTGGCTGACCAGGCTTCTAGCACCTGCTGGACCTGACACCTGGGAGAACACGCAGCTCGTCTGCTCCTGTAGGTGTTGCCAGGGGTGAATGGCTTAGGGGTGCTCCAGGTAGGTGTGGAGCTGCAGGTGCTGTTCTGGCATCGGTGCGCCCAAAAGCAGGCAGTGTGGCTCACATGGGGCTTCCACCTCATGGGCCATTCCGTCCTAACAAAGGGCTCGTGTGCAGGAGATGTCACCTCATGTGCAGAATGACCATCGCTTGAGCAGCCAGGCCCCCATGGTGGCAGGGGTACTGAGACCCTCTAGGGGACAGCTGAGCCCACTCCCTCAGATGGCACGTGCCCATCATGGTAACTGGCTAGCTTGGACAGGCGACACCTGGATTCACTCACCTGGAGAGCAGGGGCAGTGATGGAGCCTCCCTGGGCCACTGTGTGGACCTCCCTACAGACTGTGTGTGTGGAAATCTCTTGGTGTGCAGTGTGCTGTGTTGCTGGCTTTGACCCTCCTGGTGTGCATGAAATGACCCAGACACCCAGCATTGGGGTTAAACTGGCCCACATGGCCTAGAACTAAACTGGGACTTGAACTAGAGCGGCTGCGCATTTATTATGAGCTAACGCTGGTTGAGCTCTCAGGGGACCAGGTGCCATCGTGGCTGAGCAGGGTGCCCTGCTCGGTGGCCTCCTATCGCCCACCTGAAGCCCTCAGAACCTGGGCAACCCCACCTCCCCACAGAGCAATGGAGCAGGTGTGAGCGCCCTGCTCCCGGCTGGGCTGTGAGGGCTGTCGGATGCTGTGGTGGACCCCAACGACCCTGTGTGTCTGTAGTAACCGCGGCTGTCACTCTCCCCTGGAAGGGTGCAGAGAACTGGTTTCCACCTGCAGGCCTGTTTTGCAGGTGGGTAAACTGAGGCTCAAAAGCACAGCTGTTTGCTCAGGGCCACAGCCAGAATGAGGTCGTGTGGGCTTGGAGTTGGCCTGGAAGGCAGTGTCAGGGCCGAGCAAAGCCAGTGACAGGTCGGTGCGACCCCTCCCCGGCCGGCCCGGTCCTGCCGTGTGTCTGGGCGGCACTGCCCGCTGGCTCGCAGGCGCTTCCCCGCCTGCTGTTTGTTTTGGGCGTCTTTCTCACGTTCCTCCCGCCCGCTGCCAGCAATACGTCCCCAGAGGGACGCCGGGCAGCGAGAGCCTGGGAATTCTCTCTTATCTCTCAGAGCAGGATGCGTCCTGTGCTGTGTCCCCAGCGAGGTTTCCAAGCGCAGTGATGAGCTTGCAGATCTCTGAGGGCGATTGCCCCAGCCCGCTTGGGGGGGTGGTGCCGTGATTTGTTCCCAGGCCCTTCGCACCATGGCCAGGCTCCTGCCACCACCCCGCTGCCCGTGTCCCTGGCCCTTGCAGCTGCCCCAGCTCCAGGAACCCTGCGCAGCCCTGGCCTGCAGACGGCCAGCGTTGACCGGCCAGGGGTGAATTCCTGTTTCCGCCCATTCTTCACGCTGGGCAGTGAGCGGGCGGCCCCGGCGGGGAGGGGCTGCGGGGCGCAGCGCGCGGGACGGCCTGCGGGGGCGCTGTGCAGGTGGACGGGGCGCGGCTCTCCACAGCATCAGGGCCCGCGTGGCCGCAAGCTGAGAGTCGTCGGGGAGTGGAAAGGAATGGATTCCACCTGGCGAATGTGGGTGATGGCAACATGTCCACTGTGGCCAAATCTGACCTCTGCTGCTGGTTCTTTTAGTGCGTATTTTCAGGTCTCTGGTTTCAGAGTGTTCTCCTTGGGGGGGGGGAGGGCAAAGGTCGACCAGCTGTCTTTTCCAGGAGGGCCTGGGTAAGTGATCTGCAGAATTTGGAGGAGCACTGGCCTGGGACTTGGGGCCAAGCTCTGGAGCCGGCAGAGCTCCCGGTGGCTCTGCCTCTCGGGGCCCCTCGAAACCTCAGCCTTCTCTTCCCTCGCGGGCCGGTGTTATTTCCAGCGTGGGCTGGTTCAGAGAAGCACCAGGGTGCTGTGCATGTGACCAGCACCAACCTGGTGCAGGCAGGGTGACTTCTGATCGTCCCTAAGGGCGACAGAGACACGACGCTCCCGCACAGTTTCCGAGAACCCCGAAGGCCGCACAGCCTGCGCTGAGCTCGCGGGGCTGGGGTCGAAAGCAGATGCTGCGCACGTGGGGGAGCCCTGGGCCGCTCTGTGGAACCAGCACTGTTCTGCCGGTTTCTTTGCTCTTCACTGGTGTCCTTGGGCCTGGGGAGGGAATCATCACAGGTCAGCCACAGAGGGGATGGTGACCCCGCGGCCCCAGGAAATATCACGGCAGGTGGGGTGTCAGACACGGTGCCGGCAGGTGGGGCCGCCGTGCTCTGGCCGTCTCAGTTCCCGGGGGTGAAGGCTCGTACAAGACGGGGATCCTTACCCAAAATGCTGTGATTGCCAGAATTTCCAAGTCCAGAGCTTTTGGAATTTGGAATATTTTCCTAAACATTCCAGGTTGAGCAACTTAAAAGTTTCGAATTCCAGGCTTCCACAGGTTTCAGATTTTCCCATTAGGGATGCTCGAGGCTGGATGGTGGCTGGTGTTGGGGTGCCGTCTCCATGGCCATGGTCGGGAACCCAGAGGAGGCAGGGGGAGCCCCGACCTGCACCAGGCCGCCTGGCCCGGGCCTGGGCTCTGTGGAACTGACCTGGGGGGCGCCCGTCTCGGGCAACACCCGCAGGCTGGAGACAGGAAGGGGGCGTCTCTGGCCTGGGTGCCGGTGCACTGACTCCTGGTCTGTTTTCTGAAAATCAGTGTTAAGTCTACGGCTGTACCACCCCAAACGTGCCCAATTTCTCCGAAAACCAGTGTTAAGGGAACCCTGTGGAGCTCTGAGTTTTGGGGTCCTCATCTTTTATGAACTTTCTACTTAGTCATAGGGAATCCCCGAACAGTCTTTCATCCAGGGTTGCTGTTGACCCAGAGCAGGAAGCTGCAGGCTCAGGGCTGCTTTTACGTTTATTGGCTTACGTTCTCCCAAAGCCTGGTGTAATAAAATGTAAAATATGATGGCCTGACCAAATGGCCTCAGGCTGGCTTCCTGAGGCTTTTTTTTCTGAGAGGGAAACACACACATACACACAAACATGCAGTAATTCACACACAAATTTCAACGCATAATTTGACAGGCACATAGAAACATGCACACGCCACGTACGTACACACACGCACGCACACACGCACACGTGGAGACTCACTTTGGAGTTAGGTAATCACCCCCAGTGTCCTCTCCATTTTCCACGGGGCTACTTCTTTCCCCACCTGGGGACAGAGCTGTGTCCCCACCACCTTCTCTCCCAGACCCTGAGCTACAGCCCTGTTCCCTCCCAGAGCACAGCCCAGAGGTCCGGCCTGGGACTCCGTCCGGCTTCACTGGCGCATGTCAGGTCATCACGGCGTATGCCCTGTGGCCTTCAGACTCCGGTCTGTGGGGCTGGCACCTCCAAGGGCACGCAGGTAAAGGCTTCCTGAAGGACTGTGCAGGACACACCTGCCCCGGCGAGACCTGGGGGGCACTCCCCAGGGCTGGCATTTTGGGGAAGAGGAGGAGGAAGTGAGGGCAGAGCATAGGCATCCCTAGCCGTGACCCAGGCCCGGGGGAGGGATGGAGCTAGGACACAGGTGACAGGGTCCCCAGCGCCAAGCCAGCATCCCCCAAGAAGTCAGGGATGAAGGCAGCTCAAGCGGACGGGCTGATGTCAAGGCTCACGGGTGTGGACTGCATGTGGGCTGGGGGCTCGCGAGCAGCCCAAGCACTTTTGATTTGCAGATTTGTTCTCGAAAGCCACTGCTCAGCTGGGCATAGTGGCACAGGCCTGTC
>NW_004955541.1:1590750-1643259 GCF_000276665.1 Chinchilla lanigera | reverse complement strand
ATGACATGGACCAGAGTCTCCCCGAGTGTGTATCAGTCATTAGCATCTTAGTAAGAATTACTAAGAACCTTAGGAGTAGGTCTTCAATGAGACCATCAAACCTGGGCTCCTCAAGATGGCCAGAAAAATGGAATTCCGACCCCTGAAGGAAAGGTGGGACAAGGGCGCTGCGTTTCCCCGGCTGGGCCTCCCTGTAGCCCTCTGGTCAGTGCTGCTCCAGCCGGGTTGAGTGCTGGCCAAGGTTGGCAGCAGGGTACCCCTGAGATCTCTGCTCCCCACTGTGGCCCATCACCCTTGATTCCCGCCACGCAGGAGGCAGCGCCTCTCTGCTCCTTTCTCTGCTACCTGCTCTCACCTGTTGCTGGGGACGCAGGCCGCCCCCCGGAAGGCTTTTCCAAACCCTGGCACAAGCTGCAGTGTTGGTTCATGTGCTTGGCCTGCCACGTTATGCCTACATGCGTGTCAGTAAGTTTTTAATTAAGCTATTATTTTTTAATCCAAACTGGGTCACACATGTATAAACACATTTGTCACATGTGACTTCTTCCTTAGTTTTGAATGTCATCCCCACTACGTACTAGCTGTGTGGCTGTGGGACAGTCGCCTGGCCTCTCTGTGCCACAGTCTTCCAGTCTGCAAATGGGGGTATGCACAACACGTGGGTCATGGTTCTAGGTGGGTACGTGTGAACCCCAGGAATGGTGCCTGGTGCATGTTAGCCGGCCCCAACCCAGGGAGAACCTGAGAACCAGAGAGAAGCAGACCTGACTTTCCAAAGCAGGCGGTGGGGACCCTTTGGCGTGGAGGTCTTCTCCCTCTCACTGGGAGCTTCACCTCGGAGGTATGTGGTGACACAGTCGAGGGTGACCGGGGCCGGGAGCTTGTCCCCGGCCGCCATCTTGGAGGACTCGATCAGGTTGGAGGCTGCTTTCCCGGAATTCCCTTCCTGACTCAGCCTGAGCTTGCTGTGCCCTGGGCCTCCGGCCTCGGGCCTCGGGCCTGTGATCTCCGCGGTGGCCTCCGGCTGTGTGCGGGGCCCCTCCGTTTGTGGAGGGATGCATACCGTTTGTCAGTGGCGTGGGGTGACTCCAGGGGCACCCCTGGGAGCAGCATGCAGAGTTCAAGGCTGGGCGCCTCGCTGTCATTATCAGATCTAATTGTGGGCTCGGATTTCACAGATCGGGGCCTGCGCAGGTGGAGGACAAGCTGCCCAGGTCACGCCTAAAAGCTTATTAAACCGCTGGTGTGAAAGGTAAGACCATCTGGATGCCATTTGACAACTTAAGTGGTAATTACACCATTTGGTGCAGGAATTAGGGAGCGCTGGGGCTTGAACTGTGGCGGGACAGGTTTGTATTCGGAGGGGGCGCTGGCCATCCCAGTCCCAGCACACTCACCCGTTACTGGCTGGCGGCCTCTCCTCCTGCTCTCTGGGGCTGGGAGGTTCAGCCGGGCGGGATGGCCAGCGTCCCCTCCCCCGCTGCCCAGAGATGCCAGGGGGAGGCGGGCGGCGCCCGGTGACATTCCACTGCAGCAATATGGAAGTGTTTAAGCGGGGTTTGCACCAGCCAGGGTAGCTGAGATCTGAACCTTTAAATTACAGCCATTCCCGGGCTGAGGAAAAGTAAATAAACAGTTCACAGCTGCAGCCAGCACAACCCAGAAACTGGCCATCCCTTCTGATTGCAGGACAAGTAATTAAGTGGGAAATGTGAGCCCTCCGCAGGGTGAGATGATAACGTGCAGCAGGGCAGTAAATCCACGGCCCGCAGCCCTTTCCATTAACCCTCACGGAGCCAGTGGCCTGGCGGGAGGCCGTGCCATGCGGGAGGCGGCCCTGTGACCGGACAGATGCCGTGCACCGGAAGCCCTTCCGACAGGTGTGCGGCATCGCAGGCTGAGTTTTGTCCCCGAGAGCTCAGGTGTTGAGATCCTGACCCCAGGACCTCAGGGTGTGACTGCGTGCGGAGGCAGGGTCCCTCAGCAGGTGATTTGGGGCCGGGTTCGGGAGCACTGGGAGCTTAGGCGAGGGTTGAGGGCTCGCGGAGTCACGGCCGTGTGCGGGGACAGCTGGAGATGTCACCTGGGAGCCAAGGACCGAGGCCTCAGGAGGAGCCGTCTCTGCTACTCTGGATGCTGACCTCGGCCCCTGTGGCCTGGTGACACCACGCCAGGGCCTCAGACGCTGCTGTGTCCCTCGAAGCGTCTTCTGCTCTCTGAGGTAACAGCATTCCCAGCTCACAGAGGGGGAAACTGAGGCCTGCGAGGCCAAGTGAAAGGCTGGGAGTCACACGGCTGGGGGTGCAAGCAGGTGGCCAGGACCCTCAGTCCTGGCGTCACCACGGGAGGGCCTGTGTGTGCGCCAGGCTAGCCCTGGGCTCCGCATTGGGAGTAGCTGTTGCCAAGGCTGCCCGGGTGGTCCTCGGGCACAGCCCGGTCCAGCCTCCGCCACATCCCAGGGCACCGGCCGTGAACTGTGGCTCTGTCTTGGGGCCTTCATGAACTTCTGTGGAGAATATGTCTTCCCGGACAGAGAGTGACACGGGAGAGGCCGGTGACAAGGACAGGAGGGCGCCGGGCCTGATGACAGTGTCCTTGGCAGGCTGTGCAGCCAACGGATGGGGCTCCCAGCGGAAGGGGCACCGCCTGGTGTCACCCAGTGGCTGCTGAGACGAGCTCTGGCCCCTGTGTCCTGGCTGTAGAGTAAGGATGGGGCCACAGGTCAGAGCAGGCCAGCTTGCACCCGGGCAGGGGTCTCCGTCAGCCCTGGCCATGATCTTGATTCAGGACAGATGGGGAACCAGGCATTTATTCATTGAGAGCTCCTGATGGCGGTGACAGCCTGGGAGCAGACCCAGGGGGCCTTGGGAAGCAGCCGTCGGTCACACGGCCGTGCAAAGCATCATCACAAAACCTGCGAGGCGCGGCTGAAGTGAGGGGAGCCCGTGCGGGCCTGGGGTGCGTGGAGTGCCAGCTGTTGGCCAGCGGAGGAGCGGTGTCTCGGGCACAGGGGACAGCATGGGGGAGAGCTTGTCCTGTTCAGAGAGGTGGAAGTTGGCACGGAAGTCGGGAGATGCCGTGGGAGGTGCCAGCCTCCACCCCTCCCTTCCCTGGTAAAGAATGCTTAGTTGGCACACTGGGTTGGGGGTGCCTTCCCAGCCTCCTTTGCAGCTGTGAGGAGCCACACGGGTGAGAAAGGGACCCCTCTCCCTGCCCCTCCTCCCAGGGGCTCGGTGCAGACACAGTGTGAGCTGCTGGCGCACGGGAATGGGCCTGACCACTTCCAAGATGGAAGAGCCTGGCCGTGTTTGAAGTGGAACCCAAGCGTTAGGTGAGAAAACCCAGTTTGGCCCCTGCACTGCCTGGGCTGCTGGGCCTCGGTTTCTGCCAGGCAGGTGCCACAGGGACCTTGGCTTAGGCACTGCTGTCCAGCTGGAGATCGAGGTCGCTGTGTGAGTCAGGGTTGCTCCTGGCTGTCTGACTTCCGGCCCCATCTCCAGGACTGTGGGGACGCGGTGGCCAGGTGACCGCTCACTTTACCCAGCCCAGCCAAGGCCACTGCGGCCGTGCTGGGGGCATGCCCTGCCTGCAGTAGCCTTCGAGGTCACGGCGGGCACGCTGACATCGTCAGGCAGCAGAACCTGCTCAAAGCAAGGCACAGCCGGGTCTTCCCTCAGGCGGTGTCCCTGGCATGAGGACCGGACAGGTGGGGGACCTGCCAGGCTCTCTACCGCGCCGCTGTGCTGCCCTAGCCTGCAGCCACTTGGGAAGGGTCCTCCTGCAGAAAGGGGAAGCGGGGGAGCTGTGGGAGGCCTCGCCCCCTCCCCGGGACGAGGTCCTGTGTGGGCTGCGGTCCTGGAAGCACGCACCATCTGTGGGTGACCGAGCGGGGGCTGCCCAGCGCCCGGGTGGCAAAGCCGTACCTGGTCGCTGCCCCTCCCCACCTCCAGCTGATCCCAGGCATCCAGTCAATGACATCTTGTCCTTTCAGTGGAGCCGACCTCAGGGGCAAGTCCTCTGCCTGCCTCCACACTGTCCCACTGACGGCCGACACCACCAGCACGCTCTGCCTATGCCCTCGGCTGCGCTGTGGGGGGGGGTCCCACCCTCTGGGTTCACCCTTGGGCCCTGCAGCTCTTGCTGTTTCCCCCAGCTTCTGCCCGAGGGCCCAGGTCCTTAGGGTGCTTGGTTTCGATTCTGATGCTGGAGTCAGGAGGACTTGCGCCGTCACCACTGTCATGGGGACAGCAGATGTGGCCCTGCTCCTGTGATGCTGTGGGCTCTGGGCCCAACACCGCCTGACCTCAGAGGCCCAGGGTATGGACCCAGCCAGTGGGTGGCCGCGGTGCAAGGGCAGGATCTCTGAGCAGGGCCAGGGTGAAGCTCCAGCCCAGGAGGCCAGTCCTGGAGTGGGGAAGGATTTTAGGGAGAGCCGGCTGCTGATACCCTTTTAATAATTATGTCCTTGCTGGGTGTAGTAGTGCACACCTATAATCCCAGCACTCAGGAGGCTGAGGCAGGAGGATGGTTGTGAGTTTGAGACCAGCCTGGCCTACAAAGTGAGCTCAAGGCCAGCCTGAACTGCATAGTGAGACCCTGTCTCAAAAGACAAAATAATAATAATAATAATAATAATAATAATAATAATAATAATAATAATTATGTCCTCTCCTCGGTACCACCCAAAAGGGCAGGGCTCCTCTGTCACCAGGAGGCCTGGGAGGCGATGTGCATGGAGCAAGTGGTGGCTCCCTTGTGTGCTTGCAGGGATGGACTGTGTCCAGAGGCGCTGCTCTCACGGGAGGGGACCAGGCCAGGCCTGCACATTGCTCAGGGTGGGGCAAGCGCCTGCTCCCCGATGGCCCCTGGAACCCAGCCTGAGCACTGGCCCAAGGTCACAGGCCCTTACCGCTGGAAGCCGGGGGACTTCCTGGTTCTGGGGTCCAGAGCGAGTGGCCCTGCCCCCGTGGTGATGTCACAGGCCCGGGATGCCGGTGACCTGGTTGCCCTGGCGATGTGCATGGAGCAAGTGAGTGCCGGAAAGCTGTCAGGGAGGGCGTTGCCCCCGGCCTGCCCTGCCCATCCCTGCTGTCCACCCTGCCAGGACCTGGCCTCGCCGACCCTGTGCTCCCCGCTCTCAGGCCCCCCAGCCTGTGGCAGGGCCGGATCCCAGTGGGCTCTGCTGGCCAGTCTTGCTGTTTGGGCCAACAAGGTTTCCAGGTTAGGTCTTGTCTGGGTAATAAAAGGGACAAGGACAGCATTTCGGTGGCACCCTTTCCTGGGGCATGCTGACAGATTGAAGGCCTGCGGCTCCAGGAGCGCTGGCCAGTGCCAGCTTCAGTGACCCTGAGCAGGGGGAGCACAGGACACAGTGCAGGCTTCCCCTGCGGTGGCCTCCTGCCCCTGTCGTCAGGCCCTGCTGCCAGGCCGCTTGTGGGAATCCACTGCTGGCCAGCCTGGCCCGGCCAGCTCCTGCTCCACAGTGGGTCCTGCAGTAGCCTGTCATCCTGTGGGCCGGACACCAGGCCAAGGCGCTGGGCCCCTCCTCCTGCACGGGGTGGGGTGGGAGGGGCCTCTGGGTGGGCAGGGAGAAGACTGTGGCTGTGTCTCAATAAAACTTTATTTACAAAGCCAAGGGCTAGGCAGCTTTGGCCTGGGCTCCTCTTTTGCTGGGGTGTTCTTGAGACACACTGGGCTGTGGGTTCTTTCTTCGAGGTGTCTGTAACACTGCACTTAGCCTGCCGACTTCCCCATCTGTGTCCCCTGGTTGTGCTGAGGTTGCAGGCCAGGGGTCACTGCTCAAGGCTCCTGAGCGGACTGAGATTATCACTCAGGACTTCCCTAAGTAATCCGAGCCACCCTGGGCTGGGAAAATGAGCGGGCTGGGCTTCGTGTGGGGCTGTGGTACTTCTCAGGGTCAAGGGCATCAGTGACTCCAGGGGGGCTGTGGGCGGCCAAAAATTCCTCCTTCACTCACAGAGCCCGTTTCGCTCAGACCTCAGGGCAGTGTGTGTGTGCGTGTGCGTGTGTGCGTGTGTGCGTGTGTGCGTGTGTGCGTGTGTGCGTGTGTGCATGTGTGTGTGTGTGCGTGTGTGTATTTACAGAGCGTGGGATGGGAGGAGGGGCCCCCCATCCAAAGGGGACGTTGAATAAAGCCTGGCGGGCGTGGGCTTCTTCCACTTACATTTCACAAGTGTTTAGTCTCTGCCTTCCAGCCGGTGCGATGGCTCTGAATTCATCCCGGGCAGAGCTTCGTCCAAGGGGCGACTGTTTGTATGAAGACAGACGTGGATATGGATTTCAAGGTGCTGGATTTGTGCTGACTTGGTCCAAAACCCAGCCGCATCTGGTTATGTCTGGTGTCGACGGCTCCAAAAATGTCCTGAATTCCAGACAACCTCTTGGGCTTCGAAATAAAAGTCATTAATCCTGCATTTGAATTTAATATTTGAAATTTTATCCTAATCTTTTTTTCCCTTCCACATGAATTAACTTTTGAAAAGTTGGAAAGAAACATGAGTGTTTTTTTTTTTTTTTAAGGGAACATTCTTAACAAAAAGGGTATAAAATTAAACTAGGTTTGACCTTTTGAGCTTAGCAGATTTTCCACCTGTTTGGGGCAGGAAACAGGCCCTTGTGGGGAAGGCGGCTTCTCCCATGGCCTGGCCGGAACCTGCGTGCATTCCGGCTGGGGCGCCCTTGGCTGTGCTGGGCTGCAGACTCTTGCCGGCGGCTCCTGACGGATGGCAGAGGGTCCCAGCCAGAGCACGGTTCAAGCCGCTCCAGCCCTGTCCCATCAAAAGTATTTAAGCCCTGCTCTTTCCACCCAAAAATGCACAGCGCTCTGCAGGAGTCATGCGTGGGTGGGCAGCGAGAAGATGGGTTCCATCCTCTTTGGCCTGACTTCTTTCTGGCACGAGCGCAAGCTGGGGCGCAGACCCAGTCCCCTGGCTGTCCCCCGGGACCTGGTGTGCAGGAGGCACAGCAGCAGAGAAAGGAGGGCCTGGGAGCCCATGGGTGGGTGAGTTTGGGGCTGGAGGGGGGTGAGGACCTTTCGGGAGTGAGGGAGGTGGGGGCTGGAGGGCTGCAGCTTGTGGGGGCAACTTGGGGGCTCTCCTATGACTTCTGGCACAGATCATGGGGTCCTCTTGGAGCAGAGGACGGGATCCCCCCGTGGAGTTAGCACCCCCACAGTGACAAGGGCGTCTGCTAATCTGGACATCCTGGGCTGGAGTCCAGGCCGCAGGTGTTGTCGTGAGACGCTGGAGAAGTTACCTCACCTGTCCCAGCCTCGGTCTCGTCCCATGTAAGTGGACCCGGAGTCAACGGCGCCCCTCGAGGGCCGTCACTGGGCTGGAACACAAGGACACGTTTCACCGGTAGCCCTGGGTGGGCGTCACAGACGTGCTCAAAGAGCAACAGCCTTCCTTAGGAAGCCAGAGATTATTTTCATTCTTGAATTTATCTCTATCACCAGGGCAAAGGAGGGGCCGGCTGCCCCTGTACCCCGCCTCTGCCCTCTCTGTGACCCCCTCCTCCTTCCTGGGGTGGTCTCTGACGCCACACTGAAGTCACAGCCTGCAAACTTCAGGGGTGGACAGGGACACAGAGGGGTTCCTCCTGCCCGCCTCGCACCCCACCCGCAGGCCTGGCTTCGAATCCGGAGTCGCAGGGCTCCTTCCCTGTGGAATTTACCATCCCTCGGCCCGGGCTGGCTTCCTTGCTCCAGAAGCCAGCCAGCGCCAGCAGAGGTCGGAGCTGGTTCCTCAGACTTAGCAAGTGTCAAACGGGTCTGGGGAAGGGCAGACACCTATCCTGGGAGGCCCTCACCACCAGGCAAAGTTTGTTCCCAGAACCACTGCAGGGGCTCAGCTCGCCATGGACCTTGCAGTGCCTCGGTTTCTCCCCTGAGAGAGAGGAATTTGGACCCACAGCCGTGGAAAAGTTCTCTGCATCTCTGGTCCACTTTGGGCGGTGGCAAGCGCTGCCCAGTGTGCGGGGGTGAGCTGCTTTAGCAGCTTTGCACACAAGCGCTGAGGACTTCTACCTAAATGATCCTGCAGGGCCAGCGTCTGGTAGCAGGTGAGGTGCTTGCCTTGTGTGCAAAATTTAAAGGGGCTCCCCAAATCAACAGCAGTGGAGATAAATAATAGCCTAATACAACATTCTAAAAATAAAAATGCGAAGTTCTTCAGCAAAACATCACCCTTTCTCACGGAGGTGGGGCTCGAGGTACCAAGCTGTTCCTTCTGCCGAGGTCTCCGTGCCAGCTCCAGGCATCTTCATGTTTCAGCTTGTCCCTGGGGAACGGTGAGCAGAGGGGAACCAGACAGGCAGACACCCCCAGCTTCCCGCAGTGGCAGGGACCCCAGCATCACGGAGCCCAGGAAGTCCCTTTAGGGTGGAGCCCTGGTCCCTGTGGAGCACCCAGTGGGCGCCATGCGGCCGCAGCAGGGGAGTGTGGGATGGGTGTGAGGAGGTTGGGGTCCTGGGGGCTCGGGGTGGTGGCCGCCACTCTTCCTCTGGGTGAAGGGCAGAGGCAGTGGAGGTGCCCAGAGTCTGAGGTGCCCACGGGAGGCATTGTGATGCTCAGAGCGGCAGGAGTGGGGGGCATCTTCTCCAGGCATCGTGCCCAGCTGTCTTTGCCAGCTGTTGGTGATACTGTCCGAGGGTGGAGGAAACATCTGTGGACAGATGTTTGGACCAGGTAGAACCAGAGTTGGCCGAAGTTCTTTGGGGGGAAAGTGGGGCCCAGACCTCTCTGCAGACCCCATTACAACCAGGTCTCATAGTCTGTCCCGGTCACACCTGCACCTCCATCCGAGGTTGCACTGAGGATGGCAAAGCCACATTCCCCATGCAGCTCCTATGTGGAGGGACGTGGCTCTTTGGTCATCTGCAGGATTCTTGTTTGTCACTGAGGATGGCAACCTGGACACCGTGTTCCTGACAATGTCACTCACCACCTACCTCTCCGATACCCTCAGGCTGAGCTGGGTCTTCTCTGGGTACCCAGGGGCCAGAGGCCATCTGTCCGCTTCCCTGAGGCCAGCCCTTCTCCCAGTCCAGTTGTCCAGCCCCCATCCTTGATAACTCTGTCTCCCTGATTCCCCCTGACCCCTACTCCCCTGTCGACAGTTGAGCAGCAGCTGGTTCAGGGCCCTGTGCTGGAAACTGTAGTGACCAAGGGACATTTGTGAGGTGTCACTTCCTTTGTAGAACCAACATGTCCCTCCACAGTGAGGTGGCCCTATTTGCTGGCCTGTGGGTGGTGAGGGCTGTAGCTTGGCCCCTCAGAGTCCTCCATCCCTCCCAGAGGGAGGGGATAGAGAAAAGTGTGGGGCCATCCAAAGCCAACCCCAGTTCTTCCTGAGAGTTTTTCCTCTGAGCCTGGGGTCAAGCTGTGCCTCCTCTGAGACCCCAACTTCTACATATTGCAAAGACCTGTCCACCAAAGATAAGACCAAAGCCGTGAGAAGGGTTCCCAGTGGCTTTTTTGGTGAAGCTTGTTGGAGGTTCATTTCTTGGATTTGCAGCTATGAGTCCGTATTAGCTTTTGTGTTGCTGGGACAAAATATCCTGCATCCACAACTTGAAGAAGAGGTTTATTTCGCTCTGGTTTCAGAGGGTTCGGTCCACGGTCAGCTGGCTCCAAAGCAGAGACTGCATGGTCGAAGAGCCTGATGGAGCAAACCTGCTCAACACACAGTGGCCGGGAAGCAGAGAGAGAGCAGGAAGGAACCAGAGGCAAGGCCACGCCCTTCCCGGTCACACCCAGGGACATCTTCAACCAGGCCTTACTTCCGAACGTGAGACTTTTGGGTGACAGTGTAGCTCTAAGTCATAACAGGATCCCGACTAATTCTTCAACCGGCACCAAAAACAAGACTGGTGGTTATTCTGGGAGGGCCATCAGGGCTGTGGCCAGCACTGGGCGTCTTGGCACCTGGGCCCAGTGAGCTGATGGCTGTGCTGCCGTGATGTCCTGGGGTCCCCATGCCCATGCTGAGATCAGGAAGCGGCAATCTGATGGCCAGCTGGGATTCCTTGCCCAACCTGCACTGAGCACTGGGTCACAGCTCTTCAGGGATCTTGAGCCATGGGTGGGGCAGCCTCTGGTTGTCAGGGACAGGGTAGCCCAGGGGACAGGGTGGCAGGGCAGCCACAGCTCCACTGTGCATCCCTCATGGGACACAATGCAGGCCATACCAGGGGGCTTCCTCTCAGGCTGGGATGGAGCACCCCGAGCTTGGGAACAGAGTGTCCTTCACCCAGCATTGCTGTATGAGCCTGACCAGGACAGGCCAGGGCTTAGAAGCACACTCACATGTCTAAGCCCATTTATTAGAAGGGCCCAATTTCTACACAAATGACAGCCATGCTAAATGCTAACAACTCTTTTCTGCTTGTCATCATGGGGCTGACAAGCCTGCTTCAGATAAGGGTAAGGTTCCCCATGAACGTGTCCTGCTGAGCTACTGAGTTCCAAATTGGACAGGATCCCCTGCTGCCCTTTGAGAAATGGGAAAACCTGTTGCTTCTTTGATGTTAATGAAAATCCGGAGTCAGTTACTATGATAAAACCAACCAGGCTAGGCACAGTGGCTCACGCCTGTAATCACAGCTACTTTTGAGGCTGAGGCAGGAGGATCACAGGTTTGAGTCCAGCCTGAACAACTTAGTGACTTAGTGAGACCGTGTCTCAAAATCAAAAACAGAAAAGGCCTGGGGATGGAGTTCAGTGCTCCCTGGTTCAATACTCTGTACCATCACTACTCAGGAGAACAAGCAGAACCAGGTGACAGTCGGGCTACAGGAGACAACTTTGGGGCTCCCAGAGATGACCGGAGCCTCTTTCTTAACCATCATGTTTTGGAATTGTCCAGTTATTCAACCCCCTATGATTTTTCAGATACAGAAGTACCAGGAGTGCTACTGTTCGGTTTCTGAGTGGCCTCCGGTGAGCCTTTTGCCTGGGGAGACACCGTTTTGCCATCACTGCAAAGGAACGAGAGCGTCTACCCTGCAAGGTTCACGAGTCACTGTGTTGGAAGCTATGATTAGCTGCCCCCAGCTAGCAGCCGCGAGGATGCACTTCTAGCCCTTTAAATGCCTGCTGGTGTGTGCTTTCTCTGGAATAGGCTACATCCTGAATATAAAAAGGTCCCCGCGCTCAGGTCTGAAGCCATTTATAGCAATTCCTGTTTCCAGGGTGGATTTCAGTTTTGCTGATATGGAGGGAAAATTTCAAGCTCTCTGCTGTATAAATTTAGTTAACATTTTATTGCCTGCGACTCTTTTATCCCATGACTTTTGTTTCTCGTTAAGCCTGTGAGCAAGAGGCAGTAATAAGCCGAGTGAAATCTAATTCGGGAGGGCCTTTCCCTGCAGCCTGGACACTCTGAGGACCGCAGATGGCTGAGCCGCGTGGCATGGCCTTGCTGCTGAGCGCTCAGGGGCGTATGCGTAGATCTGTTTCCTGAAAATGAATATTAGTTGCCTCAAGGATCAAAACTAAAAATAGATATAATGCACAATGGAAGTGCATTAAATACAGCTCTGCAATTCCTGCGGGATGGGTGGCCAATATGAAAATGAGATACTTAGATTAACGGCAGGGTTTTCTTTCCTCCTGGGCTCTTTCAGAGGTGGGAGACGCATTAGCGCACCTCCCCAAGCAGCGGCTGCTCACACCTGGTGCATGTGGGTCAGTGGAACTAAAGCTACAGTTGTGTTTCTGGAACTTGCGTTTCCCTGCCTACCATGGAAAGTTCTGACTTCTTCCCTTCCAGGGCCCTTGCCTGGGGTTCTAAGCGTTTTGATGTTAGCAGCTGCCAGTGGCTGATGTTTGTGTTAATTCCTCAGGGGCTGTGGAATAGTGACATCTCCACTGGATCATTTCGTTTCCACTGACTGCCTGGAGTAACTGCAGACAGACCTGTGTCCCCTTGGCTATTGTTTGGTCACCAGGGTTCTGTTCATCTAGAAAAGGGAGGGGAAGTGGTTCTGTTCTGCTACGCAGTTCTCAAAATGATAAATGGATTTTTGTTCTCAAAAAAGTTCTAAATTTCATTCTCAAACCATTTAGGTTTTTGTTTTTAATTGTGCTGAATGTCATAAGAGCTTTTCCACTGCTGTACACAATACCTAACACCTGCAGTTTAAGGGAGGAAAGGTTTATTTCGCTCACGGCTTCAGAGGGTTCGGTCCATGGGCAGCTGGGTCCAGTGCAGAAGCATCAGGGCAGAAGGGTGTCAGGGAGCAAAACTGTTTAGTTCATGATAGCGAGGAAGCACAGCAGGGTAACAGTGACAGAAAGGAAGGGGCAAGGGATGCAATATAGACCCCAAGGTCCCGCCTCCATGACCCACCCAGACACACCCAGAAGTGAACTCCACCAACTCCTCCTGATGGCTTCTAAGCCAATCAACTTGACAGAGTCAAGTGAGACCTTCACAAATGCATCCTTAGTGAGTTTCAATCCAGTGCAACCCACATCCTTCTCCAAGCTGGAGTCCTCCTCTGTGGACCAACAGGGAGCCTGGGGGAGTTGGGTTTCTACTAACAGGACCCTATAGTCTCTGGAGTGTCATTCACCATGACTCACCCTGCTTCTCCAAGCTAATCTGTATGTTTACTGTCAAAGAAGCATCTGTTTTTTTCAGGAATCCTGTTTCATTTTTTTTTTTAATGAGCAATGTCTTTCTCACTGCTGGGACAAAATATCTGACACCCAGAATTAAGAAAGGAAAGGTCTATTTAGCTCACAGTTTGTGGAGGTTTCAGTCCGTCTTCGGCTGGCTCCAAGGCAGAGTGGCACATGGCAAAGGACAACAGTTCCTGGCCCCAGAAAACAGAAAATGTAGCAAGAGCAAAAAGGAGGAGCAGAGAGCAAGCCTCCTTCCCTCCTTATATTATATGCAGGCTACCTGCCCCAGGGCAGGTGTAATACTCATACCCATAATCCCAGCATTGGGTCATGAATCAATCAAAAACTCTAGAAATCCACCCCATGACTTTGCAAGGCTTTGGGGGGACATCTAGACACAAACCATAACAAACAACGATGCTTCAATACCACAATCTGGGCACTCGGGGTTGTTCCTGAGCTGGACTTTGTTTGTAGTGTTTCCTCCTGAGAACAGATGCTTCATGAGTTCACACCCTGACTGCATTGCAAATCCAGGGCTTTTACTCACTCTCTTCTATAATTCTTACGTACGTGAACTATACATTCATATCTATCCATATGTATTCATGTAGTCACATATATACTACTGTGTTTCCCCCAAAACAAGACCTAACCACAAAAAACAGCCAGCCCCAATCAGCCTAGCCATACCTTTCCTGCCATTACAGAGAAGCCATCAAGCAAGAGAATAGTAATTTTTTATTTGGGGTCTTTTTTATTTTTATACACATGACAAGATTTTACACCAAGATTATTCAGTTAAATAGCACAAGTACAAATTTACATTCATGAGGAATGTTTAAAAAATTCAACTAAAAAAACATTTTTTACTACGGCCCATAGTCTCAGCATTTTACAGTGAAGGTGAGAAGGGGTTGGGGAGCATCCAAAACTCCCAAAAGAAATGACTTAATTTCACATTCCCTTTCCACATGGAGCCAGTGTCCAATGACACTGGCCATCACCATGGAAACAACCAGCTAAGGCTGCTTCTGGTTAGGTGAACCCAGTTAGGTCTTATTTTTGGGAAAACACAGTATATAGTTTCATCCACACTGAAAATTCTGGCTATCATAGAAATAGGAGTTGATATCAATACTATGGTTGATATTAATACTATGGTTGTTAATTTAGCCAACTTTACCCATGCAATAGCTCCAAAATAGCAATACTAATATTACCACCACCTAAAAGTCCTAAAACCACTTTGATTTCACCCCTGCACACGCTTACATTGTGCTAAACCTCCCCCAAGTCTCTCTTAGTCCCATGCCCAGGGGTAACTGAGTCAGCACCACCCTGGCCCCGTGACACCAGTGCCCTGGCTGGGGTCTGTCCTCTGGTCATGGAACATGGGGGCCAGGGGAGCCATGCTCCTGGGCTCTTGCATTCTGATCATAGCACATCCATGCTGGTGTTCAGGTCTACTGAGTATAAAATCCTTTGCTCAAATTTCCTTTCTTTGGGTATTTTCAATAGGTTACCCCACTGCCTCCTGTCATAAAGCATTGCTACCAGAAAGTACGATGATCACCCGGTTTCCTTTCTCTGGAAGTCACGCACTCTTGTTGCCTTGTTGGCTGACAAGCATTTTATTGTGATGACTCACTTCCTGTATGGGACTGTCTTGGACTGGGCCAGTTTGACTGAGAAGTGAGGCCTGCACCTGCTCTCACTGTGCAATATCACACACTTCTAGTCTTGGGGAGTCTTCCTGGTCCACAGGCCTCAGTGCCCAGCCTGTTCTCCCCTGACTTCCTATTACGGCTATGTCTAGATGTCCCTCACAGCCTCGTGCGGTTGTAGGTGGGGCTGTCTCAGAGGTGGCTGGATCTAGAGTGTGTGATTGACTCATGGTGCCATGCTAGGATTAAGGGCGTGTGGCTACTAAATCAGCCCGTTGATTGGTTTGGCACTGCCCCAGTCCTGGTAGCCTGGATACAATACAAGGACCAGAAAAAGGCTTGTCTTCTCCCCTGCTTGCTTGATTTTGCTGTCCTCTGCTTGTCATGAACTGTTTCTCCTCTTCGATGCCCCCTAACCCACCCTGCTTTGGAGCAGCTGATGGACTGAAACCTCTATACAGGGTGAGCTAAATAGACCTCTCCCCCTTTATCTCTGGGTGTTGGCTATTTTGTCTCAGCAACGAGAGAAAAGTGAGTAGGACACTTCCTCCTTGGGGCCTGCTAATCCGTAAGTTGGGCCCCCTTGGCCTGATGTGGTGCTCCCCTCTTCCCCTAGTCCTGTGGGCACCCTGCCTACTTCTAAGCACCTCCCCCCCGCGCCGTGTCTCTCCTTCTCCCAGCTTCTCTCTGTGTCCTTCTGGCTGCACTTTGTCTCTGAAATGATTCTTTACCCTCTCCACTTGGTCATCCCAGGGGTGGGATCCGCTGCTTCCCTCACCCAGTCCTCACGGAGTTGGCAGTTTCTGCGATGTCTTTTAACTCATTTCAGGAGATGAGCTCTCTTTGTGTCTTTCTGGCCGGCTTGTCTGTCTACAGCTGGGGTCGGCAAAGCTTTTTAACAGAGGGTCAGATGGTGAACATACCTGGCTTGTGGAGCACGTAAGGATCTGTCATGGGTCTCTCTCAAAGGAACTCTTCAGAGAGTGGAGCACGTCTGGCTTGAGGCCGCGAGCCCCAGTGTCCAGCTGGTCAGTGGGCCAGGAACTCTGCTTATTTCCTGTCACCCATGTGTATCAGAGCAGCCTCTGCAATTTTCCTTTAATTTTTTTTAATTTTAAAGAGAATTTAAAAAAAAGAACAATAACAAAATGCCAGCAACAAAGACAAAAACAAAACAAAGCGAAAATAGTAAGAATGATACAGGGTTTCAGAACAAAATGATAGGGATTAATAGTGGTTGTTATATTACATATTTTCATCTTCATCAGAGTTGGGCAGATTTCCAGGTGTGAGAATGCAAGACTGATCAAGCCATTAAAGAGAATAAAAAATAAAAACAAAAAAATTATAAATGATATAAAATTTCACCAAACAAGATGATAGGAATTTCACAGTGGTTGTTATGTTGCATATTGTTGTCTTCAAATTAGTTGTTCAGATTACCATGCAAAATTGGTCAAAAAGTAAAGCATCAACCGTTCCTTTCAATAAACCATTGGACACCAGCAGTACAGTTGTCCCAGCTGCCCTTCTGTATACATATGTATGTTTTCCCTTCCTTCTTTCCTTTTCTCCTTTCCCTCATCCCAGTTGTTTCCTCTTTTGAGAAAGTTCTTTCCCTTTCCCAGCATCTATTTCACATTTTGGGTTCCACTTACTCTTTCATGTTCTTGCACTAGGAAGACAACACGATGTCTACACATGTGGGTCCAATTTATTTCACTTATGATTATAGTCTCTATTTGCATCCATTTACCTATAAAAGCCTCGAGTTTATCTTTTTTATAGCTGAGTAATACTCCATTGTATAAAAGTACCACGTCTTTTTTATCCATTCCTCAGTGGGTGGGCATTTGGGTTGTTTCCAAGATTTAGCTATGACAAATTGCACCGCTATAAACATGGGTGCATATATATTGCTGTATATGCAATATATATGTCTTTATAAAGACATCAAAGGTATGATGTCTTTAATTCTTCTGGGAAAATACCCAGAAGGGGAATAGCTGGGTTAAGTGGGATCTCTAGTCCTAGTTTTGTGAGGAATCTTCATACTGATTTCCACAGTGGTTTCACCAATCTATACTCCCACCAGCAGTGCAGAAGTGTTCCTTTTTCCCCACAGACTCTCCAGTACTGGTTATTGGTTGATTTCTTAATGATAGCCATTCTTTCTAGGGTGAGATGGAATCTCAGTGTTGTTTTAATTTGCATTTCTCAAATGACCAATGATGTTGAACAATTTTTCATATATTTATTTGCCATTAGTATTTCTTCATCTGAGAAGTGTGTATTCATTTCAGATGCCCATTTTTGGATTGGGTCTTTGAATTTTGGGGGCCTGATTATTTTTTTTTTTAATACTTTATATGTTCTAGATAGAAGTCCTTTGTCTGAGGGGCAGTTGGCTAAAATTTTTTCCCAATTCATGGATTTTCTTTTTACTCTGCTTGGGATTTCTTTTGATATGCAAAATCTTTTCAATAAGAGGAGATCCCAGTTGTTAATTCTTTGAAGTATTTTTCATGCAGTTGGTTTTTGTTCATGATCTCTCCGCCTACCCCTATGTCTTCAAGGTTTCTACCTACTTTTTCTTCCAGTAGTTTAGTGTTTGTGTTTTAATATTTAGATCTTTGATCCATTTTTACTTGAGTTTAGTACATGGTGATAGATATGGATCTAGTTTTAGTCTTCCACATGTGGAGAGCCAGTTTTTCCAGCACCATTTATTAAAGAGGCTTTCTTTCTTCCAGTGAACATGTTTGGCCCCTTTGTCAAAGACAAGGTGGCTGAGTGTGTTTGTAGTTGTGCCTGCATCTTCTAATCTGTTCCATTGTTCTTCAAGTCTGTTTTTTTTTTTGCTGGTACCATGCTGATTTTATCACAGTAGCTTTGTAGTATAATTTCAAGTCAGGGACTGTGATGCCTCCTGCCTTGTTTTTGTTGCCTAGGACATTTATTTTTGAGTATTGACTTTGTATCCAGCTACACTACTGAACTTGGTTATTCAATCTATAAGCCTTTTGATGGAGTTTTTGGGGACATCCATGTGGAGTATCATGTTAGCTGGGAATAAGGATAATTCCCTTCTTCCTTTCCTATTCTTATTCCTTTTATTTCTCTCTCTTGTTTAATTGCTCTGGCTAATACTTGCAGAACTATATTGAATAGGAGTGGTGACGGTGGACATCTTGTTCCTGATTTTAGAGTGGAAGCTTTCAATTGTTGTCCATTTAGTATGATGTTAGCCATTGGTTTGTCATAGATGGCTTTGATCAGATTGAGGTAAAGATCATCTATTCCTATTTTCTGTAGGGTTATTTTTTTTTATCATGAATGAGTGTTGGACTTTATCAAAAGCTTTTTCTGAATCAATTGAGATGATCATGTGATTTTTGTCTTTGGCTCTATTGATATGATGTATTACATTAGTTGATTTGTGTATACTGAACCATCCCTGCATTCCTGGGATGAATCCCGCTTGGTCATGGTGTATAATCTTCTTGATGATTTGTTGCATTCCGTTTGCTAGTATTTTATTGAGAATTTTTGCATCTATATTCATCAGGGAGATTGGCCTGTAGTTCTTTTATTTGGTTGGGTCTTTCTCTGGTTTTGGTATCAGGGTAATACTTGCCTCCAGGAATGAATTGGGGAGACTTCCTTTCCTTTCAATTTCCTTAAAGAGTTTGAGAATTGGTGTTAGATCTCTAAATTTCTTGTAGAATTCCTCAGTCCATCAGGACCTGGGCTTTTCTTTGTTGGCAAGATTTTTTTATTACATTTTCAATTTTGCTGGCTGATATTGAGTTATTCAGGATTTTTATGTCTTCTTCATTCAGCTTTGGTAATTCATATGTAGCTAAGAATCGGTCCATTTCCTCTGTGTTTTCCATTGTGTGAGGGCAAAGATTTTCAAAGTAGCTACTGATGATCTTCTGAATTTCTACAGGATCTGTAGTGATTTCATCCCTTTCATTCCTTATTGCATGATTTCAGTTTTTTTCCTTTTTTTTTTTTTGATAAGGTTGGCTAGCGGTTTATCAATTTTATTTATTCTTTCAAAGAACCAACTCTTCCATTAAGTTTTTGTATTGTTTTCTTAGTCTCCATTGCATTAATTTGTGTTCTGAGCTTTTTAATTTCCTGCCTTCTTTGGGCTTTGGGCTTAACTTGATTTTCTTTTTCTAGAAGCTTGAGGGGCAGCATAAGATTATTTATTTGTGCTTGTTCTGTTTTCCTGATGTGGGAATTCACCACTATAAATTTCCCTCTGAGGACTGCTTTTATTGCATCCCACAGGTTCCTGTAAGTTGTATCTGCATTTTTGTTTGATTGTAAATAGTGTTTAATTTCTTCTTGAATTTCATCTATCACCCATTGGTTATTCCAGAGGATGTTATTTAATTTCCACACATTTATGGAGTTTTTGTGGTTTCTTTTGTCATTAATTTCCAACTTCATTGCACTATGGTCTGATAGTCTGCATGGGATAATTTCAATTTCTTTTCATTTACTTAAGCATGTTCTATGTGCTAGCATGTGGTCTGTTTTAGAGAATGTCCCATGTGCAGCTGAGAAGAATGTGTATTCTGATGCTGTTGGGTGGAACACTCTGTAAAGCTCTATTAAGCCCATTTGTTCACAAGTTTGGTTTAGTTCTGTTATTTCTTTGCTGATTTTTTGTCTAGTTGAGCTATCTCTTTGTGATAATGGGGTGTTAAAATCTTCTGTTATGATTGTGTTAATGCTTATTTCATTTATCACGTCTGTTGAAAATTGCCTCATATAGTTGGGTGCTCCTGTATTTGGTGCATAGATGTTTATGATTATTATCTCTTCTTCTTGAAGTTTTACCCTAACAGGTATGTAGTGACCTTTTTTTATCTCTTTTGATCATTCTTGGTTTGAAGTTGTCTGCAAACAGAATAGCTACACCTGCTTTTTTCTGGGTTTCTGTTGCATGGGGTATTGTTTTTCATCCTTTGATTTTCAGTCTATGAATTTCCTTTCGAGTTAAATGTGTTTCTTGTGTGCAGCATGTTGTTGGATTTTGTTTCTTGATCCACACTGCCAGTCTGCTTCTTTTGATTGGTGAGTTGAGGCCATTTACATTGATGGTTATAACTGATATGTATTGGCTTATCTTTGTCATGTTATTTTTCTGTTGTTAGTTCCTCTTTTTTCTCTCTAATTGCTTGCTCTGCTTGGTGGTTTACCTTTCTAGAATACCTTTCAGTACCCTTTGAAGGGTTGGTTTGGCACTCCTGAATTTCTTCAGTTGTTCTTTATCATGGAAGTATTTTATTTCTCCATTAATTTTGAATGGTAGTTTTGCAGGGTACATCAATCCAGGTTGGAAGTTGTTTTCTTTCAGGGCCTGAAATACTTCACTCCAAGCACTTCTTGACTTGATGGTTTGTGTTGAGAAATCTGCCGTGATTCTGATGGGCTTTTCCTTATAGGTGATCAGTTTCCTTTCTCTAACAGCTTTTAATATTGTTCTTTTGCTGGATTTCTGGGATCTTGATCACTATATGTCTGGGTATAGATTTATTTTGGTTATTAGCCTCTGTAATTTTCGTTGCTCTTTTCCTAATGTGGATCTGGTTTTCCTTGACTCTTGGCAGTGCTTCTGGGAGCCAACCCGACCCAGGGTCTTGCTCCTTGCTCAGCTGGCCTTACTGCGCATTCTTGTCCTGGACTCTCCGAGGGACACAGGTGCCCGCAGTGATGAGCCTTGCCCTGCACATCTGCTACAGCAGAGCGCCAGGGGACCTGGAGGCGGGGAGGGGACCGGGACCACCCAGCGCCTCCCCACTGCTCCAGCCCCGTCTTCAGTCTTCCTGTCACCTTTACCGTCACCTGTGTCTCAGGTCCCTGGAGGTCACAGTGTCAGTGAGTCTGCTTGGCCTGCAGTTCTTTCCTAATCAGGGTGCCACAATTGTGACTGCACTAAACAGACACAGAGGACCCACTAAGGACACGAAGAAATAAAGCTCTCGCATCTGACGCTCAGGTTTGCTTCATGCATTCTGTGAAGACCTCTGGTGCCTTCCTTGTTCTCAAATGAATCCCAGCGTCTGCCTCTGGGTCGCCAGGTGCAGGAGGGGAGATGGTCAGGGTAGCCTGTGATCCGCAGCAGGAGAAAAGTGTCTCTTTCCCAGGGCCGTGGAGCCTGCTGTCTGCCTTGGGCTCTTGGCAACTCTGTGGAATTGGAATTCTGTTGGAATTTCTGATTTCCTGGTTGAGAGACCCAGGTGGGCCGTGCTGGCTCTGTACCTGGCCAAAGCCCCTCTCCCTGTGTCCTGGCTTGGCCAGGCTAGCGGGAGCTCACCTGAAGACTGGGCAGGTTGGTTTGGGCAGAGCGGGCGCCTTTCCTCTACTACACCCTTCTGCTGCCATGCTCCTGCCTGGGAATGGGCCTTCCGTGGACTGACTCCCAGAAACCATCAGACAGAGAAAGCCCACCTCCTTTAAGTCCTGGTGTCAGTGCTGGGCCCCAGTGACAGGACAACTGATCGCTACATCAGCCTCCTTCTCTGGACAGAGTGGTGTCATCTCAGCCCCTGGAGCAGAGTGCTGAGCCCACATCAGTGCTCCGGAGCTACTGCTTGGTCATTGTCATTATCAAGACAGAAGTGTAGCCTTGCGGAAGCACAACGGCCTGCACGGCTGGTGTCTCATCTTTCTCTCCCAGCTGAAGTTCCAGGGTCCTAAGTTGCGCCTGTCTTGTCTGCTTCCCACCTGTGGCCGACAGTAACTCCCTGAGGGATCTCCGTGCATGGAACCCGTCCGTAATGTCACAGGTCGAGGGCACTTCACAGCTGTGACTGGGTGAGGGTCCTGAGCCAGGTGGCCGGGGGTGACACAGCGGACCCAGGTCTACGCTGGTGGAGGCAGATGTCGAGGCATGGAGCGGGTCACCCAGCCTGGGGCATCCAGGCCAGACTCCGGGTGAGGAAGACCACGAGGGACGGGGTGAGGAGGGGGTTGGGCAGAGGGACTGGCTGCAAACGCCATGTTTTTGTTTTTTGTTTTTTTTCAGTATCAGGAATCAAACTCACGACCTTGTGCTTGCCAGGCAGGCGCCGTGCCGCTGGGCTAAATCCCCAGCCCCTTAAACGCCATGTTTATCCTCTTGTCACCTCGAGGAGCAGCTCCTGGCACCCTGGTCACAGGGTAAGAGAGCCACGGCTGGGAGGACTCGGAAGTGGCCAGCCCTGGGCGGGCAGGACGTCCACCTGACGGAGCAGGTGCCCCTACCAGGGCTGGGACCCCTGTGTGCAGTGCCCGGCACCTTCCAGCCGAGTGGCGGATGGGACCCCTCGCTGGCAGCCAGGGATGGCGCCTTCCCCGGAGCTGGCGGAGAGACCAGAGTGGGTCACAGGCCTGGGGCACCCTGCTGGGCCGGGTCGAGCAGGCACAGGCGGAGCATGCACCGGTCCCTTGCAGCAGCTGTTCCAAGCCCGAGAGGGGAAGCGTCACCCCGTCGCGCCTGTCTGCGTCCTCCTGCTGCTCCCCAAGCTCTCCGTTCCCACTCGTGCCAGTCCCAGCTCGATTTTTGGTAAATGCTGAAAACTAGTTTTGGGGAGCGCTTTTCAGGCTGAGGTCGGTGCGGGATGAGAAGCCTCCTCAGGCGGGGCTGGCACGAGCTCACGCCGGCGGGGAAATTCAATCCACTGGCTCTGCTCCGGTAAGAAGCACAGTCAGAACACCCTGATTTATGACCCTGCTCGGGCTTCCTGTTACATGCGCTCCAGCTCTGAGCTGCGCCCCGTCACGCCCAGGCGGCAGAACCCCGCCCCCCTTACGTAAGGCACGCAAGGAAAAGCGGGCTTCCTGGGGCTCAGTGAGTGCCGCCCTGTTCCCTCCAGGCTGCTTATTTAAAACTTAGGGCGAGAGTCACGTGACAGAACACTCCCCATTTCCAAGGGCACACTCACGGTGTTGCACACCCACCTCCCTGGCTAGCTCACCCAGATGGGAGCCCGAGTTCCTCCAGCAGTCGCCCCAGTGCCCCACCCCACACCCAGCAACCCCGGCTCTCTGGGCGCGGGGGGTTGGCTCACTCAGGGGGCTTCACTGAAGGGGCTGCACGCCCCGCGGCCGTCCTCTCTGGCTTCCTGCCCTCGGTGTGGTGCTTCCGGTTCGTCCTGCTGTAGTGTGCACAGTGCTGGGACCTTTTTCCTGGCTGAGTAGTATTCTGTGAAGTGGGTGTACCAAGGTTCGCTTGTCCATTCATCCGGTGATGGGGGCTGGAGCTGCTCTTTTTGGTGTCTGTGAACGATGTTCCTGTGGACGTTCACGTCCAGGTGTGGCCTGATGCCCGCGTCTCACTCCCCGGGCTCTGTGTACCAGAAGGGGGGGTCGCTGCTCATTACTAGTTCTGCCCGCCTTCCTGCTGCACATCCTGCTGCAGAGTCAGGGACCCCTGGAGCTGATGGCCACCTTCAGACCTGAGGGCCCCGGGGGCGCAGCTGGCTGTGCGGCGGGGCAGAGGATCAAGACCAGTGCCCAGGGGCCGGGCTCTGACCTGCAGGCCTGCCTGCACCCCTGCACGTGGGCCTACAATCCTGCTCCTGCTGAGACAGAGGTACCCACACCCCCAGGAAGGAAGCCTTGGCCACCAGGACTGCTGTCTAGGGCCCTCCCGTCCCCCGGGACTGCCATCTGCTCCCTGGGCTCTGCCACACTGATCCCCGGCCTCATCACCTGGACCCAAGGGGAGTCTTGCAAGCAGGAAGAGCAGAGGTGCTGCCCTCCGAGATAAGCGTTGCAATCACCCATCCTACAGATGGGGAGACTGAGGCACAGAGCCGGGAGGAAGCAGCCAAGGTCACACCCTGTGGAAACGGCAGAGCTGGGCTCCTAAGAACTTGGGCTGCACCCTGCAGCACTGCCCGGTCTGTTTCTGGTCAATGTCATACTTAGGACATTCACTTAGGTGGACAGCACAGGGTCCTGAGACTCACATGGCCACCCTGGCCCCAGTTGCCCCTGCCATGGCCAGGCCACCTCACCCGCCCTTGCCACGTCCCCTCTCCACGGCCACGACCATCATATCTGTCATAGTTGTGCATCTCTGATGCCGACTGCTGGGTCCTCAGGGCGTGCCTCCTTCCTGAGCCGTGTCTTTCGTACATCTAAAGCACTGCACACAAGGCCCACCCAGAGAAGGGATTTGGTGAGGGTCTGTTGACTGAATAAGTGAGCGAATGAACGGTTCCACACAAGAAATTGGCCCAGGTCTGGCATGTTCCACCATCTGCAAGTGCGGGTCACTCCTTGCTCCCTAAGAACTGTGAGGAGCCCTTGCTGGCTGAGCTGGGAGGGGCCTGGGCTCCACGGGACACTGTTCTTCAGTGTGAGTAGGTGATGATTTCTGACATGGATAAGCGCTCCTCAGCCTCAAGGCAAATGCCGTGCGGGGACGCAGGGTCTCCTTCCGTCGGCGAGGCCTCTGCAGATGTGGCTTGGGCAGCTGCTGTCTGGCCTGGGCCGAGTTGGATAGAGCGTGGCATTGTCTGTCCACTTCCCAGCAGCCTGCCGTGCCACCTGCCTGTGGGGGCCTGGAAGGGCCGGCTGGTCCAAGGAGCCGGCCCACCTGTGAGCTCTGGGGCTCGGGCCAGATGTGCCCAGGCTCAGCGGCTGCTGGGCACCCATTAGCTCGGCCTCCTGGCCATGGCCACGTGGTTGGGGCACGAGGCAAGGGTAACGAGCATCTTCTGGACCCAGCTGTCCCTCCCGTGCCTGCGAACACTTTGAACACGCGGCTGCAACCTCAGCACCATCTCAGGGACACGCACGCTCCCAGCTCACTCCGCCTCTGTTCCGTGTCCCCAGAGGGACCAGTGCAGGTGCCGGAGGCCCTACGCTGGGCCAGGAGCCCCGAATTCCCAGCTGACACCACCCGCCAGGGCTCAGGGGAGGTAGCAGCGCTCTTGGGAGTGGCAGGGGCTCCAGAAATGAAGCGAATGGCTTCCCGAGCGCTTCACAGGTACTCTGTAAATAACAGGAGAGGCCGTAAATAGCTTGCCGTTTCCTGTGTGTTAGAATTCCACTGGAAGTTCCGGAGCTCAGAGGAAGAAAAGATGAAGTGATGAATGCACGGTTATTGTTTTATATCGATGTATTGGCTGCATTTTGCAATTCAGTAGCGGTTCACATTAATATGCACCTACTTCAGAACTCGATCATAGGAAATAGGAAGACGCACTGCAAAAATAAATCTCAAAAATCGTGTAAAAGTGAAGCCTTACAAATATTTAGTCATCAATCTTATGAAATTTTAAAATCACAGAATGCCCTCGCGGAAGGCCCTGGTCTTTGTGTTGTAACAAACCACCCGGACACCGAGACACAACTTTTATTTCACACTTACACGGATTGGACGGCTGAGACCACATCCCAAAGTGCCTGCAGCTGGACGTTAGGTGCCAGCCGCTTTTTGGCGGGGGCCAGGGCTGGGCATCAAACTGAGCCTTTGCACGGAGCTAGCCCTCAGTACCCCTTCTCCTTTGTCTCTGAGACCGGGTCTAAGTCACTAAGTTGCTCCAGTTGGGGTTGAACTTGCGGTCCTCCTGCCTCAGCCTCCCTCAGTGCTGGGATGACAGGCGTGCGCCACCACGCCCAATGCACCCTGCTTCATTTAAAATCCACTTCCTTTCTAATGGTGAAAGTCTTTTGTCTGCTGGTCCTGACTGCATTTGCCTTTGACACTCACTTTTGCTAAGTGCACTTTTAAGATCCGTTTCTGACTTTGCTGGGAGTGGCCCCCAGTCACCTGCCCATATCCATTTGCACTCTTCCATTCCAGGCTTGCCAGGCTCTGATGGCCCCAGGGTGAAGACCGCTGCTCCGGAGGGCGCGGCACATTCAGATCTGGGGAGGTCAGAGCTGTGCGTGGAGTCTCCTTGCAGTGGCCGCAGTGGGACTCACTCTGCCTCCTTGGCTCTTTGCGTCCGGGGCTTTGCAGATAGGAAATGGGTGGGCGAGCTGCTAACGTTCATGTTGTGTACTAGAAGCTCACCTTTGCTGGCAGACAGGAGCGCATGTTCAGAGCCGACGACACCGGCCGTGGCCCCGCTCCACAGCACCAGCCCCGACCCAGACTACCTCAGCCGCCAGCTGACTGTTGGTGTCTTCCAATGTCACTTCTGCTGCCCTCAGGGCCTCCTTGGAGCCAGAGACGTCTCTATGCTGAGTGCCAGACTGAATTCTCAGGAAAGTTAGACGCCTTGTGCAAGTTTTCTTGAGTTCTCAACTGCTTTTCGTTCTTTGATTTCAGTGGGGCTGCAGGAAAACCGTGACCAGCCCAGGAGGGAATTCCTGCCCTGAAAACAGGAGCTCGGCTCTTCCTGAGGGAGGACAGGCAGACGGCAAAGATAGACGAGAGACGCCCAGGGCCTTCATGCGGGGTCAGGGCCATCAAATCCATACTGGGACATCGCCACTCACCACCTGTCCAGGAAATGCGAACTCATGAATCTGCAGGCCATGCCTGGTGCTCTCCAGACCTCTCCAGAAGGTCAGTGGCTTGGGAGCGCCGTGGCTCATCCTATGTCACGGTCACTGTCATGGTCACTGTCGCCTCGTCTGCCCTGCAGCCCCATGAGGAGGCCCAGGGGAGCAGGCTGGACACTGTCCTGATCACCAGCTCATGGCAGGAGAGCGCAGGGCTGCGGCTCTGAGACCCCCTTGTTTCACCTCTGCTGATGCTCAGCACGGGCGGCTCTGTCCCTCGTCTTCATCCCTCATCTGTGTACCTGAGGCTGAGACAGGAAGATCAGAGTTGGCTCAGCTTCTGGTACAGGTGTTGGCTGCAGGCGCTTCTGGGCTGGCCTTGCAGGCCAGGCCCAAGGCAGGCCAGGCAGGACAGCCTGCAGGCAGGATGAGGGCGCCTTCCCCTGACAGGGCCCACCTGAAGGGCAGCCACGACACCGAGTGCTGACACAAGCCACATGTCCACTGAGCACAGCCAGGGTGTCTGCCAGCTGTGCAGGCCGGGCCAAGTTGCCTGTAGCCATGACACAGGGGACAGCAGAGACCAGCTGAGGCAGTGGCATCGGGATCACGGGACCTCGCAGAGATGGGCTCCCTCTCCCTCCCTCTCTTTCTCTCCCTCCCTTTTCCCTTCTTCCCTTTTTTCTTTCTTATTCCTTAACTTGTTTTTTGGGGGATGGAGAGGGTTGACACAGGGTCTTGCTGTATAGCCCAGGCTGGCCTTGAACTCTGGGATCTTCGTGTCTCAGCCTCTTGAGTACAGGGATGACAGGCATGTGCCACCATACCTGGCTGTAACTTGCTTTTTTAAAATAAGAGGCTGTAACTTGCTTTTTAAAAATAATTTGGTCACAGGGAAGTGAGCAGGTAGCACAGAGTCTCTACAGACTCCTGGCCCATGACCAGTCCCCGCTGGCATGCTGTCTCTGCCACCTGCAATACACCCGGGCTTGGCCTTCTGCTGCCTGTCCCTCCCCAGGCCGAGGGCGCACTGTCCGTACTCTGACGGGCCTGTGTCTCTCCCACCCCGCAGGGGCTCTTTGAAAACGCCCTGGGTACAGCTGTCCCTGCACGGGGCCTAGATAGGACGCCAGCTGGGCCAGTGAGTCACGGGGCTGCCTCAGCTCCTAAGGGTGCCCCTCGGGCCTGATGACCACCAGGCGCTGCCCTGTTGGGGGAAGAGCTGGACCTGAGGCTGCTGCTTCCGGTGGCCCCTGAGCTGAGGGCAGGGGCTTCAGGACGCCTGCATCAAAGGCCGCTGTGTGACTGTTGACGCTGCTGGTTGCAGCCTGCTCCAGTGGTAGGGACGGGAGCCACTGTAACAACCAGGCCACTGGGCTCCAGTCGCATGCAGCTTAGACGGTGGCGCTGGCGTGTGTGGTTGCTATGGATGGCCCAGCGGGAGGCTCTGGGAGCCTGCAAGCCACTTTGACTTGTGTTTTATATACAGTGTGAGGAAGGGGTCCAATGCTTGTTTTGCATGTGGATATTCACTGCACCACTTCCTGTCCCCGCTATGTGGTCTTGGGGCCTTTGTGGAAACCAATGCAGCACAGAAGTGAGTTCACCTCTGAACTTGGGTCTGCCATATTACTCTGTCTGTCTGTCCTTATGCCAGCGCAGTGTTCGGTTAGTGTTTTCTAAGCTTTGTACTGAGTTTTATAATCAAGAAGTGAGCCCTTCAACTTTGCTCTTAACCTGGTGGTGATTTGGAGTCCTTTGTAATTCCATATGAACTCTAGGAAATCGGTGCTGTAATTTCTTAAAAAAGACTGTTGTGATATCCACACAATGACTGTTACTCAGCCAATATAAGGAATGAAGCACTGACATGTGTTAGCACATGGATGAGCCTTGAAAATATGATTTTCACACAAAACAGTCAAGATAGGGAATCCATAGAGACAGAACAGAGCCTGGGCACCAGGGTCTTTGGGGAGGGGGTCAGATTCTGGGGATGAGTGCCTGCCACTGGGTGTCCTCTGGGTGTTGAGGCTGTGTTGGGACTGGGTGGGCTGCAGCCCTGCACGTCTATTCAGTGCCACCTAAAAATGCTTGATGTTTGTCACGTGAATTTCATCTCCCTAAAAAATAACCCAGATCCAGCCACCCCTGCACCTCCAAAGGCTCCCGGTGCCTTGTGCTGCTGACACCCATGAGCCCAGGGCAATCCCTGCTGACTGTCGGGTCTGGCGTGGAAACGACTGAGCCTCTCATTAATTCACAGCATCTTTTTCTCCGTAAGGAGAGGCAGAAGGCCGGGCGTGGCGTGGCCTGGATGGAACCTCGTGAACACCTGCCATCCTCACCTGCAACTGAAGTGGGGAGCAGCCCCAGCCTGCCCCCAGGACGAGGCACCCTGACCCCCAATTCTGCCTGGTGTGGTGGGGTAACTACTGTGGAGGACCACTTATTTGACTCTCCTTGGAGGAGGAGCAATTGCCTCCATTTTGGCTGAGCCTGACCCTGTTTCCGTGTATTGATACGTACAGAGCTGGCCAGGACTTTTCCTTATCCCTTCAGTTGGCTTTAAGCACTGTATCTCGGTCTAGCCCAGGTGCTGGTGGCAATCTTTGGAGATGGCAGTTGTGTTTCCCCAGACCCCCGTTGTTCCCACGTGTGATCCAGTGCTCCACGCTGTCGCTGTCAGCTGGGATCCAGCCTCCAGATAGAGGCTGTGACCTCCTGGGGCTTCAAACATTACACATCAGAGCTGAAGCACGGACCCTGAAGTATTAGATACTATCTAATTTGTGTTATGCACATTACTCTTTCTGCATATCCTTCTCTCTGCATTTGCAGGGGTGATTTCAGGCCTCCTGCCTAGCCCAGCTCAGGGCACTCACCTACTTCCCAGGTTCTCACAATCACTCATCCTCAAGCCACTTCCTTCTTCACGAATGAATAAAACCTGGGTTCAGCCCTGGGTAGAGGCCTTTGTTCCGGGTGGCCATTGTCATGGCTGGACTTAGGACCCCTTGGCTCCCCACAACTACAAATATGCCTCAGTGTCTTTATTTTTGCCATGGGTTGTATTGGATGTCACAGATTGGCATTAACTCACTAGAATTCGAATAAATTTTCATGGGATTACAAATACAAACTTCCTGGGCAGTGACAAGGGCCAGAAAAGGCTCTCTACAACTGCCTCCGAGATGTCAGGGCGCCAGTCCTGAAGCCTGGAGGTCTGCGACTTGCAGTGACAAAGCAGGCTGCAGAGGCCGTGAGGTTGCTCCCATCTCCTCTCCAGCCCCGGCTGGCAACCCCCTGCAACCGTCACAGGGGCCTCTAGCTCTGTCCTCCTCCCTCTATGTCTAAGGACCTGGTGACCTCCCCCGGCCAACTGGCCAGTCCCGGGCCACTGCCCTGTTCAAGGTCAGCCGAGCAGCCCCTCCCCCAGTGGGCCCAGGGACCCCGGGACCCCGCCGGCACCGCGTTTGCGCTGATGGTCGCAGTGACCACTCTTGATCCACACGCGCATCTGGGTCCCGGGGCTCCCTGAGGGCACCTCTCCCCGTCACAGGGGAACCCTCCTGCGTCTGCTCCCTGGCCCTCCCTGTCTCCCTTCCCCACCTCCCTGGGGAACACACACCTCCCTCTCAGAGAGGAGTTGTTGAAGAAGAATTCAGCAGAGCCCAGTGGGTTCCAGGCCAGTGATTCAGGATCAGCCTCAGCCAAGTGTTCCCTGAAGAGCCGGTCTGCGTCCTCCAGGAACGAGGACAGGGACCTCGTCTGGAGCTGCCCCTTCCAGCCATCTCCTCTGGACAATCATCTTTGTCATGGTGGACCCTCCAGGTCTGTCGCCAAGGATGTGCTGCGACATCCGACACAGACAGGGGTTGTGCTCCTTGCTGTGGGCTGAAGAGCTTGCATCATTTCTCTACATGGTGACAATAAGTCTGTCGGGGTGGGGCCAGACCGCTCCCTGCAATGGGCCTCATACAGGGGAGCCTGGGGTGTGACAGTGTCACGAGGGGCAGTGAGGGTGGGTCCTGCCTGTGGGGACAGTGGCTCATAGGCCCCGTGCTGGGCTGGGGGCTGGGGCGGTGGCTTCCTTTCACCGCCTGGAAGGGCACCGAGTGAGGCGGAGACTGCGGCACGGCCAAGCTGGCCATGCAGGGCCCGTGGACTCTCGCTGTCCCGGCCGGGATGCGTGCCAGGGCTCACCCACCGGCAAGGGCTTGCCCAGCACTTCTTGTGGGCCAGGGGCTGTGGCCACTGCTTCGGAGGGTGCAACTCACGCGAGGCCGATGGCAATGGGGAAGCTGAGGCACGGAGACACTTGGGACTGTGGCGCTCCACAGGGCCCAGCGGCCGTGGCTTCTGCCACCCTGGCCCCCGGGAACAGGTGGGTGGCAGCACAGGATGGGCAGACGGCATCGCTCCGGGGACTCGGGGACAGCCGTCAATGTCACCCGCTCCAAAGAGGCTGAGGACCTGTCGAGCACAATCCACTGAAGGAAATTACCCCCGCTACTCCGCACGTGGGGGTTGTGGGTGGTGGAGCTGCGCGGCACCCGGCAGGTGCGGGCAGCTAATGGGCTCCAGATGCCGCGGCTCCTGCTCTGTGCTGGGTGGGCGCGTCAAGCCTCGTGACAGCCCAGAGGCCGGGTCCCCAGACGCCTGCTCGGGCACCACCCCCGCCGGACTCACACTGCTGAGCGGCTCCCGCCCGGAGCCCTGGCCTCTGTCCCCGCCTGCCTCCCCCCCACCCATGACTGTGGAGCGGCTCGTTCCGTGGGATGTGTTCCCCAGAGTACAGCACTGCTGGAGAAGCGAGCAGAACCGCCGGCCCAGATCAGGCGGCCTCCTTCCCTGCTGCCTGCCCGGTGGGGGCCTGGGGTGGACCTGCAGGACATGCTGGGTATGGACAGCCGCTGGAGGCTGTGAGTGAGCGGGCAGCAGGCATCCGCCTGCCCCTGTGACCTTCTTCCTGTCTGGTAGCCCCATCCTGCTGCCTCTAGCCACTGTCCGCTGTGACCTCCTCCTCGGCCTCTTCCCGGGTCTGTGAGGGGGAGCACGGCAGGGCAGCCAGGCGGAGGCAAATCTGAAACCAACACCTGGTGCAGGACTTCTCAGAGCCTCAACTGTTCACGGCCCGAGCCGTATTAGGGGGAAACTCTGGCAGCGGATCCTCCCAGGCCCTGGTTACGGAGCTCTTCCTGCGGCGACTCTGACTTAAATCTTCACCCTGAGGTCCCTGAGGCTTCTCCCGGGAGCCCGGAGCCTGCTGATACTAGGGAGTAGTCACAGAGCACGTTAGCACTCAGGGCTCGGAGCTGCCTTGTGACTGGGGACTCTGGGCCTGCGCGGCATCTGCGGGTGGGTCCACGAGGCAGGGCTCGAGCCATCCGGGGGCGTGGCCCTCCTGCTGACCAGGATCAGGTTGACCCGGCCTTGGCTCTGCTCACAGACTGACTCGCTGTCATCTTACATTTCTGTCTTCCTTCTTGGACCTCATTTCCTTCCATCTGAGATAACGGGCCGGGGGGACCTCCAGCATCTTCCCTGTCCCCAAGTCAGGGCCTCGCCCTGCTCAGCAATGCCTGGCTGGCTTGCTTTCTGGGTCATCAGCAAAATTCCTCACGCTCACTGCCCTTGCCGCCACCCGAGAGCTCCCCCAGACCACTGCTCAGTCAGTCCCTGCGGGGGAGGGACATTGTCTAAAATTCTTGCTAGAGTGTAAATGGCTGATAGGAAAAACTGTTTGCCAGAGCACAGTGTGGCAGGAAGCAAAGGGCTGGAGTGCAGGGGCCGCGGGTGTCCTTAAGAATAGGCACAGTTCACTTAACTTGGGGACCAGAAGGTGAGATTCCAATATAGTAACTTCCCCCCTGTTTGGCTCAGTGCCTAAATTCCTCCCCACTCACTTTTGGGTCCTGCTGCTTCCTCACCCTCGCAGGACCCACTGGGCTCAGAACCATGAGCTCAGCAGGTGGGCGGAATATCTACTGCTTTTATATTTTGTCTAGTATCTCTAGAAACAGTTCTCTGTGAGGTTGCACAGGATGTGCACTGCTTAGCTCCAAAGCCATTTGGAGGGGAGGGTGGAATGGTACCCCGCCGTGTGCTGTGGTGACACCCTGTGCACTGGCCTCGTCCCTCAAAACTCCTATCCAGAGGGCCATTGAAGGATCCTATGCACCATGGACCATTCTGAGTTCTTCGCGCCTTGCCTGCGTCCAGGCCAGGCCCTGGAGAACTGAGCTGAGCGGTTTGTTCTTCTTCTGGTGAGGCACTGACTAGAGGCCCGGTGTTGTGGTCTGGGGGATACTGCAAGGGGAACAGTATAATACAGGACACATATTTTATAAGGTTACTTATAATAGTCACTGAAAGAATCATGTACAAGAGAGTGCAGGAAATCTGTCCACACACTAAAGACCAAAGAATCTTGGCCAGGGGCCTGGATCCCATGAAAATGAGTCCAGCTGAAGACCTAGAGCCCATAACAATGCCTCCTGGGAGTCCAAGTGGAGTCCCAGAGCCCATAACAACATCTCATGCAGGCCTGTTTCATGAATCTGCGCTCAGAAGGCCCAAAGGTCAGTGGTGGAATCTAGAAAGTCTGTGCCAGCGGGATGAAGGATCTGTGCCAGCAGCTGAGGGATCTGCACTGGAGCCAGGAAGTGATGTACAAAGTAAGAACCAGAGCTCACCTGAAAGGTACCATAGCCGTCCTCAGCAACAGTGAGGTCCCGAGCTCCTCCAGTGGTGAAGACAGCCGAGTTCCCATCAGGAAAGCCAACATAGCAAGCTTTCCCAGGAGACTGAGCAGTGCACCATTTTCCCCTCCAGAGCCAGGAGGCGATGCTCAGAGTGAGGACCAGAGCTCCCCCGAAGTGAACTGAAGCCATTCTCAGTGCCAACGAGGTCCTGAGCTCCTCGGAGGATGAAAACAGCAGAGTTCGTCAGGAAAGCCAACATGACGAGCTCCTCCAAGAGATCCAACAGCTCCTTACAGCTTCTTTCAGTTTCCAGCAGGCTCCCAACAGCCTCACTTCTTCTTCTCCAGTTCTGCCTCTTGCCGGCAACGGTCCCCAGGTGGGCCCCCACACCCAGCACCACACTTACTCAGTTCAGCTGGGTGCTACAAGTTGACCACCAGTTGTCAATCCACCACACCCGGCCGGTGGGGAGAGCAGCTGAGGGGGGAGGGAGTGGAGAGTGGCTGTTCACGGGGGAGTCGAGGGGCGTCGGGCAAGGACAGGGAACTCCGCCGACCCGGCCCCAAGGTGGTGCGCGAACTCTAATTCGGGGCCCTCTTCCTGCTTGAAAAGCCAGCTCCCCCCAGCCCATGTGCCCTGCTCTCTGCGCACCCCAAGTGACCCCAAGCAGCAATGTGGTGCGGGCTGGGAGGGCCTCTGAGCCCCTGGCCACGGGGACCCTCGTCTTCAGCCACTCTGTGCCTCAGCTTCCCGGCCTGGCCAAGGCTGCGGCACAGCGGAGACCCCGGGTGGCCTCGGTGCTGAGGGCCCTTCGGGCTGCACGCCCCCCGCCCCCCGCCCGGCTGGAGCCTCCCCGTGGCCTGCGTCTCCCCACGCAGCCTGCAAGACCAAAATTAGCGCCGGCCTCTCCGGGCTCCCGATGACCTCTCCCCGGTCGAGTGCACACGGCCTCCTGAGCAGATCGTCGCTGGCCCCTGACCCCACACATCTGTATTTGGGCTCCAGGGGTGAGGAAGGTCTCGCTCCCCAAACACCATGCAGAGCAGTGGCTACAGACGCACGCCTGTCCTCTCCGCCGGCTGGGACATGCTCCTCGCCTGGCTTCTGCCGGGCCGCTGGGGCTGGGCTGGGCTGGGCGGGGTCCTTGCCTGGGGATGTCACGGGGGAAACAGGTGCTGGGGGTGGACCCGGCGGGGCCCTGAGGCTGGGATCGGGGCTGAGTGGCCAGACTCTGTCGTCCTTGTAGCCCTCCGGTCCTGGCACCATCCCCTCTGTCTCCAGTGCCCAGGGGCTGAGCTCAGGTCAGGTGCCTGGGATGGGCCGGGTGTGCCCGATCTCCCGCCCTCCCCACCCTCAGTCCCCCTGCCCCTCAGAGCTGCGTGAGGAAAGCCTGAGGGGTCAACTCTGGGCCTCGGGGTGCTGCCCAGCGGGGGTAGGGCCACAGCCTTGGAGCCTTCTGTGCTTGGCAAACTGTTTCCAATACCTCCACCCAAGCCAGGTGTTTGGTGCAGGACGATAATCCTAGCACCCAGTACGCTGAGGCAGGAGGGTTGCTGCCCAGTGGAGAACAGTGTAAGGTGCATAGTGAACTTGAGGACTGCCTGGACTACACAACGAGACTCTGTCTCAAAAAAACCAGAAATGAAGCAGGTGCAGTCTGAGCCCCAGGAGGGCGTCCGAGCTGCCCTCTCCCCATTCTTCGGATGAGCCCCCAGAAAGGTGTCAGGCAGAGGGAGCCCCTTCCCCTCTGGGCATCTCGGTTTCCCGTCTGTGAAGGGGGCATGGGAACAACCCCTCATCACAGAGCTGCCCTGGGCCAGGCATGAGCCACGCAGGGACCGGGCTCATGGGATCTGCCGCCCGCTACTGCAGGGCTGCAGGGTGGGTGGGGTGCAAGGAGGGCGGTCCCCCGGGCCCCAGGACCCTGAGCCGTCAGCCCAGAGGCCGTGGCTTCTTCCTTCTGGGGAGGTGAGAGGGTCACGGCCTGCGAAGGTCGAGTGGGGCCACAGGCGTGGCCCGGCCCAGACTCCAGGCTTCCTCCGAAGAGCTCAAGTTCAAAAGTTCATGCAGGCGCAGAGCAGGGCAGGGCCAGGAGCTCAAGGGCCGCCTGTCCCCGGGGTTCTGACCTCAGTGGACAGCAGCGCTCTTCCAGGGAGGCCCGTCACCAGCGCCCTGCCTTGGCCTCGCTACAGCAGTGGCAGGGAAATGAGAATTTTCAGCTTTTGCAGTTCCCTAAGTGACCCATGCTCCCGAGAAGCCAGGCCTTTCCCTGGACACAGGCGCCTGACACTGCACCTTGACCTTCAAGCCTGAGAGGGGGCACCAAGCTTGATGCGGCCCGGATGGCACGCTGGCGCCTCTCTCACCCCCTCCCGCCTCCACCCAGGGCCGTGGCCCCTGCTGTCAGCGCTGGGCTTCAGCAATTTCCAGGGCTGCGAAGGGTCCCGATGTTCTGTGCCATAGAGGAGTGGTTTCAGCTTCAAGCAGCTAAGCGGATGCTTCTCTTATTTTTCTTATTTTTCAGTAGTGGGGATGGAACTCAGGACCGTGACACTGACCTGCACCTCCAGCCCTCTTTATTTGGCTAGTTTTCTTGAGACAGGGTCTTGCTAAATTGCCTAGGGTGAGCTTAAACTTGCAGTCCTCCTGCCTTAGCCTCCCAGAGGGCTGGGGCGAAAGCATAGGCCACGCGCCTGACTAAGCGGACGCTTCCGAGCTGGGGACATGGCAGCAGAGCAATCCCAAGGCTGCACAGTATCCCTCAGAAGCCTGACCCAGGGTCTTCTCCCATGGCTGGGCCGGGGTCTGGGGCTCCCTGGCTGCCCAGCGCTGCATCAGCCACGTTGGAGGAACTGGGGGGGGGCATGGAATCTGGCTTGAGTTGTCCCTGCGGGGACAGTGAGGGTATGGCAGCCAGAAGGGGTCTGTCCGTGGCCACGCTGTCCCGGAAGTACAAGGCAGGGGGCGGGCACAGGGATGGGCCCCCCAGGCTGGGGGTACGTGGGGATTGGCTCCCATCTGAGGAGCAAGGGCAGCTGTAGTCACCAGTGACCTTCTCAGGGCCTGCCCTACACCAGACCTTCCCAGAGACTCCAGAAAACCCTGGGGCAGGGGCGGGAGCGGGGCCACCTCCCTGCCTCTGTTGCCCCACTCCCCAGGATGGAGGTCTCTGCCCAGGTCTGGAGCCAGAGTAGTTTGCAGCTAATTTGCCACAGGTAGGGTGAGAACAGGTGGTGGAACTGCGGTTGCTCATCCTTTGTCCCACCCTGTGGTCCTCAGGGTCAGCCGGGAGGGGATCCGCACCTGGCTTCCTCTGACGCTGCCCCACACAAGGCTGCCGGGCCCCAAGGACCTCGCTCCGTGTGTCCCCACCGAGGCTTCCAGTTCTGAATGTCCATTGGTCCAGCCCAGTGGGACAGGAGGTCTGTGGTGGACTTGGCCACTGCCAGGCTGGAAGCCCTACTGGTGACTTCCATTTGTCCCCCCTTAGGTCCCAACTTCCCCAAGTTCCCCCTGCACTTGGAAATTCCGATTCAGCCCACATCCTCTGGGACAGGAACCGAGGAGGACAGAGGTCCGAGGCCTGGCCTGGATGCTCCCAGAGTCCAGCTCTGTGTCCCACAAACACAGATCCCTGGAGACTCTGGAGAATCGCCCTGGGCAGCACAGAGATGCCGGGGACTCCGAGGGCTGCTGGGAGGGGCCGCACTCCCTGGCTTTCTGGGCCCCACATCTGGCCGGTCTGACCTGAGCGGGGTGCTCGCGGCCAGCACCTGGCTGGACTCAGCCTGTGCGGAGGGAGTAGGGTGGCCTGGAAAATTCTGGCCATTCCTCGGCCGTAGATCCTGGCTCCATAAACACGTCAGGACAGTTGTAAAAGAGATGGATCTCACTCCCGGCCGTGTTCCTCACTGCCTGTAGGGGTGATTCACAACTGCGTTTCACCACTGCGTCCCGAGGTGCTTGCCCGAGACGCAGCCCAGGTGAGCACACGGCGGTGTGGGCTGTGAGTCCAGGCCCCGGCTCTGTACTTGCTGGCTCTGTGCCTCAGTTTCCTGAATAATAAAAGGAGGGAGAGAGGTTTACAAGTGGCTTCGATGGTGTCTGGGGCCCCGAAAGCCCTGGGCGGCAGCGGCTCCCTGCAGAGGCGGGGACGGTAGAGCTGCGCAGGTTTGGGGTGCAAGGGCCCGGCCCCTTACACAGTGCTTTCTCGCCCGGGCGAGGCCAGGCTCCGGGACGGGAACAATGGGACTGCGGTGGCAGGTCTGTTAGCTCCTGTGTGCTGGCACCTTACCTTTGTAGGACTGTCAGTCTGCCTCACAGGGGAGGGACAACAGGGTGGGCAAGGGCACCCCTCAGAACGGGGCAGGGGTGTGGCCAAGTCAGGGCCTCGGAGCCCAAGCCCCTTGGCCTCCACCTGAGACCCTGGCTCACGTGCCACACTGCAGGGGTCACCGGTGCTTCTGGCCAGCAGTCCTGGTGCAGGCGCTGTCCTTGTGTGCTCCTGGCGGTTTCACAGACTTGCAGGGACCCAGTGGGGCTGCAGCGCAGGCAGAGTCTGAATCCCAGGGCCGTGCTGACCTGATCCCCTCCAGTCATTCTCGGGTCTTATGTACTCAGCACCCAGGGCGGTGGGCAAAGGACTGTACCAAGTCACACTCGTGGCTGCGGGCTGCACTGGAGCTTGGCAGTGGGCTCCAGATGTGCCCTGTGACCTTTGAGCCACCTGCTGCCAGACAGAGGTATGGCCCAGGGGAGAGGAGGCCTGGGCCCCACGGCCCACAGCCTTGATGCGAGTCTGAGAACCGCAGCGACTTCTTGGGAAGGGGTGTCCAGTCTTGGCTGAGTGGCTCAGTAGCTTTTTGACCCCAGTAAGCAGACACCTCCAAGCTCAGTGTGTGGCTTCTCCTGACATCCTTGGGCCCTGGCTGTGCCCCAGGCCACTCACTGTGTGAGAAGGATCCAGCCCTGCAGCTGGCCATGCCCAGGTGAGAAGTGGACAGCATACCCAGCTGAAAGAGCATCAGCCCAGCTCCCTCAGGGGGTGCTGTTTCTATCCAGTCTTCAAATAAGAAAGCTTACTGGTGATCAAGAAAAAGTGCCTGAGCCACAGCAGGCAAGAAAACACCTGTCACCTCGTCCTCCACATCCCTGCGAGAAGACGGACATGGATGGCTGCAGACCAGCGCTCTGTGTCTTGCAAAGCCCTGTGCTCTGGGTAGGACCTGTGACCTCCCCTGCTGGGGCACCAGGCGTGGGGACCACGGGTGCAGAGCAGCTCAGCTCTGGTGCCCTGAGGCAGGGTTGGCCCCAATGTCAATCCTAGATTTTGTGATGTTTCTGCTGTGTCAGACTGGAAGGCCACACATCTAATAGCAGATGCAAATAAACAAGAATCCAAGGAAGACCATTGCTATTTGGGGCTGTCGGCTTGTAGGGCACTCAGCTGCTTTCTTGGGTGCAGGAATTCTCTGGGCTTTAATAACCTAACACACACCAGGAGTCAATACGTGGTGCTACCACAGCCAGTGCTTACTAATTTGAGTGGGGACCCCATTTTTCCTTTTGTTTGTGGAGTGCATTAGCGAAGATCCACCAGTTATGTCTGGCTTTCTTGCAAACCCCAAATGGACAGGGCTTTGACCCAGACAGTAATTTATTTCACACCCAGGACACGACCTCTACATCCTCTTCATTGCTGCCACATTTATGTGTTGCCAGCAGGAAGTGGAAAGGGCTGAGGGAAGGGACCAAGCCAGCCCTTCTTGGCTTCCCACCTATTCACACCCACAGTCCTTCTTCCTCAAGAAACTTCCAGAAGTGTGTTCAACATTTCCCATTGGCCAGTGTGCAGTCACATGACATGCCCATCATTTCCCATTGGTCAGAACACAGTCACATGATATGCGTAGCTGCAAACAATGTTGGGAAGTGTAGTTTTTGCTGGATGATCATGTGCCCAATGAAAAGTCAGTTGTCCTAAACTGACCGTGGAGGGCAAAGAAGCACCAAGAGAAGCTGGCAGTCCCTGCCATGCGGGACTCTTTCATCATGGAGCACATTTTGGAAAATAGAATGTTCAAAGGATATGAATGGGGGTAGTCATGCCAAGCACTTACTAAGCATTGGGAAGGCCCAGGTGCATGAGTTTGTAGGCAGAGGTCCTTTAAAATGCGTCAGAAATGCGCAGTTGTGGTCTCAAAAGCGGTGAAGATTAACAGATGCCTGGGCCAGCGGGTGGGCAGTGCCTGCTAATGGGCTGAGGTTTCTTTTAGGGCAACGGAAATGCTTAAAAATTAGATTGTGGTGATGACTGTACAGCCTGTGGATATTCTAAAATGCAGTGAACTTAGAAAAGCCAAGGAGGGCTGGAGAGAAAGGAGAGACAGTCACATCACAGGCAGTGTTTGCCCTGCAAGCAGCTGTCGTCACTGCGGGTGTGTAATGATCACAGCGCGTACAGATCATGTACGAACAACTCTGTCAAGCACGTTTTCAATGTTTGTACATCTTAGTACCCTCCAGCCACCCCCTTCTCCCTCCCCAAGGACAGCTGATGCATGCTCATTAAAAGGGAAGACACGGATGCAGTGCAGAGAAGTGAGTCTTGCGACCCCTCCTCATGAACGAAGCGAACATCCCCTGCTTGATCCTGGGCCAGGTGAGGAAGGTCACATTCAGCTGGACGCGGGCCCAGACCCTGCAGGTTCTAGGGCTTGGCAACCAGGAGGGAGAGGGAGTCCAGTGTCACAGGGTGCGCCCAGCACTGGGCTTGAAGGACCGATGGGAAGCAGACAGGCAGGGAGCGAGAGGAAGAGAGTGGTGTGAGGACGACGGGGTAAGAGGCGTTGTGTGTCACCGGCTGCTCATACGTTCATTCATCCGAGTCACCCGCTCGTCCACCCACCGTCACCCTCTGACTACTCGTCACCCGTCTATTCTATTCCACCCACCGTCTCCATCGGCATCAGTCTCCCAGCCATGCATTACCCACCCAGCACCCATCCACCCATCCTCTGCTGCAACCGTCTCATCCATATCCCCTCCCTCCCTCTCTGCCTCCCTGCTTCCTTCCTTTATCTCTCCACCCATCCAACCATCCACGCATCTGTCTGTCCACCCATTCATCCATCCTTTGCTGCAACCATCTCATCCATATCCCCTCCCTCTCTGCCTCCCTCTTTCCTTCCTCCACCCATCTAACCATCCACGCTTCTGTCTGTCCACCCATCCATCTGTCCACGCATCTGTCTGTCTGTCCACCCATCCATCCATCCATCCACACGTCTGTCTGTCCACCCAACCATCTGTCCATCTGCCCGTGTGACTCGCTCCTCCCTGGTGTTAGGCCACCTTTCCCATGGCTCTTCTCAGTCCACTCTGCAGAATTCCCAGCCCTTCAGGCTCCCGCGTTTCATACCTCCTTTCCCTGTTTCCCGTTTTCTTTTTAGCACATGACACGCTCTAAAACCCACTGTACTCATTTTCTTGTTAATTCACTGTCTCCCCTCCCCAGAAGGAAGCCCGGGAGGGCAGAGGTGTCTGTCTTTTCTGCCCACTGTTTAATCTCAGGGCTAAGCACAGCCTGGCCCACAGCAGGTGCTGAAAGCCCCCCGTTGTGACAAGGCAGTCAGTCCACTCCACTCCCTTGCGGGGCACCTGCTGTGTCCCTGAGCACCTGAGGCTGCAGGGGGAAGACAGGGGCCATGGCAGGAGGAGAGGGAGCGAGAGGGCTCCCAGCTGGGGTAGAAGGCACAGCCAGGCCTGCACCCAGGGTGCGGTGTGGAGGCTGAGGTGGGAGGGTTTGGCATGTGAGGGGTAGCAGGGCCACATGCACTGAAATGAACACTGGAGCTCGCTGGGTGCAGAGAGGGAGCTGCGGAAGGTTCCTTAGGGTGGGCACAGGGTGGGGGCGAAGGCAGAGCCCCACGAGCTGGGAGGATGTTGGGGGGATCTACTGGGTTGGGTCTTCTAGAGTCACGGTCCTCGCAGTCAGCGCCCGGCTCAGAAGTGAGTCCGTGCCCAGGGCAGCACCAGGTGGCAGATGGGCTTTGGAGGGGGCGGTGAGGGGCCTGCTGAGCGGCCCCCACAGAGAGGAAGGCTTCCGGGGTGGCGCGCTGCGGCAGGAGCACTGTCCTGGGTGTTTCCAGCACCCGGCCCCAGCATCGTAATGTCCCCTCTTCTTGAACAGGGTGTCCGTGGGCCGGGTGGTCCTGCAAGGAGTTGGGGCGGTGTCCTGGGGCTGCTGGTGCGCAGTGACCTCACATTGCTGGAGGCCAGAGCGTGGACCGGGTTGGGGCCGGGCAGACTCCTCCTGAGGCCCCTTCCTGCCCGGCCGGCCCTGTGGCTGCAGTGACGCTGGCCTGTGGCCACTCACTGCCATCTTAGTCTCCTGTCCCTTCAGTGTGGTGACTGTTCCCCTCTTCCCAGCACCCGCAAGGTCAGGGGCCACCTTAAATCCCCGCTGACACAGGTCTGCTCGGTGTCCCTCCACAAGTCTTTAAGGGGATGCTGGGGTTTCCATGGTGACCCCCCTTCCGCCATCAGGGGACTCCAGTGGGACACACTTCAACCTGAAACTCAAAATGTGCTTAAAACGCCAGTAACAGACAGGGAGACGGGGCTAGCCTTAGACTCTCCGAGCCAGGGGAAGAGGGGGCTGTTGCTCTTGCTCAGCGTTTGAGCTAGGGTCCTCCAGACTGGAAAGCGATGATTGTCCATCTTGCTAACGGATGAGTAATGCTTTGCCGCCATAGTAAATGACCCCAAGTATAGCAAGAGTGAAAGAGCATACTTTTCCTTTTTCTGCAAAATTTGGAGTTTATTTAGGACAGCCATCTGGATGCTTACTTGTGAGGTGTCCACTTACTTATTTTAAAGGGAGATGCCGCCGGGACAAGCAGTGTCTAGAAGACCACCCTGGCCAGGACCCGGGCCCCCGGCTGGCTCTGTGACCCTCTAGCACCTGGCCGCGCAACAATGTTCCACTCCAGTTGTGGCCGTGTCCTAGTGTCAGCCACGTGATGGAGTGGACTGAGTGTAGTCTGCCCGCTGGTCACGTGAGGCGCATGTGTCCACAGACAGTGACACAAGGGACCCCCCAGAAGGTTCCAAAAGATTGTTCACGTCTGGCTCCCTCCTTGGTCGGTGCTGGCTGCCCTTGGGAACACCCGGGAGAGTTTATGTGAGGAAGAGGGGTCCTGACACCTCTGGGCACCGTGCCAGTTGCCCCTTGCAGCAGCTCCTGTTTTATCTGTTAAAATGGCAGCACATGGTGTCTATGTCTCTGTCCCCCCCAGCGTCAGCTGTGACGCTTCCCTCCTCTCCAGGCACTTCCTGGATCCTATTAGCAGCAGCAGCCCAGCAGCCCAGCCCATGTCCAGCTTAGACTGCAAATCTCCCAGTGCAGTAGCATTTGGAGAGATGGGAGAAGCTTTGCCGGCCAAGTCAGGGGCTGGGCCCCTGACAGGTTAGTGGCCTTGCATAAGGAGGGGACGTGAGCTGTCTGTCTGTCCCTCGGTACTCAAAGTAAGAGTCATGGAACATGGCACAGACAGCCTTCCCCATATCTCGATGTTTTCCCTTCACCAAGGATGTCCACACCCAGAGCTAGGAGAAAATTGACATCTGTTGTTTAAGTCCCTGCATCCGCAGTGTTTGTTATCAGGCGCAACTGACTGAGACATGTTTAGTTACAGTGCTGCTCCACAGAGCATGTGCACAGCCAGTGGAGAGCAGGAGACATGGGGCCAGGACACTTTTCTGCCTGCCCTGAAGTCTCTCCCTCTTCCTCTGCACCCACCCCGAGCTCACGCTCACTTCTAGCTTGGGCACCTCAAATCCGAGAGTGCAGGCTGGGAGGACTTGCTCAGCGCTGGAGCAGAGCTTCTCTTCAGGCTGGCAAAGTCAGACCTAACCAGAGTGAGGGTGTCTTGGGCTTGGTGGGGAACTGGGAAGACATCACTCTCGTGCTGCATGAATAGCTGGATCCACGTGGAGCTGGAGCCCCAGGCAGCAGTTGATGATCAGTGAGGCCCAGGTGGAGCTCAGCAGGTCCAGGCCACAGAGGGAATGTGGGACTCGGTGGTCTCTCTGTGATCCCTGGGAGAAAACGGCGAGAGGATTTAGAAAATAAAGACAAGAGACAGCAGCCAGGGTCAGGTGGAGTTACCTCTTGCCTGATGAGCGAGAGGACTGACTTCAACAGTAGGGGCGTTTATTTATACTCTGGAGAAAATGGTTGCTTTCTGCCTTGCTGCCCAGCAATCAGTTAACTAGTTACAACTTCTTGTTTACCTGCTTTGCGTTCTCTGGTGGCTTCATCCTGCACGTGTAACTATTTTCCAGCCTCAGGGGCTCCCAACAAGGGAAGCCGGTTTCTGGGGTCCTTGTACGAACTCTGGGACAAGCCGGGCCTGAAGCCCCCAGGCCACCCCGGGCCGTCCTGCTCTTTAAACCTCTGACTTCCTTCCACAGGGGCACGTGGCAGGGATGGCATCCCACATGCAGCAGGCCGGGCCCCAGGGTGGGGCTGGAGTCCGAAGCGGGGATGGGCTCGCTCACCCTTTGTCTCTCCGCCCTGCCTGCTGCGTGGCTGCTGCAGCTGCACCTGGTCCCCCCGGGGCCTTGCCTGACCCTGGAGTGCGTCACAGATTAGAATCAGCAGGCTGCTCCTCACTGCCATGAGAGCCTGGAGCCCTGGGAGGGAAGCGCAGGTATTGGTTTCCCATCAGATAAGGCGCTGGCGGCTGCAGATGCCGCCACTCTCTGGGGGCTCACGGGTCCCGTTTCACTCCGGACACATTTACAACCTCGCGGTCTCTGGAGAGGGTGAGGGAGGGCAGGCGGGAGGCCGGGAGATTTATCGCCTTCCCAGGGCTCTGACAGGCCTTGGGAGTAGGATGTCGTGGTCCACAGGGACCCGGCACGGCACAGGGGCTCATCTTGGGTGTCATTAGGGAGTATGGTGGAGATGTAGTCCTGTCCTTTGCCGCGGCCACAGTGCTCTTGGGAGCACAGGGCGTCACCAGGGGATGAGAGCCAGGCATGTTGGTCCAGGGACCCCTGGCCAGCCTCTGTGGGGGGCAAGGGGACCCTCCAGGCACCCAGCAAAGATAGAAATAAATCTCTGTCTGCATCCCCGTGATGGAGCTGCTCCGAATCCCCCGGGGAAGACCTCCCTTACCCCCACCCTGCGTCCGCGCCGTGACCAGCCTGTGGCCGTCGAGGCTGACGCTGTGCCAGGAACCTTTGTCATTTACAATGCAGACACTGAGCCCTGGATTGTGGATCCTGGCATTTGGCTCCGCAGTGCTAGGAACATACCCCTGTCCGTCATCTGCGGCCACTCTGTCCATCTCTGGCATGTTGGCTTGGATGTTGGGATGCAGAAGCAGCAACCTTGGATGCTGGGCTCCCTCCTCCTGTGATTCTGTGACCCCCAGTCCCTATCATCAGCGGCCAGTTCTTCAGGGAAGACATCCCAGCTAGCCAGGTGGAGAACAGAGGGGCTCCGGCCCCCCGACGCTGACACCTCCTGCCCTATGCGCTCTGCTCCCGGGACATCTCTGTTCACCTCAGCAGCGGGGCCCAGGGACAGGCAGAGAGGCCGGCGGTGTGGACAGCGGCGGAAGGCACTGCCTGCTCAACCTGTCTGTCCTGGAGATGCCTCTGTGCAACGGGCCCAGAGGAGAACGCACCCACAGGTGCTGGGCAGCTGCAAGGAGGCTCACAAACACGGAGCACCGTGGTCCTCAAGCCCAGGGCCCTGTGCTGACCCCGTTCCTCCCCGAGCCCACACGGCCGGAGGTGTTTGCACAGGACTCAGGTGGCTTGGGGAAAAGCCACAGGGACCCTGGGGTGCTGAGGCGCTGTCTTGGTGGCCTGTCCCCGGGATTGTTAATTTGCCCCTCCTTACGGCCGCTGTGCCCCACCAGCCCACAGTCCATTCCCCAGCTCTGCGGGGCCACATGCCTGGCCCTTATGGCCCTGGACGTCAGATCAGGTGTGAACCCCGGAAGGGTGCTTGCTGCTGCTGACCCTGAGCTGTCACGACTCAGCCCCTGGGGGCGACACGAGCAGCAGCCCGGGCTCCAGGGCAGCGGTGTCTGGGCGCTGCGTGCAGGGCTCTTCCCGGAGGGCCTGTGGGCGGCAGGTGCTCAGAGATGCCGGGTGGCGACTGGTGCTGTCCCCTTCCTAGAGGACGGTGGATGTGGGCCTGCGTCCAGCGTGGCCGGGGTGTGGTCTCTACCATCGTCACCCGGCACCTGGAAAGGCAGGAGGGGTCCAGTCCCTGAGTCTGCGGAGGGCACTCAGTCCTGCCCACACCTGCGCTCTGGACTGCTGGCCGCTGGCCTCTGCGGTGGTTAACGTCTGCTGCTTTAAACCACCCAGCCTGTGAGGGTTCGCTGCCCAGGAAGCTCGTACACATCAGCTCTCGGCCGTCCCTGAGCGTCTCCTTGCGATTTACAGGCACAGCGAGGTGGAAGTTGGCTCGCAGTCCGGCGTGTGTGAGGAGCGGGAGCAGCTGAGAAATCGCCAGCGCCGCATTCCTGCAGGCGAGGGCAGAGAGGGGCGAGGGGGAGATGGGGAACAGATTTCCTTGTAATCAAATCCAGAAGCCGCGCGTCCACCCCGTCCAACAGACCCTCGGGTTGAGTGTGGGCAGCGACTCGGCGGACTTGACCCACGGAGCAGGCGGATTCCTGGGGTTTGGCTGCCGCGCTCTGTGGCAGGAACGAGGGGAAAGTCCCGAGACTATCACTCAGGCGGCTCTGTCTGCCTCTGTCATCCCACAGATTACCGGGGCTGAGCACCCTGAGGGGGCTGCCGGGAGCCTTCGGGTCTTTGCTGGATGGCCGGGCTGCTGTCCTGTGGGAGAAAGCGTGGGGCCCTCAGCCCGGGGCAGGTGGACACTGAGGCCAGTGCGACCTGGCTGGGCCCATGCTGCCCAGCATGGGTCGGGTGTGTCCTTGGCCCTCTGGGGGCCTCGGTTTCTCCCGCTCGTGGGGATCCACGTGACAGTGGTGCTCCCAGGTGGCTGTGTGTGGGGGGTGGGTCCCAGCACAGTGCCCGAGGGCCTGGGACCCTCCCTTGCTCAAATGAGGCTTCACCACACCTCTTGGGACCAAGGATGTCCCCTCAACGTCACTGTGGAGCCAGGTCCTGGCAGAGGCATTGGGGGCACCACTGTGCTCGAGGACACCGCTCACACAGCTGGTTTAAGGGACTCTGCCTGGCCATACCGGCAACCGCTGCCCTGAAAGCAGATTGGAGTTTTGTCTTCTGCACTGATTTCAGCTGAGCCATGCGGCACCCTCGTGAACCCGGGGTTGCCGACCACAGTGGGGCCCCGGGAGGGCAGTGGGCAGGGCGGAGGGGGTGCAGGGAGCAAGGTCCACCCAATCCCCAAAACAACCCGAGGGAGGGGTGGAGGGCATTCTCTGCACCTGAAGATATGGGTGCCAGAGGACAGGACATTGTCCACGTGACCCACGGCACAGACAGAGGTGGCCAGAGCCCATGGGCGGGCAGGGAGCCCTCCGAGGGGAGGACCTGCTGTTGTCCTGGTCCTGCTGGCACCATCTAGGCAGGGTGCATGTAAAGAGGGCAGGTGTAGTGGGCATGGGATGGGCTCTCCACCTCCACAGAGGGCTAGGTGAAGGGCCAGTTCATGCCAACGGCCTGTGTGTCCTATGGGGCCTCCCGGCAGCCGTGTTTATGGAGGCCCAGCCCAGCCACCTTTGTCCCTACGGCCAGGACGCAGGGAGGCTGACAGTTGTTCCAGGAGACAGTGTGGGTGCTGCGGAGCCACAGAACCAACGTTCATAAGGTGCTGAACGATGCCAGCAAAGCGGTGCCTGTGGATGTCCCCGGACGGCAGTGCCTGAGGCTGGCGCCTGCGCAGGACGGCCGAGCTCGGAGGCTGAGCAGAGCCAGTGCCGCAGGCAGACAACAGGGATCTCAACGGAGCGGGCGCCGCCCCAGGCCTGGGCCAGGGAGGAGGGTAAGCTGGCTGCTGTGGGGAAAGGCGGCGCTTCCAGTTGCTGGACCCCGTGACCACGCCTCTGGGCCAGGAACAGCTGGCACCGGAGGGTGCCGTGCCAACTGTGTGACCTGGGAGGTGGCCTTGAGATCTGCGGTTCTGCTGGTGACCTCAGCCACCAGAATGGCTGAGTGGTGTGATCAGAGGCGGGGTCACCTCCTGACCAGAGGGGCTCAGCCGCCGGCCCCAGCCCCGGTCACTTCCTCAGCCTGGCTCACTTCTAGCTTCAGGGTGCGCCTCCCACCCAGGGACACCCGGGCCAGACCAGGAACAGCAGCGTGATGTCACTGGCTGTGAGGAGGACCCCAAATTGGGTCCCCAGGGGCCTCAAGCCTAGGTTTCCGTGACGTCCTCACAGTGGTGACGGGAGCGGAGAGAGGGGATCCTTGGGCTGGAGCCATGGCTGGGAGGAATTTCCAACTGGGCGCTTCCGTTTTCAGGATTTTCCAAAGCCCACAGCCCTGAGGGTGACAAAGGTCTTTCTCCAGCGGAGAGCCCGGCTTCTGCATCTGTGTTACTGCTGCAGCCGTGACCTCGGCTGCTTTACCGGCCCTTGCCGGCTGCTGTTCCCCTCGGTCTGGGAGACGGTGACAGCAGCACTCGGCTCAGGGGCGTTGGCAAGGGTGGAGTGAGATTCCCGCGTAGCACGACTCCTGGCAGAGGGCGTGGCTGGTGCGCTCGGGCTGCCCTTACAGCTGCGCCGCTCGCGGTCTGCATGACCAGGCGCCCAGGCTTCTATGCCTTTGCTCTGTTGTGGGCACACGTGGGAGGCTGTGCCGTGGGGGGGGGGGTGCACATGCATGTGTGTGCTTGTGTGAGCAAGTGTGTGCTTGGGTGTGACGGTGCAGTGTCATAGGGCTGACTGGGGTTTGCCAGAGGGAACGTTTGCACTCACATGAGAGGAGGCATCAAGGGCAGACCCAGCGGGAACCCCTGCCCAGGGACCTGCTAGGGCAGAGGCTGAGGCCAGGACAGATGGCGCCCAGTCCTGCACACCCCACTGTGTGGGTGTGCATCCGAGGCTCCCGTGCACTGTGTACAACCCCGGGTGGGCTGGGCGGGATGAACAGCTTAGTCCTGTGGAGCCTTTCTACCCCGGACGGCGGCACAGCCCTGCAGGCGGAACTTCCGGGTCAGAGACTTCACGTAGCCTGGGTGCTGCTACCCCTGCCCTTGCGCACTGTGAGGCTGAGGCAGGACCCAGCCAGGGTCCTGGGGGCTACCTCCCAGCTCTGGTCTTTCTCAGCTCCTCCCCCTCAAGATTCTGCCCACAGCTGCCCTGGCTCACCGGCCCCCCTCTCCCCTGTGCGCCGGTCACCTCCGGCTTCTGTCCCGGACACCGGGACGCTGTCACTGCCCTGCCGCCCTCTCTGAAAGGCCCTGAAGGGAAGTCACCACCTGCCGGCTCTTGCTAAGGGACCCTGCCTCGAGTCTCCTGCTGCCATCTGTGCATGCCCCCCCCCCAGGGCTCTACTCTGTGTCCACCGCTGGGGACAAGCCGGGCCCCTGTCCAGTGCTCCCGGGGCCCCTCACTGGCTGTGGGGGACTGGGTCAGCCTGGGCATCTGTCCCTCTGTGCCCTTGCCCTCATGGTGGCTGCAGGGCAGCTGGACCCCTTCAGTGGCAGCTCAGGGTTTCTGAGTGTCCACCCAGTTAGTGCTGGCTCACCAGTGTCAATTGCATGGAAGAGTGTCCCAGCTAGAGGGCACAGTGGCCCAAAGCCTCTGTACTGGGAGAGAGTTCTGCTTGGCTTCGCCCTTGGTAAGATGGGACATGGGGAGGGGAGGGGATTCCCAGCAGGCAAAGCACCTGTGGTTGGGGCCATGGCCCTGCTCGGGACAGGGACTCAAGTGCCATCAAAGACATGTGGGAACCTGGCCTGCACTTGTTCACTGCACACTGGCCGGTGCCCACGGGGCCTGGCAGGCCTGGGATCTGGCTGGACATCTGTCACCAGCTGTATCTCTTCAACCCTCAAACACCTGGGTGACAAATTCTTCAGGGGGCTTTGCCGACCCTGAGAAAGGCCGTCTGCCTGCCACCCACCCGGAACTGTGCACTTTTAGCGGCGGCCGCACTTGCAAGCCCAGGCCCAACCTGGACAGGTTCGGGGGGCTGGACTTGGGGTGGCCAGAGGGCTGGGCCTGCAGGGGGTCAGGCCCCACCTGTTTGGTGGGGGCACGGGGCTGGGTTTCAGACATGGCGGCTGGTGGGCTCTCTTTTTGGCTGGGGCTGAGTGAGGACCCTGGAGGCTGTGTCCCTGTCTGTCCAGCGCCTACAAGTGTGGTGCCCACAGTGTGGGTGAGGACGCATGTGGCGGCCCTCGCCTCAGTTCTGGGGTCCCATGCCCTGGGACCCTCCTGGCTTTGCTCATTTGTGGGCTCTGGGCTGACCCGTGTTCTCTGTACCCTTCCAGCTGTGGGGCTCGAATACTTCCCTGAGGGGCGCTCTGTGGCCCTGACGAGGGTTGTGACCACTGAGGGGATCGTGGGTTGGTGCAGCGGCTGCACAAGCCCTTCTCCGTGTTTTTAAGTAGGCGCCAACTGCAGGGACGCGGCCGCGTCTTCCCTAGCTCTCACTCTCTGGGCCCCTTCCTCCCCTCCTGCCGGCCCCCTCAGAATTCAGGCCTTCTCCTGCCAGGAGAGCCCGGCCCGGAGGACTCTGGGAGCAGGCGGCCGGACAATGGGGCCTTGTCTGCCGGTGGGCACGGCCCTGGCCATGGGCGCCCTGCTCCTTGCAGAGTCAGCAGTCTGCTGGGCGGGCGGGGCTGCTGGCCGGGCGCTGCGGCGGGTGCTGGCCGCACATCAGAGGCCCGCGGTGAGGACTGTTTTGCTCAGGAAGCTGGGGACATGTGTCACGGCGGAGAACAAACCGGGGCACAGAGGTGCCGCGTGGCCCTCCCCCAGCCCCCGCCCCTTATCGGCTTCCTCCTCCCTCTGGCTGCACACAAAGGGCCCGTACCTGGGCCGGGGGACGCGGTGACACAGGATGTTCCCAGCATTTTGGATATTTCCTCCCTGTCTGACTGATGTGTCCTAGGGCGAGTGCTGGGACTCCCCAGGGAGCTCGGGGCTGTAAAATCTCCACAACACGGTAATAACAAAGCCATAAATCTGGGCCGTGACAGCCCAGATTTGTTGAGACTTGTTGAGACTTTGCTCCGACCATGTGGGGGCCACCAGGGCCTTGGGGCTCCGTGATTGGGGTCCTAATGGAGAGGAACAATGAAGACCATGCTTTCCATGGCCCAGGGCGGGCTGGGCCTGCCGGACGCATTTGCGTCAAGCGGACTCTCACTGTGCACACGCACAGCGTGCCCTCGACGCACAAGCTAATCGTAGCCTTCGTGGAGCAGCAGGTGGCCATCGGCGGCTGGGGACGTGGGAGGCCGTGGGCTGTGGGGACGGGAGGGCGGCTTCTGGTCTCTGTCCCCTCTCAGGTGAGCAAGTGGAAGCCTTTACCAAACTGCAGCCTCCCTCTAGGAAATGGGGTCCTATGTCCCCAGGTGCAGGGCTTGTGAGGGCGTGCGAGGCAGTGACCATCCCATGAGCAGTGCAGTGGGACACAGGGCCTGTACCTCCCCTCCGCCACCCTGTCACAGCGCTGCAGCTGGCAGCCCCCTGAGCACCGCCAGCCACGTCCATGTGCCTCCCCGCAGCGGGGTCTTCCACAGGTGACAAGACAGTGTGAACCCAGGCGAGGAGGGCAGCCACTGGGAGCAGCGACACCAGCACACGGCCACCTCCTGGGCTCAGGGAACAAAGGAGGAGATGGAGTGTGGGGCCTGAGCGGTGGACACAGCAGCCGTGGAGGGAGGGCATCTCTACCAGGGCAGAGCCGGCGTGGACGTGAGCAGTCTCCCCCTGTGCCTCATGCACCCTGGAAGTCAGCAGGTGGGGGTCAGGAGGTATAATTCCCATAGCACAGTGGGTAGGGCCCAGGGATAGGCAGAGTGTGCATGAATTTGGGGACATGTGTTGGCCTCGGGTTCCTCACTCAGGAACCCACTCCTAAACACTACCCTCTTGGGTTGTGTGCCCAGCCAGCATGGTGACCCGGTCCACAGAGCCATCAGCCATGGGCGTGGTCCCCATGACCCTCCCTTCTAGGGAATGGCATCACACCAGTGTTCAGGAGATGGGGTGAAATCAAACCAAGGCCCGAGTGCACAGTTGGGCATCAGCCACGTGGTCCTCGGCATGTCCAGCCAGGGTCCTTCTTCAAGGAAGCGGGTGCAGCACTCCCTCTCCTGCAAGCAGTCACTAGTAAACTTGCCACGTCCTCCTCCCACACTGACCTAAGCTCCACAGTGCAGGTGGCCTCTGGGGGAGTGGGCAGGCTGAGCACATCCCACACATTCTTCATGGGCCGGAGAACACTGGCCACCACCACAGCAGAGACTCTCGGTACGGCCGAGGTCAGGCCATGGTCGCCGGAGAAACTGGTGTCTTCCTCCGCCCAGGGTCTGAGAGCATCCTAACTCCCAGTCCAGCCCGTGGGCTTCCTTGGCCTCGGACACCCATCTCCCAAGAGGGAAGAAGTGTTCTTCTGCTGCAGCACAGCCTCTGATTCCCTCCCTGCCCATGAAGGGCCTCGGAGGGGTCCTGGATCAACCATTTTCACATCTCGCGGGACAGCCCCATGGGGACCCCTTCAGAGACCTGGGGGGCAGAGGTGTTGCTGAAACCTCCCTGCCTGCTCCAGCCAGCATGGCAGCAGCACTCGGCCTCAGGGGACACTGAGTGTGGCCTTGCTCTGGGCCTCCTAGGCTTGGCCTCACTATTGCCAGAGCCAACCTGTTAAATGCTGTGTGCAGGTGACCCTGGCAGTGCTCGCTTCCAAATGGGCTTTGCATTCCTTCTAACCAGCTCTAAGCTGAGCTGTAGTTACCGACAGACCTTTGCCTCCACAGTGTCCAGCTGTAGAGACACTGCTGAAGAGGAGGGTGGTGACAGTGGTGGTGGTCACGATGACACAGACGATGGTGATACTGAATGTGATGGTGTGACAATGAAGACTGATGATGATGTGATGGTCAGTGGTGATGATATGGTGATGGTGATGATGGTGATGATGGTGATGATGATGGTGGTGATGGTAGTGATGGTGATGGTGATGGTGATGGTGATGGTGGTGGTGGTGGTGATGGTGATGGTGGTGGTGGTGATGGGGATAGTGATGGTGGTGATGGTGATGGTGGTGGTGGTGGTGGTGATGGTGATGGTGGTAGGGATGGTGATGGTGACTGTTGTGATGGTGATGGTGGTGATGATGGTGATGGTGGTGATAGTGGTGGTGATAGTGATGGTGGTGATGGTGGTGATAGTGATGGTGACGGTGTGATGGTGATGGTGGTGATGATGGTGATGATGATGGTGATGGTGGTGATGGTGGTGGTGGTGATGGTGGTGGTGGTGATGATGGTGGTGATGGTGGTGATGGTGATGGTGTTGATGGTGATGGTGATGGTGATGATGATGGTGGTGGTAGTAATGGTGGTGGTGGTGATGGTGGTGGTGGTGATGATGGTGGTGATGGTGGTGATGGTGATGGTGATGGTGTTGATGGTGATGGTGATGGTGATGGTGGTGGTGGTGATAGTGGTGGTGGTGATGGTGAGGGTGGTGATAATGGTGATGATGGTGATGGTGGCAATGGTGATGATGGTGATGGTGATGGTGACGGTTGTGATGGTGATGGTGGTGATAATGGTGATGATGATGATGGTGGTGGTGATGGTGGTGGTGATGGTGGTGACGGTGGTGATGGTGATGGTGGTGATGATGGTGATGATGATGGTGGTGGTGGTGATGATGATGGTGGTGATGGTGATAGTGATGGTGGTGATGGTGATGGTGACGGTGGTGATGGTGATGGTGGTGATGGTGGTGATAATAGTGATGATGGTGATGGTGGCAATGGTGATGGTGGTGATGGTGGTGATGGTGATGGTGGTGATGATGGTGATGATGGGGGT